>NC_045455.1:50632461-50663501 GCF_002776525.5 Piliocolobus tephrosceles
CCCAGCCATCCCACTACTGGGTATATACCCAAAGGATTATAAATTATGCTACTACAAAGACACATGCACACGTATGTTTATTGCGGCACTATTCACAATAGGAAAGACTTGGAATCAACCCAAATGTCCATCAGTGACAGACTGGATTAAGAAAATGTGGCACATATACACCATGGAATACTATGCAGCCATAAAAAAGGATGAGTTTGCATCCTTTGTAGGGACATGGATGCAGCTGGAAACCATCATTCTTAGCAAACTATCACAAGAAGAGAAAACCAAACACCACATGTTCTCACTCATAGGTGGGAACTGAACAATGAGCTCACTTGGACTCGGGAAGGGGAACATCACACACTGGGGCCTATCATGGGGAGGGGGGAGGGGGGAGGGATTGAACTGGGGAGTTATACCTGATATAAATGATGAATTGATGGGTGCTGACGAGTTGATGGGTGCAGCACACCAACATGGCACATGTATACATATGTAACAAACCTGCACGTTATGCACATGTACCCTAGAACTTAAAGTATAATAAAAAATAAATAAATAAATAAGAAACAAAACAGCCACGTATATATCATCACTCCCAGAATTCTTGTATAATTTGAAATAAATTCATCCAGCGGTAACTATTATAAAACACATAGCCTTTTTGCACTGTATATTTTCTTTTGTAGTGGTAATGGTTGTGATAGTGGTTTAGTTTTTAATTTTTCACCTTGCCTCTTCAAACAAACCCTAATAACCTCAAAAGCATTCAGCATTTCAGAACACATCTGGATTTTTTTCTAGCTCTGAGACATGGAAATAGCTATTCTCTAATAGGTGTCAAAAATGCTGCCGGATTGGGGTCATTCATTATTTTGGAAATCTATTAATCTGTCTATCTAGTAGTCATATATTCTCTTAAAGAAAAAAATTATTTGGTGACACTTGTTAAGCCACTGTAAGAAATACTTCATTCAATACCATTGTGTTAGATATAGGGACCAAGGCAATGGGATTTTTTAGAGTGGAGCAGAGTTTGAATAAAACACGAGCTAATGGTAATCCATAGCCAAGGACCAGGGTGATCAGTGGATTGCCAAAGAGGAAACATTAGGGTTGAGGAAATTCTGGTCACTCTGAACTAACCAGATTCTTGCTGAAGACAGGTCAGGGTGATCAGATGGTGAAGGCCTGGAGGATGGCGTAGGATGAGGAACTTGATCAGATATTGACACTGATCAGGTAATGAGGCTGGGAGTGCTTGCCATAGTGACTTAACTGGGTTATTTGCTAAAACTGGATTTTACATGGAAGTATTCACATGGTTCTTGAAGAACTTTCAGAAGCCTGACTAAAGTTTCTCCAAGCACAAAATCTTTGTCAGTTCATACTAATTTTTCAAAAATAAAATCTTATATTGCTGCATATTTTATCTCAGAATATTGCTTAATACATCTCTAAGAAATTTTATTACATTTGCTATACTTTTCTATAAAGAAAGTATAGTTTATTTGCCTTTTCTATCCTTGCCTGTAGAAAAAGTAGTAGACTTGGATTGATGAAAAAACAGTGTAGGGAAAACCGTAATGTAAATTAATTTGAGAAGGATATAGCTATGGAAAAGCTTAACATACTATTAGCAAGTAAAACTGGAAAGAGTGAGTAATTAAATAATGGTTCACGAAAAAAATGAGGCAATATGTCACTTAAGTTCTATGTGTATGAGTGGCTAGGAGTGAAAATGTTGAATTTCTGTTCATCTATTTCCTTGAGGTGCTATGTTAGGTTGTTAATGTGTGATCTTTTTACTTTTTTCATGTAGGCATTTAATGCCATAAACTTCCCTCTTAGCAATGCTTTTGGTGTATTCCACAGGTTTCAGTATGTTGTGTGTCTATTTGTTTCAAAACATTTTTAAATTCTCTTTTTAATTGCTTCATTGACCCAACGATTGTTCAGGAACTTTTTGGTCAGTTTCCATGTGTTTGTATAGTTTCCAAATTTCTTCTTGATATTGACTTCTAGTTTTAATCTGCTATGATCTGAGAAGATACTTGATATGAGTTTGATTTTTAAAAAATGTTTGAGACTTGTTTTGTGGCCCATAATATAGTCTAATATATATTCTATCAATAGTGAAATAATAATACACAGGCATCAATACTAAAAAATGTCCATGTCCATTGTTAATGGAAAGGCAAAATACAAATCAGTTTTAAAACATTAGAGATGTTTTCTATAAAATAATCATCATGTTAAAAATATAATATTGACAGAAAATAGTAAATATGTGCAAATATAAATCAAATTGTTTTTCTCTGATGACAGCCTCTTAGATTTGAATGGAAAGTCAATTTTACTTTCTATCTATGATAGTTTGATTTGCATTTTAACAAATTACATATTTTATTCTATAATTAAGCATGCAATCTAAAGTAATTTTCAAAAATATTATAAAACAAGTTATGAAACGAGCTAGATTACAAAATAAAATGAAAATGTTTTACATAAAACCTTTAATAGATTATACCATGAGATTATGAAGATGTGAGAAAGAGTAAGATAACTTTTTCAGATTTCAAAGTAATTTTTTGAGATGTCTCATCCTCTTGCTGCCCTTTTCCTACTTTCCAGCATCTTTAGAATACAGGCTACAAATTTTACTCCAACTATGGACAGTCTATGTTCTGGTTGTAGTCACAACATTTATGCTTCATATCTGAAATCAGTGAAGTGAATTTAAGAGAAGCAAGAAGAAACCAAAGAGCAAGCTTCTCAAAATGTGTCTGCAGGCTTTGGAAAGTTGACATGAAGAAAGGTACACGAAGTAGAGGGATACATGACTTTTTTTCAGTAAATGAAAAGGTTATAGTCCTTGAATCAGAGCATATGATTTAACAGCAGCTGTTATAATTTTAATTTTTTGAGGCTTTGGGTAAAACCTAATTATGTTTAAGAAACCTAATTATAAGTTTCTAATTTATTTTCCAGTTTTTCTGGAATAAAAGACTCCTTACAATCAGTCTATTAAACAGTTTTAGATTTATATTTTGAACAAATTTATATTACATGAAAGAGTAGAATATCATCTGTATCGTCACTGAAGCTTCAGTTTGTTGTGGCCAATGTTCCAATCTTTGATCCAGAAATAAAAGTTTACCCAGTCTATGTTAACTTGATTTGGTCTTCTTGCAAAGCTAATCTTATTTTCAGCATTCTGAAATTATTGGAAAGTACCTCATTATTTTCCAAATCACAGCCTGTAAATCATGTGACATATATTTATCAGCAAATCAAAAGCACAGAATAGCTTTGGTAATCGTGACGTTAATAAACCATGTACTATTAAATAATATGTATATGTTATTATCTTTAAAATAGTCCAGGAGTGAAAAACTACTCTTTTATTTGCATTTGGTAAATATGCTCTACACAATGTGATTTCTTTTTTGGCCATTGTCTATATATTTTTTTTTTCTCAATTTGAATTATACCTTTTCTTTAGACTTGAAATACACTTATTTTAGGATTGAGACACACTTATTTTTCAGCTTCAAGCAAGAACTATACCGTTTCTCACATTTATGTAAATTGTTCTTCCATAGCCTTCACCAGATTTGTTTCTCCTTGCATAAGCATGTATAGCACTTAACATGTAATTGAAGCAGTCATAAGGCTGATATATTTGTGAATTTTCCCTACTTGTTTTATTTGTGAATTTTTCCTAGTATTTACAAGTGATGAGTGGTTGTCCATCACTGTATCCCCAATCAGAAGGTAATATATAGCGGACATAAAAATATATAAAAATAAAATAATAGGCCAGGCGCGGTGGTCCCAGCACTTTGGGAGGCCGAGACGGGCAGATCACGAGGTCAGAAGATTGAGACCATCCTGGCTAACCCGGTGAAACCCCATCTCTACTAAAAAATACAAAAAACTAGCCGGGCGAGGTGGTGGGCGCCTCTAGTCCCAGCTACTCGGGAGACTGAGGCAGGAGAATGGCCTAAACCCGGGAGGCAGAGTTTGCAGTGAGCTGAGATCCGACCACTGCACTCCAGCCTGGGCGACAGAACGAGACTCTGTCTCAAAAAAAAAAAAAAAAAATATATATATATATATATATATATATATATGGTGAAACACTCAAACTTATCAGGAAGGAAAGATAAATATTTTAACATTTTTCTAATGTATTTAATGGCCAACATTTAGTTATTTATATTTTTAAAAGAATATATTGTTTCCAATAAGATAGTGCATTGATAACTAGGATTGATACTCCTTTTTAGAAAGTGAATACTACTTATAATATATTTTATAAAATTAAAATCATAATGATCTTGAAAGAAAGTTAAGAATGATCAAGAGAGGTTTAAGCAAGGGTTTAATTTTGCATACATAAGAGGAAAATGACATATAACTTGCACAGTGAGAATATTTGCTGAACTCAGTGAACTCCAGACTTGAGACCTCATTGAGCATGGGGTAAAAATATAAATTTGAGAGCCCATTGAAAACAGGAAATCTAATAAGATATTCTGTCTTGTAAAAACATCAGTACAAGGGTACAATGAGATCAGTGATCATCTGCAGACTATGAGAAAACACATATATATGTATATTTAAATTATATATATTTATATATTTAAAATTTGTATATTATATATATATATATATATAATTTAGCACTGAATATATAGGGAAATTTGCTTTAACTATATAAGCTGATTTTGTAGTTTTTGGTGGCTTGGTACCTCTGGTAAAAATTCAGCTTAACATAGTCCCAGTATAGTATCTCACCAAACTAAATTAGAAGAAATAAAAACAATATTTTCTCAGGAAATACTTTTATGCAGTAAAGATTTTAATGAATAAAATTCCCAGAAAAATTAGCGGTGCATGAAAATAATGTGTGTGTGTGTGTGTGTGTGTGTGTGTGTGTGTGTATATTTCCATATATATGGAAATAAGGTACTATGATCTAGAACCAAGAGAAACAATAAAGAAAATAGATTTAAATTTATTTTAGGTGATGAAATTAGTGGACACAGATTACAAATAAATAAAATATGAAGTGCTTAAAAAATAAATATGCTTGACAATATTCACAGGGAAGCAAAAACTGCAAATAAAGACAAGCATAATTTGAAAAATAACTGGAGAAACATGCAATAATAAATGGAAAATACATCATTTGATATGAAGAGTCTACCAATTGACCTAATTGATCTATTATATACAACATATGGCAACATACTGAAAACATAATTGGAGGGAAATTACACAGAAGAAATTACAAAGAATGCAACCAGAGAGAAGAATATGACAAGAAAATATGAATAATTGATTAAGATACATAGAGTATGGACAGAGAAGATATAACATAAATTTTATCTAGAGTTCCAGAAAAGAAGGAGAGAGAGAAAGAGAAGAGGGAAGAAAAATAATTGAAGGCATAATATCTGGAAAATTCATGAAAAAAAAAAAATGAAACCACAGATTCATGAAGCTCAACCAGTTCCAGAAAGAAAAATAGAAAAGGAATATAAATCAAACTAAAAATAATGACTGCATCTCTAACAAGGTAGTGCTTGTACTGCTGGTCTGGAGATGACACTTTAAGAACCACCAGCATAAAGAAGATATAGCATGGAAGAGACAAAGAGAAGATCTAAAAACAGCTTCATGAAGAGGAAAATGGTTTCAGAAAAAATAAGATATAAAGTACACTGCAGAGAAAGAACAGAACAAGTGCTAAATGTATAGGTAAAACTAAATGAACATTGCCTATATAAAATGTTAATAATCACTTATTGAGGAACCTAAAATTAAACAACCTAACATGAAAACATACAACAGGAAAATGTTAGAAAAGTTATAAATTCAGATACTGTTTTATGTTGTTCATAAAGAGGATAATTATTTATATTGTACGGTAATTAGATCAGCATACTTGCTGAAATTATTTAGCTATTTACTAAAGAAATTGTGAGAGAGAATGTAACTCAAAAGAGTAGTAGGAATAATTGAATAATTAAATGAAAAATTTATCAAAAGGAGCGCAAGAAAGAAAAATACATAAAAAACAAGAAGACAGATATATAAAATAAGATGCCAACTAAATGAAATAACGTGTTAATAATTATAATTAATTGGATGTACTAAATGCTTCAGGAGAGAACAAATTTAATGAACTACCTTAAAAATTCAACTATTTATAAAAGGCACAAATAAAGCCTAAGTGTAAACAAAGTTTGAATTCAAAGCATTAGATCAAATTGCACCATTCTAAACCAAATTCTAACCAAAAAAGGACTGATGTGCTAAGTTTAGCCTAAAGTTACCTCCTTACATATTTTAAGCTGAGCCTAGAGGTTTCTTGGTACAAAGTAAACTGAAACCTGAGTGTATAAACAGGAGGTAGCCTACTTTTATGAGGATCACCAAGTTTTGATCAATCAAAGGTAGCCAACTGTTTAAACCACACTCAAATAAGGCAAATACCAAGTGGTATGCTATCTAGCTGTTTCTGTACCTCATTTCCATTTTTTTGTGTGTCACTTTCTTTTTTCTGTCTATAAATCTTCTACCATGTGGCTGTGCTGGAGTTCCTCTGAACCTACTCTAGTAACTGAGTTTCTCCATTTTTCTAAGAGTTTTGTTTTTTCTTCTTCTCTTCTTTTCTCCTTTCTCTTTTCACTCTAATTCCCACTTTGTCCTTTTTGAAATGCAACATAACCTCTCACTTCCCCTCACCAGGCATTCCCTATAGGGCAAATTCCTCTATGTGTTCCCAGAGGGATCTCTTCCTCAGAGTTGACAGTTGATTTGCATAGCAAAGAATGTTGCCAGGGAACTCCCACCTCCAGGGGCTGCCTCAGGAGGACTTACTGAAAGCATACCCACCTGCCCACTTTTCCACCTTCTGCCCAGGAAGACACTAACTCAACTCTCTTGTCTGGCAGATAAAGCAGGAGCTAGCAGAGGATCCCGGCTCTTGCTCATTTCCTCCCCTACATTATAAAATGCCTGGTTTTTGCTCCAAAGGTGAAGCAGCACTTTTAAAGCAAGACCCTCTTGCCCCTTCTTCAAGCTGGCTTCGTTAATAAATTCACGTTTCTTGTATCAGTCTTCCCTCTTTATAATGGAACTCTACATGTGGCAAGCGACTAACCTGCTTTTCAGTTACATTCTGGCTCCACACTCAATTCATGAGTTGTTCTTTGCCCAGTTAAACTCTGTTTAATTCAGTTTGTCTAAGGTGTTTTGTTTTGTTTATAAGATGGTACTATATTAAACTAAAACAAAATAGGCTTCTAGGTATAAAATATTCTTAGAAAAATAATATAATAAAATATCCCACTAAAATAATAATTTATAATATATAACACAATTTCAAAATATATTGAAAGAAATAAAAATATTTTACACCCAAATATATTTCTTTGACATTATTTTGAAATGGCTAACACAGGGCCAGATTCATCTGTGGAGAATCTCCATTAATGTAGCCAGGAATTCCCTATTTAGGCCTTTCCTGGATCTAAAAAGTTTACCTGAGTGTGACACCTTTGAAAGTCCGAAAAGAAACATTTACCATCTCTGAGGGTTGCTATCTATGAGGCTTCATCTACATAACATCACCCCTTTGCTAATCAAGCCTCTTCTCTTCTTCCTCTCTTAAACTGTCTTGCCACTAGAACCTGATTTATCAACATAACCCGGTTTTGGCTATGCTCTGAGCCTGCATTATTTCTGTAACCTCAAGATGGTATGTAAGCTTCTGTACTTTACTGAGGAGTTGGATCATCATTCTGAAAGCTTCGTGTATCATGTGAAATACATTTACATGCTTTTTCTTCTATGAATCAATCTGCCTAATGTCAATGATTTTTCATTGAACCTTTAGGGAGCCAACGGCCTTGCCCCCTGCAATATACAGGATACATTATATATCTTGATAGAATTGCTGGAAAAAAATATAAAAATCTATCATTGGAGTAAAAGATATTAATGTAACTCTCCCCCAGTAACTGATAGAAAAAGGACACAAAATTTCAGTAAGAGTAAAGATAATTTGCATAATAGGAATAAAAGAATAACATTTGTTTTAAATGTTTATATGCAGAACACTGTACTCCCAAAATAGCAGAATAAACACTGTTTTTATGTATGCATAAGGAATTTACCAAAATTTACCAAGTATTTGAACATAAACTTTGACCAAACAAATGTCAACGGATTTACATAGAAAATGAACGTATTTATGACAGGAGTAAAATTTTGCTAAAAATTATTGCAGAATGTTAACTAGAAAATTATTTGTTTGAAAATAAATAATGTCACAAAGAAAAACTCATAATGTAATGGAAAAATGTTTGGGACTTAACAATATTGATGATACTATAAATCAAAAACCTATGAAATACAGCTAAGGGTACTTACAGGGAAAGTTACTCTTTTGTGCAGCGGTGAGGGGTCTCTTTGGCTTCCTCAAAGAACACGTTTTGCAGCTGCTCCAGCCATTTCTCAGTGAATTATCTACTTCAATATTGCAGTTCAACTTTGACTATCAGATAAGCAATAGTTTCCTGAAGCTTGCTACCCTGGGCAGGGACCAAGACGACTTAAGATTCCTCCTTTACTTACATAGGTTTCTTCCTGATCTAAGCTCCTAATGTCACTTTTCTGAGAGCACTTATTTTAGAAAATGTGTAATTGCAGATTCTTTCTCTGACCCTTTGAAATGTAAATTTTCTACAATCCAGGAATGTCTTTCTCAAGGACCTGGAAGCCATCTCTTTGAAATATAATCATAAAGACAGATAGTGCCCCATCTCTCAGTCTCTGTGGGAGGGTAGGAACCTAACTTTGAAGAAGAACATTTAGCAAACACAGATGGCCTAATCTCACTGACCAACTTAAATGTCCTACAGTACTTTGCCATGAGCTAATCCCAGCATTTATCCTCCTGCCTTTTGTTTCAGGGAAGTTGGGTTCAATGCCTCCCCCTTAGGTGCAAAGTCTTGAAAAGCAGTCTTGAAAAATCTTCCAGTTCTATTTAACTTTCAGTGTGATTTTTCTTCTGACAGTGGCAGTAGCAGCAACAACATCCTGAAATTGTGAACCACAGTTGCAGTCATGTCCTTTCTTGAATATTACCCGTCTAGACCATTACATAATTTTATAAATATTGTATTCTCTACATAAAACTCTATTTATCTTTGAAAGATCTAGAGTTCTGTTTAACAACAGCAAAATAAACAAACAAAAAAAAATTAAATAAAAAACAGGAAGTCTAGATCTTCCAAAGAAGAGTCAACTTAGAATTTTTAAACGAAAACAACTTTAACCTTAAAACAGTTTTAAAAATTTTCCTCTTTTTGCCATAATAGGGAAAATGGAGACCAGTGTGAGCATTACATAATAGGAAGTTCTTGAACTGGTAAAGCAATGAGAGACCAAATGATATTTTTTCTCCCTTCATTTTCACATGTCACAGTAAAAATCAACTTGTTTAATTAAAAAAAAATCATCTGGGTAAAACCAATTATTATTTGGTAATCAAGACTTAAAAACCTTCAATATTGTAAGCTCTTTGTCTTAGAACACATGGATAAAGATGCTCAAATTAGAGGGATCGTTCCAAGTTGGCCACATAGGAACAGCTCTGGTCTACAGCACCCAGTGTGATTGACACAGAGGAGGGGTGATTTTTGCATTTCCAACTGAGTTACCTGGTTCATCTAACTGAGACTTGGTGGACAGTGGGTGCAGCCCATGGAGGGCCAGCCGAAGCAGGGCGGGGCATCGCCTCACCAGGGAGGCACAAGGGGTTAGGGGATTTCCCTTTCCTAGCCAAAGGAAGCCTTGACAGAGGGTATCTGGAAAATTGGGACACTCTCACCCTAATACTGAGCTTTTCCCACAGTCTTAGCATACGGCAAACCAGGAGATTACATCCTGCACTTGGCTCAGGGGGTCCAATGCCCACAGAGCCTTGCTCACTGCTAGGACAGCAGCCCAAGATCCAACTGCAAGGCTGCAGCGAGGCTGGGGGAGGGATATCTGCCATTGCTGAGGCTTGACTAGGTAAACAAAGCAGCCAGGAACCTGGAACTGGGTGGAGCCCACATCGGCCCAAAGAGGCCTGCCTGCCTCTGTGGACTCCACCTCTGGGGGCAGGGCATAGCTGAACAAAAGGCAGCAGAAACTTCTGCAGACTTAAACATCCCTGTCTGACAGTTCTGAAAAGAGCAGTGGTTCTCCCAGCACAGAGTTTGAGCTCTGAGAATGGACAGGCTGCCTCCTCAGGTGGGTCCCTGACCCCCGAGTAGCCTAATTGGGAGATACCTCCCAGTAGGGGCCAACTGACACCTCATACAGCCAGGTGCCCCTCTGAGACAAAGCTTCCAGAAGAAGGATAAGACAGCAATATTTGCTGTCCTGCAATATTTGCTGTTCTGCAGCCTCCAGGAAAACAGGGTCTGGAGTGGACCTCCAGAAAACTCCAACAGACCTGCAGCTGCGGGGCCAGAATGTTAGAAGGAAAACTAACAAACAGAAAGGAATAGCATCAACATAAGCAAAAAGGAAATACACACCAAAAACCCATCTGAAGGTCACCAGCATCAAAGACAAAAGGTAGATAAAATCACAAAGATGGAGAGAAGCCAGAGCAGAAAAGCTGAAAATTCTAAAACCCAGAGCATCCCTTCTCCTCCAAAGGATCTCAGCTCCTTGCCAGCAACAGAACAAAGCTGGATGGAGAGTGACTCATAAGTTCACAGAGGTAGGCTTCAGAAGGTCAGTAATAACAAACATCTCCAAGCTAAAGGAGGATGTTTGAACCCATTTCAGGGAAGCTAAAATCCTTGAAAAAAGATTAGACGAATGGCTAACTAGAATAAACAGCATAGGGAAGACTTTAAATGACCTGATGGAGCTGAAGACCATGACACGAGAACTACGTGATGCATACACAAGCTTCAGTAGCCAATTCGATCAAGTGGAAGAAAGGGTATCAGTGATTGAAGATCAAATGAATGAAATGAAGTGAGAAGAGAAGTTTAGAGAAAAAAGAGTAAAAAGAAATGAACGAAGCCTCCAAGAAATATGAGACCATGTGAAAAGACCAAATCTATGTTTGACTGGTGTACTTGAAAATGAGGGGGAGAATGGAACCAAGTTAGAAAAAACTCTTCAGGATATTATCCAGGAGAACTTCCTCAACCTAGAAAGGCAGGCCAATATTCAAATTCAGGAAATACAGAGAACACCACAAAAATACTCCTTGAGAAGAACAACCCCAAGACACCTAATAGTCAGATTCACCAAGGTTGAAATGAAGGAAAAAATGTTAAAGGCAGCCAGACAGAAAGGTCAGGTTACCCACAAAGGGAAGTCCATCAGACTAATAGCAGATCTCTTGGCAGAAACTCTACAAGCCAGAAGAGAGTGGGGGCCAATATTCAACATTCTTAAAGAAAAGAATCAATACTAGGAAGAAGCTGCATCAACTAACGGGCAAAGTAACCAGCCAACATCATAATGACAGGATCAAATTCACAGATCACAATATTAACCTTAAATTTAAATGGGCTAGATGCCCCAATTAAAAGGCACAGACTGGTAAATTGGATAAAGAGTCAAGACCCATCAGTGTGTTGTATTCAGGAGATCCATCTCACATACAGTGACACACATAGGTTCAAAATAAAGGGATGGAGGAAGATCTACCAAGCAAATGGAAAACAAAACAAAACAAAAAATGCAGGAGGTGCAATCTGAGTCTCTGATAAAACAGACTTTAAACCAACAAAGATCAAAAGAGACAAAGAAGGCCATTACATAATCGTAAAGGGATCAATTCAACATGAAGAGCTAACTATCCTAAATGTATAATACACCCAATACAGGGGCACCCAGTTCATAAAGCAAGTCCTCAGAGACCTACAAAGAGACTTGAACTCCCATAAAATAATGGCAGACTTTAACATCCCATTGTCAACATTAGGCAGTTCAATAAGACAGAAGGTTAACAAGGATATCAAGGACTTGTACTCAGCTCTGCACCAAGCAGATCTAACAGACATCCACAGAACACTCCACCCCAAGTCAACAGAATATACATTTTTCTCAGCACCACATTGCACTTATTCTAAAATTGACCACATAGTTGGAAGCAAAGCACTCCTCAGCAAATGTAAAAGATCAGAAATCACAACAAACTGTCTCTCAGACCACAGAGAAATCAAATTAGAACTCACGATTAAGAAACACACTCAAAACTGCACAACTACATGGAAACTGAACAACCTGCTCATGAATGACTACTGGGTAAATAACAAAATGAAGGCAGAAATAAAAATGATCTTTGAAACAAAGAAAATGAGAACAAAGACACAACATACCAGAATCTCTGGGACACATTTAAATCAGTGTGTAGAGGGAAATTTATAGCCCTAAATGTCAACAAAAGAAAGCAGGAAAGATCTGAAATTGGCACCCTAACATCACAATTTAAAGAACTAGAGAAGCAAAGGCAAACAAATTCAAAAGCTAGCAGAAGGCAAGAAATAACTAAGATCAGAGCAAAACTGAAGGACATAGAGGCACACACACACAAAAAAAGTTAAAAAATCCTTGATTCCAGGAGCTGGTGTTTTGAAATGATCAACAAAATTGATAGACTGCTAGCAAGAATAATAAAGAAGAAAAGAGAGAATATACAAATGGACACATAAAGAATGATAAAAGGCATATCACCACCGATCCCACAGAAATACAAACTACCATAAGAGAATACTATAAACATCTCTACACAAATAAACTAGAAAATCTAGAAGAAATGGATAAATTCCTGGACACATACACCATCCCAAGGCTAAACCAGGAAGAAGTTGAATCCCTGATTAGATCAATAACAGGCTCTGAAATTGAGACAATAATTAATAGCCTACTAACCAAAAAATGTCCAGGAGCAGACAGATTCACAGCCAAATTCTACCAGAGGTACAAAGAGGAGCTGGTACCATTCCTTCTGAAACTATTCCAATCAATAGAAAAAGAGGGAATCCTCCCTAACTCATTTCATGAGGTCAGAATCATTCTGATACCAAAGTCTGGCAGAGACACAACAAAAAAAAGAATTTTAGACCAATATCCCTGATGAACATCGTTGTGAAAATCTTCAATAAAATACTGGCAAATTGAATCCAGCAGTATATCAAAAAGCTTATACAGCACGATCAAGCTGGCTTCATTCGTGGGATGCAAGGCTCGTTCAACATATGCAAATCAATAAATGTAATCCATCACATAAACACAACCAAAGACAAGAACCACACAATTATCTCAATCGATGCAGAAAAGGCCTTTGACAAAATTCAACAGCCCTTCATGGTCAAAAGTCTCAATAAACTAGATATTGATGGGACATATCTCAAAATAGTGAGAGCTATTTATGACAAACCCACAGCCAATATCATACTGAATGGGCAAAAACTGGAAGCATTCCCTTTGAAAACTGGCACAAGACAGGTATGTCCTCTCTCACCACTCCTATTCAACGTAGTGTTGGAAGCTCTGGTCAGGGCAATCAGGCAGGAGAAAGAAATGAGGGGTATTCAATTAGGAAAAGAGGAAGTCAAAATTTCCCTGTCTGCAGATGACATGATTGTATAATTAGAAAACCCCATCGTCTCAGCTCAAAATCTCCTTAAGCTGATAAGCAACTTCAGCAAAGTCTCAGGATACAAAATCAATGTGGAAAAATCACAAGCATTCCTACACACCAAGAACAGACAAACAGAGAGCCAATTCATGAGTGAACTTCCATTCATAATTGCCTCAAAGATAATAAAATACCTGGGAATCCAACTTACAAGGGATAGAAGTACCTCTTCAAGGAGAACTACAAACCACTGCTCAATGGAATAAAAGAGGACACAGACAAATGTAAGAACATTCCATGCTCATGGATAGGAAGGATCAATGTTGTGAAAATGGCCATACTGCCCAAGGTAATTTATATATTCCTTGCCATTCCTATCAAGCTACCAATGACTTTCTTCACGGAATTGGGAAAAAAAAAAAAAAAACTACTTTAAAGTTCATAGGGAAGGAAAAAAGAGCCTGCATTGCCAAGACAATCCTAAGTCAAAAGAACAAAGCTGGAAGCATCATGTTACCTGACTTCAAGCTACACTACAAGCCTACAGTAACCAAAACAGCATGGTACTGGTACCAAAACAGAGATATAGACCAATGGAACAGAACAGGGCCCTCAGAAATAATACCACATATCAACAACCATCTGATCTTTGACAACAAAAACAAGAAATGGGGAAAGGATTCCCTATTTAATAAATGGTGCCTGGAAAACTGGCTAGTCACATGTAGAAAGATGAAACTGGATGTCTTCCTTACACCTTATACAAAAATTAATTCAAATGGATTAAAACTTCAATGTTAGACCTAAAACCATAAAAACCCTAGAAGAAAACCTAGGTAAGACCATTCAGGATATAGGCATGGGCAAGGACTTCATGACTAAAACACGAAAAGCAATGGTAACAAAAGCCAAAATTGTCAAATGGGATCTAATTAAACTAAAGATCTTCTGCACAGCAAAAGAAACTACCATCAGAGTGAACAGACAACCAACAGAATGGGAGAAAATTTGTGCAATCTACCCATCTGACAAAGGGCTAATATCCAGAATCTACAAAGAACTTAAACAAATTTACAAGCCCCATGAAAATCAAACAACCCCATGAAAAATTGGGTGAAGGATATGAACAGATACTTCTCAAAAAAAGACATTTATGCAGCCAACAGACACATGATAAAAAAAATGCTCATCATCACTGGTCATCAGAGAAATGCAAATCAAAACCACGATGAGATACCATCTCATGACAGTTAGAACGGTGATCCTTAAAAAGTCAGGAAACAACAGGTGCTGTAGAGGATGTGGAGAAATAGGAACACTTTTACACTGTTGGTGGGACTGTAAAAGAGTTCAACCATTGTGAAAGACAGTGTGGCGATTCCCAAAGGATCTAGAACTAGAAATACCATTTGACTGAGCGATCGCATTAGTGGGTATATACCCATAGGATCATAAATCATGCTACTATAAAGACACATGCACACGTATGTTTATTGTGGCACTATTCACAATAGCAAAGACTTGGAACCAACCCAAATGTCAATCAATGATTGACTGGATTAAGAAAACGTGGCACATATACACCATAGAATACTATGCATCCATAAAAAAGGATGAGTTCATGTCCTTTGTAGGGACGTGGATGAAATTGGAAACCATCATTCTGAGCAAACTATCGTAAGGGCAGGAAACCAAACATCACATGTTCTTACTCATAGGTGGGAACTGAACAATGAAAACACTTGGATACAGGGCGGGGAACATCACACACCAGGTCCTGTCATGAGATGGGGGGAAGGAGGAAGGATACCATTAGGAGAAATGCCTAATATAAGTTACCAGTTAATGGGTGCAGCACACCAATGTGGCCCATGTATACATATGTAACAAACCTGCATGTTGTGCACATATAACCTAGAACTTAAAGTATAATAAAAAAAAAATCTGAAAGTAAAAAGATTCTCAAATTACGAAAGAAGAAGATAATTCAAAGGATAATTCCTAGTAAGTATGAATGAGAATCATCTTTCTTATTAAAAATAGAAAACTGCTAATAAATCCAGTTTCCTAACCTATTATTTTAACTAAAGGTAATATTTGACAATTTTTTTCCCATCACATTGTTTAAGGAATAATGTTTTCCCTGTGAAATTTTCATTTATTTACCTTAATAAAATATTATTTCATTATTAGGAAGGGTGCAGAAAACTTATGCAATAAAATAATAAGATCCATATGACCAGTAGTAAATCATAAGACTATTTTTGAGATCAGAAAATAGTCAACACTACCCAAAAGTTGATCTTCTTTATCCGGGTTTAGCATATACTCAAATTTGCTAATGGGTCCAGAATGATTAAATAATGAATTCTTCTTTACATAGATGTCAATCTCCACAATTCAAACGTCAGCTGTTATTGCATGCTTTTTGCTTTAAATTGCTTATCACATGCTAATCTCCATAAGCAAATATGGAGCAATCCTTTATTCAATAAGCAGGTGTTTATTAGTAATCTCTTTTGCAAGATTCATAAACATGTAAAATTAAATAGGAATAGCAGTTTTAGGTGCATTTACTTTTGAGCCAAGCCTTGTAGAAAGCAATTATGAATTGTTAAAAGAGGATTGTGTACAATAAGCAGTAGCAGCAAAAAAATAAAGAGAAAGACATTTAAAAAGAAAAATAATCCACTTTATTTTAGCATAACATATTGATATTTAAAATAGTGAAGAATATGTTAAAAATGAGTTTTCTGGTAAAAGTTTGAATGAGAACTTGAATGACAATTCAAATAGCATTAAGGCAATTAATGAATACTTATTATATGTCAGTTACTAGATATTTTTGATTTGAGATGGTGAATAATATGTGTTAAAAAGAACCATGATCTAATGAAAGAGAGATACTCATAAACAAATAACTTTAACATGAAGTAACATGTATCATAATGATGATATTCATAAATAGAGAACACAATTTGATCTTGGAATTTCAAAATGATACGTTGACAATTTAATATTTAGAGTGGGCCTTCAGATATGAGTACAAGAATGAAGGGCAGTTGAAATATGATATGAAGTTAGAAACTGGGGTGTAGTGAATGTTTTAAATGTATAGTAAAAAAATTGAATCAATATTTCATACATCTGGAAGTGTATTAGTTGAGAGAGGTGAATTTTAGCTTACATAATTATCCTATATATTTTTGGTACACTTTAATTCTGAAACGTGTTACCTTTGGTGGAGTTACAGATAATATTTTGTTCTCAAGTCATATCAACTTTTAACACATCCACTGGCAATACTCAGAGTCCCCATTCTTGTGTAAAAACTAGAAAAGTTATTCTGATTTTAGCGAAGGGATAAAATACTCAGTCGAACTTTGAATGAGAAACAACATTTAGTTTGGGTGAGCACATGAATAAGACCTTTTTATTTAGCTGGAATAACTTTGCAGTTTATGATAAAATAAAAGGTCAGCAACAAAGGGCACGTATGAAATCCTTCATGCAGATACAACCCATGTAATCACAGAAATAGAAAAAGAAAAATGTGGGGACTAGTTTGCATCCTGTAGCCACAGGAATGTGTACATTTCCATGACCTCTAGTTTTACAACCAACTTCTAGTGTAATAATGAAACCAATTTGTCTTTGGAATTCTTGTGTTTAATTTCTTCTATTATTTGAGGTAGCACATTTTCCATTTCCAAATATCTCCCATCCTCGTTGTTAACCCTCCACTGAACATTTTTTGTGACTCTTTATTCTTTAGATGTCTCATTTTTACACACTCTTCAGATCATTAAACAGCTACCCTCTCAATTAGGGCTAAGGATAGACCTGCTAGTCTCTCTCTCTTATCTCTAAGTTTTCATTTTGTGATACAATTAACTAGAAAGAACATTTCTGCTTTTAAAGGAGCAATTCTTTGAAGCAAGGCATGATAAATATTTTTGACATGCTCTTAGGAAAATAAGCTGCTTTTCTGTATCAGTAACTTTCATCAAATTGAATTAGTGCTGTATTGCATTAGTTCTCTACTATTATAACATGTGAGTTCTTAATAAGACAATTTTGTTCTGTATTAGACAAATTTAATATTCATGCATTATGAAGAAACATTGCTAATATGATAGAAAACTGCTAGGAAGAGCAAACGATTTCATTAAAACTTAAATAAAGCTCACTTCACATTTTCTCCCTCCTTGAATACCTGTCTATACTAATCAGCTGGTGGAAAAGGCAGATGAGGCCCCAGAGACTAGGCGATACATAATCCTCATTCTCAGCACAATCTGATGTCACCTTTTGGACTCAAAATCATTCTACTGGATTGTAGTTGGATTTTTAAGTGCAGAAATATTTAGGATGTTTTAATTTAAAATGACCATAACTTGCTCTACTTTGTCCTGGCCTTGCTAATTTATGTCTATCATAACTGCAGAAAGAAGACATTTGTGAGCAGTACAATAACTCATTGAATCTTCATGAGCTCTGAGTCAATAAAATAATGACACAAATTTCACATTCTTTTAATGCAGCATCTGCTTCATCAGTTGAAATAATTACAACCCTTGCTTTGAAGGAGTCTTAATGACACAGACCAAATCTTAATAGATAAGTAACTAAGATGAACACACTGTTCCTTTCCATGCATAAAAATAACACTATTTTAATTGGAACTGAATTAGAGTGTATGTTGGATTTTGCAGATTCTCAAATATTTTATTTAATTTGGACTTAATAAAATTACACATAATTCTAAAAATGAAAAAAAAGCAAAATTATTAGAAAACCAAAATGAGTAAGTACATTAATTTGTTCCATTTTTAAGTATAGAAAATCAAAGATTAAATCATCTTCCTATACAAAATATTTTGAAGGTTACTTACTTGGTGTGATTCAGCTACTGCACAGTCAAAATGCAGGAAAATATATCAAATGTAAATTCTAGTTGCTATCTACCACAAAGACAGATATTAAGACAAAAATGCAGCTGGGAATACACCCAAAGGGCAATTGGTCATTTGTCTGTTGGAGTATAGAAAACTTTCAGTAGAGAATACATTAGAAAGAGGCAGAGTTGTGCTACATCTGGGAACTGTGCCTAATAGACTTGTGGAAAGTATAAAATCATTAATGCATGGTGCTTTTCCAAAATTTAAAGTTATTCAAATTTATTTCTCAACTATAATTTTGTGTAAACATACAACCATGCTGCCAAGGTTACCAATCAGTAGAGATCAGAGGATCATTTTTAGGTCCTTGGGAACTCATTCAAGATGAGGTTTACAACTTTATAAGACATGAGCTCTCAGAATAATTCTCCTTTAAACAAAGAAAAAAATAGAAAAACAAGTCAAATACATTAGCACAACCTACAGCTTTAGAAGTACCAATGCAAAAGGAACATATTGCTAATTAAGTACTGGTGTCAAATTATTACCAATTATACATATATGACATACTCACACTTGTTCATATTTTGATGACTGATCACTCACATTTTTAAAAAGATTCTACCAGTAATGGAAATTTAGAGATAAACATTTCTATTGCTATGCTATTGCTATTTAAGTCTTGCTCAAGACTTTTCTTCAGTGAAGGGCATTTAAGCTATTCATGTATTCTAATCAAGGGTAAAGTTAAAGTGATTGCAATGAGAAGTAGAATATTACTATCTAAATATGCTTTTAAAGGTTTTCATGTGTTATTTGATTTTTTAGTTTTCACAAGTTATTAATTTACAATATTCTATAGAGTTTAAACAAATCAGATATTATCTATACTCAAAATATTCATATGCACAATTTTACTGAAGAACACAGAAAATTAATTCAACATTGATGCATGATATCTAAACTACTTGCTCTTTTACTTTCAACATCCTTTTGTGCCTTAAAAAAACTGACAAGGGTATGTAAGCCAAAGAATGCACAAAAATATTTATTTTAAGCTGTAAAAACATATACTAAACAAATTATGAAATTAATTGCATCTATCTGTTGTAATGTGGAGATCAACAAAACAAAATTTGATTAAATTTTAGAACTACAGTATCAAATATGGAAAATAAATGTAGAAATAGAAGACAATAATGAACAGAAGTAACAAATTCAACATTTATAAAACTAGAAACATGGTAAAACATTAGAGTGTTGTGATGTAAAATTATAAATCAGTTGGTTGTTAACTATGTAAAAGCAGATAACTATTTTAAAGCTGCAATTCCAGATCTTTTGAAATTTCATTGTTGAGATAAAGTTTGAAGTAAATTATACAGTTTATAAAAATAATGAGGTCAGGAGACAAATCTAGTTGGTTATCTGCCTATTATTCAAAATATGTTGTCTCATTGATTTGGGTAATCACTTTGTAATATTTTTAATTCAACCTCTGTAAGAGGCATATAGTTTATGTATACTTTTTAATTTTTATTATTTATTTGTGGTAAGTGACTCCAATTATAGCAAACTGTAGCATCTGTGGTTTCATTTATGGTGCTGAAGGAAAGTGATTACTGTATTATGAGGCGACCATACTCTAGAGTATAACAAAACATGAAATATGACTCAGCTGAGGACATTCTTATTTTCCAGCGATATGGTTATCTCTGAGGAGCCACATCTTGTAGTTACCAGATGTTCCACAATAACAGTAACTCTGGAGTTGCTTACTTGTTATAACAAGAAGATTTTACTACATAGGAAAAGATTGGCATTTTCTCTGCTGGAAGAAAATGAAATTGGCAATTTAGAAAGGCAATTTCAACTGAGCTATGTGGTTTACATTGATTAATCTATCTCATTAGAATATTAGCCAGCCAATCAGAACCCATTTCTATCCATTTTCTAATCTATGCCATATGTCTAGGTTATAAAAAAGCATTTTCCTTAATTTCAGCTACTATTGAATCTACATTACAAAAGAAGCTGACCTTTCCTCTTAACCACCAAAAGTGTGGAAAATAAGTTTTGTTATTTTAGGAAATATTTTTGTTCCGGTTTGGAGTACCTAGGAATACAAAAATGAATGTAACTGTGGAAAACCATTTAATTTTTCGATCTTATTTTCTCTATCATTTCTTCTTATTCCTTGGTGGAAGTTTGAAATAATATAAGTTGTTCATCAACATCGGTATGGCCTATTTTATATATAGTCATCATGCAAATTTAAATTCTTATCACATCCAAAACTATGAGTTAAAGAAATTACAAATCGATTAATCTACAGAGAAAATATGTTATATGATTTATGTAGTAGAAACATATCATAGACACAAAACAAAGAATTTTCATATTCCATTCCTGTAAAAACTTTGCTGTAGTAAGCTTGTATAGCCACATCTATTGCCTTGCGATAAAACAGGTTAGAAACGGCCAGAGAAGACTTTCAATGTGGACATTCAGAGAAGGTTCTCCTACTGTTTGATACATATGTCATGCTCCAGTCATTTTGTAAAGAACACTGGTAATATCTAAGCCACAAAGACATATACACATTGATCCATCAAAAATGTTTCTAAATAGATCTCATAAAATAAATGAAACTGAAAATGCATATAATTTATTCTAAACATGTTTGCCAACTTTTTTGCTATTCACAAAATCTGGAAAGGAAACAAATGTCCATCAAGAGGGAAATGATTGACATTTTTTCATCCTATGGAATATTACATATTATTTAAAATGAATGGGTTAGAATTATGTGATTTTAGTTAGAGTGATTTGTCCACAATAATTTTTAACAAGATTCAGAAACATAGAAGTAATATAATCAGTTTTAAATGCACTAGATAGATAGACACACAGATAGATGGTAGATAGATAGATAGATAGATAGATAGATAGATAGATAGATAGATACTGTAAAAGCACACGCACACAAAATGAACAGTTGGACAGTTGGTCTATGATACTGGCCAAAGTTAAACCAAGGTGGGAGACAAGCAGGAAGAAACAAAGTTAAAAATTTTTTAAAGGATATACATATGTATATACATAAAACTTAATAGATCACCTGAATGCATTTGTTACCTCATGACAATAAGTGTCAGGACATATGTATGCAGGAGTAAATAAATTGAGTGAAATAATGCATTATATAATAATTTCTAAATGGAGTTCTTCATTGACTATGCTGTCTAAAATTATCCTTTTCCACTAGTCTTTCTCAACATCCAGGTCTTTTCTTTTACAGCAGCCTTCCCAACTTTTATGTGTGTTTGATTGTTACTTGTCTTTCTCCCTCACTACAGCCTGTGATCCAAAAAGGCAGTGACAGTTTCGTTTAGTCCAGCACCTAGTGCAGATTAAGAAACATGATTTCATGAATACTGTATGAGTGAATGAATGAATGCATAAAACGAAATGTAGCGATTTTATATATTATGAATGGTAGAGAGTTAATAATATTAATGTATGTCATGAGGAAACTAAATAGGAGATCAAGAAAAAGAAGTTCCCGAAAGGCATTATGAAAAAATCCAGAAGAGTGTGGTGTAATGGAAGCTTATAAGGCAAACAGCTTCAAGACAGAGGGATGGCCAGCCACTTTCAACAAACACTGTTAAAAGAACAGATTAGATACAAAAATACAACTACCCATAAAATTTGGCATCATGGATAAAACTGATGACATGAACACAAGCTAAAGAAATGCTTAGCATACTTAACAACAGATTAGCAATATCACATAACAATCAAAATAGATACTGTGTTAGTCCAAAAGGCAGAGTCTTGGAGGCCCCCTGCTATGCCAGGGATTATCCCCATAAGTTCCAGATTTGGAGGAGGTCTGATATGTTGATAAAGGGACTGGGACAGCCCACACAGTGAGTGGGAACACAACAGCTCATGGCAGCAAATATTTACCAGTATGTAGATCTCTTAATACTTCATCCAAGTGTTTGGACTTTAGCAAAGTGTTTGTGGTAGCTGAATAACAAGTTTGGAATTAAGCAAACTCAGGAGAATGAAGGAGGTAGAAGCCAGATGAAAGTTAGTTACAGAGTGAATGAAACTTCCTTTTCTGACAATATAGCAGACTAGATGGCATACAGATTATTAACAAAATAAACATCATGTAACCATCTCCCAGATTAAGAAATAGAACATTATCAATAGTTATGAAACTCTCCACTTGGCCACAAATATCACATATTCCTTCCCTTTCCACAATTTTCTTCTGAGTTGTGTGTTTCTTTTCCACATTCCCTTTTTAAACGTATTAATTTGTGTATATCCCTAAATAATAGTTTTTTAAAAAATAATTCTGGGAGTAGAAAGAATACAGATTTTTAAGGCTTAATACAAATAGAGTTATAATGTATAACTCTTTTTAAAAATTGTGTTAACTGAATTAACTTTCATTCTTCTTTGCTCAGAAAATATTAGATTTGTCATACCATAACAGAGTAGAAATTTCTTTTTTAATGGGACAATACTGTACCCAAGTGGGCAAAAATTAGTTCTTGGGATAGAAAAAAAAAAAATTATTCTGATAATTAAAACACAGTTTATGTGTAGTATTAAATTTCCATATTGAAGGAAATTAGAAAAAAAAGTATGTTAAGGCTTCTTAGGTAAAAATGAGAAAAGTTTGAAAGACACTGAAGTAGATGAATAGAAGTAGGCAAATTAAAATTTAAGAAAAATACATGTGAGTTTGGAAAAGGGGGAAATGTGGGGAAAAGGGGAAAATGTGGGCAAAAGAAAGAGAGATCAGACTGTTATTGTGTCTATGTAGAAAGAAGTAGACATAAGAGACTCCATTTTGTTCTGTACTAAGAAAAATTCTTCTTCCTTGAAATGCTGTTAATCTGCAACCCTGCCCCCAACTCTGTCCTTGCAGAGGCATGTGTTGTGGTGACTCAAGGTTTAATGGATTTGGTGCTGTGCAGGATGTGCTTTGTTAAACAAGTGTCTGAAGGCAGTATGGTTGTGAAAAGTCGTCACCATTCTCTTAATCTCAAGTACCCAGGGACACAAACACTACAGAAAGCCACAGGGACCTCTGCCTAGGAAAGTTAGATATTGTCCAAGGTTTCTCCCCATGTGACAGTCTGAAATATGGCCTCGTGGGAAGGGAAAGACCTCATCGTCCCCCAGCCCAATGACCCATAAAGGGTCTGTGCTGAGGAGGATTAGTAAAAGAGGAAAGGAGGCCTCTTGGCAGTTGAGAGAGAGAAAGGCATCTGTCTCCTGTCCGTCCAGTGGAATGTCTCAAAGTCTTGGTGTAAACGATTGCATGTTCTATTTACTGAGAGCAGAAAACCGCCTTGCGCTGGAGGTGGGATGTGCTAGCAGCAATGCTGCTTTTTATGCACTGAAAATGTTTATGGAGATGTTTGCATATATGCACATCAAGGCACAGCACTTTTCCTTAAACTTATTCCTGTCATAGAGATCTTTGTTCACCTTCTCCCTACTATGACCCTATTGTTCTGCCACTTCCCCTTTTTCTAAAAGAGGGTAAAGCTAATGATCAATAAATACTGAAGGAACTCAGAGACCGGGCGGCGTGGGTCCTCTGTATACTGAGCTCCCGTCCCCTGGGCCCACTTTCCTTTCTCTATTAAAAAAAAAAAAAAAAAAAATGAAAAGGAAATAAGAAAGGAAAATAAGGAAGAACCAGGAGTGAAAGCTGGGTTGCAGGCCGAGAGGTCAGCCACTTTGGACAAGAGTAAGGTGAAAGAACTGAGAATATCTGCCACTAAGAAAAATAAAACCAAAAAAGGCCGTAATGACAAAATATATAAAGAGAAGAGAGTTAAGAAGAATTAGTGTTACACATTTAGGAAAATTTACAACTTAAAACGTGAAGCCAAACTAATACAAAGTGAAGCAGGCAACAGTTGAGGAGTTACAGTGTTTATGAATACTACTGGAAGAAACAAAGCAAAACAACATAACTAGATGACACCATCTGGAAAAGAAAATATTAATCGAAATGAAGAGTTGTGTAATATGCCAGCACTAGTAAAAGAAGGAGTAGCAATCTTTAGATTTATTTACATATAAAACTGAGGCTAAACCAAATTATGGACAAATAACCAGAAAGTACATGTTATAAAATCTAAGATACACAAAAATATTCTAACAAATATCTAAGGTTTAAAAAACTAGATGGCAAGAAGTGTAATCTCACTGTTTCCTAAATATTCAATTAATAAGACAATTCCTATAATTTATTTTCAAATACATAATTACTTTTAAAAATCAGTCTTTCATCTGTATCTCTAAGTATCTATCTGTTTTGCAAGTTCTGTTGGAAGGCCAGAAAGATTCAATGTTATCTTCCACTACGATATCTGAAACCTTGAGGGTTGGCCTAGGTGCAAGCTCCCCTCTCCCATGCAGTCTTGTGGATGAAGAACCCAAGTCAAACAACCCTCCTTTTTATGAGGACCAAGCAGAGTGTCTGTTCACTGTGAAAAAGTGGGCCTCAGCTCTCTACCAGCCTGCTGAAATATTGCAAAAAGTCAATCATATTTTGAGGGGACAGGGGATCATCTAACTTCTTGTTACTAAAAAGCTCCTGGTTGTCCACTCTCTTGCAGGCTGCAATTCCCATGTAGCTCTGCATGGCCATAAAGTTCTTCACTGCCTCCCCTAAGTGTAGGGCAGAAATTCTGTCCTCCTTAACAGGGTGAAGAGAAGGTAATCTAAACACAAGTTATGACAAATCAAATCACCATGTTAATTCTATGCACTGGAGATAAACATCTGTTTTGTTTATTGGCAAGATTTAAAGTACATGTCACTTGTCTATTTCCCTCAAAATTGTAATATTGATGCCATTAAAAAAAAAGTATTTTATTCTCTTTTTGCCCAAGTGCTGAATATGAATAGCTAAGTGACTAAAAATATGACCTCATAATGTGGCCAGAAAGAACTTTTTAAACTTAAAGTTTTTGAGGCTATTGAGAAGTTCTTCATTTCTTTTTATTAAATCAGATTTTAATTCAAACATTAATTAGTTAAATAATTCTTTTTATTTTTTTGAGACAAGGTCTTGCTCTGTCTCTCAGGCTGCAGTGGAGTGGCATGATCTTATCCCACTGCAGCCTCGACATCCCTGTATCAGGTAGTCCTCCTACCTCAGCTCCCCAAGTAGCTGGGGCTGCAGGCACACACCACTGTGCCCGGCTGAAGTTTTTTTTTTTGTTTGTTTGTTTTTTTTTTTTGAGACAGGGTTTTACCATGTTGCTCTGTCTGGTCTCGAACTCCTTGGCTCAAGCTATCATTCAGCGTCAGCCACCCAAAGTGCTGGGATTACAGGTGTGAACCACTGCAGCTGGCCTAGTTAAATAATTCTTTAAACCATAATTTTGGAAGTTTGTCTGCATAAAATGAGTTTATGCACAAAAAAATTATTTCATTTTCTCTTAAAGCTTCATTTTCTCTTAAATTATTAAAAAAGTCCATAGTTTTAATTTGAAATGGAATTAAAAGAAATGTCAGGCTAATAACTAATTATATAATTTATATTTTATTGAAAGAGAAAAATATAGGGCTCTTTTCATAATGGGGTAGGCAGCAGTTACTGAGAGACTGGAACAGAGCAGAGGAGATTCCACATTATTGCAATTTTATTCATGAATTTCAAAAATCAAAATTAATAGAAAGGTTAAAGTGATTTCTTTCTAACAAAATTTTCTATTTGTTAGAGTCACTAAAGAAATGTTTCAATCTTAAGGAAGGACATTTTACAAAGACTACCGAATTGATTTACTATGTGCCATTGATCTTTCTGTCAGTCAATCCTTTCACAAAACACAGAAGAAACAGGCCTTATGAGACATACAGCAGCAACTAAATTGATAATTAAAGTGTGGTTGGACATATATGACCTGAAAATGTAAGCAGGGTCACCAAGGGAACAATAGAGAGTGATTGATATCGTTTACATTAGCATGCAGTTTAGAAGGAAGAGGTTTGAATAAGGCGTGCCCACAAGGATATGAATAGACAGATGTTAAAAAGGAGACACTAATCTTACAGACTCCATGCATTCCATAATTTATTTTTTTTTTTTTTTTTTTTTTTTTTTTTTTTTTTTTTTTTTTTTTTTATGAAGGACACCAATTTATTATACTATGTAGAGCCAGGATTTCACAAGAAAGAAAAAAACTACTATGAAAATCAAATCTGCACATGTCAGAGAACTGATATTACACTTCATATCCCAAACTGCAGAACTTTCTGCACTGCAAACTTATTCTGGGATATTTCTATACATTTACCATGGAATGTATGGAAAAACAGGCACTTGTTTTCCTACAGAGTGAGAATGGCATCTGAGACACATAATGTACATTGGGATATCCAAATATGCATTACACCCAAAAGAAAAAAAAAAGAAAAAAAAAACTGAAGACTGTCAAGAGAGCAGCTAACTTTAATCATAAGAGCATTTTGTTCATTAGTATTTTTGTACCTATACTTTTATTGTAAAGTCTTGTAAAGACTTTACAATATTATTGACTAACATAACTAACAATCAGGGAAATGCGAATCAAAACCACAATGTGATACCATCTTACTCCTGCAAGACTGGCCATAATCAAAAAGTCAAAAAACAGTAGATGTTGGCGTGGATGTGGCTATCAGGGAACACTTCTGCACTGCTGGTGGGAATGTAACTAGTGCAACCACTATGGAAAACGGTGTGGAGATTCCTTAAAGAACTAAGAGTAGAACCATCATTTGATCTAGCAATCCCACTACTGGGTATCTACCCAGAGGAAAAGATGTCATTTTAATTTTTTTCTATGGAGATTTGCTATAATTCTAGGAGGAAGCTTACCTTATGTGTACTAGAAGGTATCTTACCCTTTGGAGTGTGCCAGATGATACAGCCCAAGTAAAATGGTTGCTTGTATCACAACATGGATTTTGCATAGTGTCCCTTGCTGTAATAGGTAAAACTGGAAGTTAGCAAGTTTGTCAATCTATATTTATAACTAGATCAGAACAGTTTTCTTATGCATGAAATGTGCTGTCTCCAGAAGTCAAAGAGAACTTTCAGGTGTTGCTGTAAATACTTAGGACCAAGTAAAATAATCCGGTCTTTTTAATTAAGATAAAATTTTAAATGATCATTATGAATTTGGGGCATTATTTCTGTGAATTTAAACATTTGTGTAAGACATATCAAAATCAGGATACAGAAAAATTCCATCACCCACTGCAAATTTCTTCATGCAATTTCTCATCTTTTTCCCTGATTCATAATCTTTAGCAACCACTGATCTGTTCTCAATCATTATGGTTTAAAATTGATAACGACATATAAAATAATCATACAGTATGTAACCTTTTGCAATTGGCTTCATTTACTCAGGATAATGTCTTTTATATTAATCCAAGTAGTTCAGTGCATCAATAGTTTAATTCATTTTGTTGCCAAGAAAAATTCCATTGTATGGCTATATCACAGGTAGATTATTCTTTCATCAATTGAAAAACAATTGGGCAATTTGCAGTGTATATTTTACAGTTTTGAATAGAGCTGTTTTAAACATGTCTGTACAGGTATTTTTGTGAATATAAATTTTCATTTTTCTACATTAAGTACCTACAAATGGGATTGCTGGGTAGTAAGGTAAAAGTGTTTACCTTCACAAGAAACATAAGGCATTTTTGAGAGTGGTTGTATCTATTTACATACCCCACTGCAGTGTATGATATTCCTGGTTCTTCTACATCCTCACCAGCATTTGGCTGGTTCTTTGCTTCAAGTGAATGTGGGCCAAACTACTAGCCTGACTTGTAACATTTCACTGATATAGCAAAATCCTGAATCTTTCTGAATCTCTCTTATTTTTGGAGGCAGGGGTTGGAAAGACAGGGTTTCACTGTTGCCAAGGTTTGAATGAAGTGATACAATCATAGCTCATCACACCCCTGAACACCTGAGCTCAAACAGTCCACCTTCCACAACCTTCCGGCTAGCTGGGACTACAGGAATGTCCCACCACGTCAAGCTAATTTTTAAATTATTGTGTAGAGATGAGGTTTCACGATATTGCCAGTGCTTCGAATCTTTTTTGTTTTTATTTTTTATACTCCAGAACATATGATTTTTGAAAAGCCTTCCAATGAACATTTCACTTTTGGCCAATTAACATGGTGTCATAAGACTCTCCAGACATTCAAATCCTTTTGAACCATAGTTTGCAGAGGATAGGGCAGTTAACATAAACCTGAGTCAGGACTATAATGTATACCATCTTTTGTTAATGTAAATTGCTTCTGGTTTTTGTTCCTGGTGAAAAATTATAGAACACATTTGTTTGATAAATGACCTGTTACATATATTTGAGTCCATGTTCCTCTGTTCTAGCAAATGTGTTATTACAGCTGCAATTAGGACTATTATTTGTTCATTTATTCAGAAGTCTTATGTCATTTTCAAGTATCCATCTTGGGTTTTGGGGACAACAGACAGGGATTAAATGGATTCCTAACGGGTATCATGAATCCTGCCTCTGATGGATATGTAAGGAGCCAGTCATCACTGCCATTCATCCTGAGACATTACCTTTGTTTGCTATCTTGACCAGGATGAGAGAAGTATCATAAACTTTCATATTGCCTTTCTGCAACAATAATTCTTACTCTACGAGCCAAGTAATCACAACGGAAATACGCATACTCCAAGTATATGTGCTATGCTTATACATTTGTGGACCACAAAGCTGAATACTGGATTAGTCTGCAGAACCAGATAATCCCCTGTGAGCTGCACCTCAACCCGGAAATGTTCCTGATCTAACATGGAGATTGGAAATCTTTATATTAGGACAGTGAGGATAACAGAGAGAGTGTTTAATGTGTACTATTTCAGTAACATTTGTCACAAACTGTCATCTCGTACACATCTCAGATTCCTATTAAAGAGCTTCAATGGCACCTTGAGAATAAGGATGACTCCAGATTTGTGTAAAATCATTTATGATTGCATTATTTAAGTTAGTTGTCAAACTACTCCAGTGACACCCTTCATTTACTTTTAGTCACTGTTGCTATTTTATGTCTAAATTTTAGTTTTATGTTTCAATTAGTTGTTTTTTTTCTCTATGTTTCACTTTATATTCTTCACTTTCATTTTAAGCATATTGCAAAACCATGAGTAATCAAAATTTAAAAGATGTCACTGTTACTGGTATAATTATGAGAGTACACAGATGGCTAGCTAAGTAAAGAACAAAAAAAAGAAAAAAATGTTCCAGTGAAGCTACAAATGCTAACTTTCAACCTGGGAATCTTTTCCTCTGTAACATAAGTTCATTGCCAGAGAGTTGTATATGCAGAAATCATAATTATATCTGTAAAGGAGAATCAGAGAATTTTAACAACAGACTGATATCCATAAGGTATTGATACTCAAGTATAGTTATAGATCTCTTCTCCACTGCGGTAACTTCAAAAGTTTCCATCTGATATTAAAGTACATTTTATAGGAATCAATGTATTAAACAGCAGGAACCAAACAGTACTGTTTTTAGCAGATATTCTCAAGAAATCTTTGGGATAATACAGCACAAATAGATTTGATTTTTAATTCTGAAATGATAATAATGACTGTAGATACAATGTCTTATGTAGTGTTTTAATGTATATGATCCTTGAAAAGGTTTTACAGTCTAACTTCCATAAATGTTTACTGTCTAGAGTCATGAGGGCTGAGTTTTATGTTTTTTATCAAATTTGACCACGCATATGCAAAAACAATCTTTTGAGTTAAGTCGATTTGGCTGTAAATTGCCTTCCTTTCCAATAATACACTCATAAACCGAAACCATAAATGATCTTCACAAGCGCAAATGTTATTTCAAAGAACAAACATTTACTCTTTAAAATTTAATCTTCTACCTTCTTCCTCTGCCATTTGTTTAAATTAAGTAGAAATAAGACACGGCATGGGTTTTAAAGTGAGACATGAATGGCAAGTTTTGATGTATGTGGGAAGTAGAGGAATTAATGTAAATAATAATACGACTGACAAGCATTATATTTTATAGCATTGTAAATGATAAACACTTTTCATAAAAGGTTTCATATATGTGAAACCTATATATATATATTCAAAATTGAGACCTATATATATGAATTCAAAATTCACTTATATATTATATATAGGTGAAATATATATATATTTATTTTTTATATATTTATATATATTCATATATTTATTAAAATATATATTATATAATATATAATATATGAATATATATTTATTAAAATATATAATATATAATATATGAATATATATTTATTAAAATATATTATTATATTTATATATTATTATATATTATTTAAATATTAAAATTTATTATTAAAATATATTATTTAATATA
>NC_045455.1:50698501-50738176 GCF_002776525.5 Piliocolobus tephrosceles
CATCTCACACCAGTTAGAATGGCAATCATTAAAAAATCAGGAAACAACAGGTGCTGGAGAGGATGTGGAGAAATAGGAACACTTTTACACTGTTGGTGGGATTGTAAACTAGTTCAACCATTATGGAAAACAGTATGGCAATTCCTCAAGGATTTAGAACTAGATGTCCCATATGACCCAGCCATCCCACTACTGGGTATATACCCAAAGGATTATAAATTATTCTACTACAAAGACACATGCACACGTATGTTTATTGCGGCACTATTCACAATAGCAAAGACTTGGAATCAACCCAAATGTCCATCAGTGACAGACTGGATTAAGAAAATGTGGCACATATACACCATGGAATATTATGCAGCCATAAAAAAGGATGAGTTTGCACCCTTTGTAGGGACATGGATGCAGCTGGAAACCATCATTCTTAGCAAACTATCACAAGAAGAGAAAACCAAACACCGCATGTTCTCACTCATAGGTGAGAACTGAACAATGAGTTCACTTGGACTCGGGAAGGGGAACATCACACACTGGGGCCTATCACGGGGAGGGGGGAGGGGGGAGGGATTGCATTGGGGAGTTATACCTGATATAAATGATGAATTGATGGGTGCTGACGAGTTGATGAGTGCAGCACACCTACATGGCACAAGTACACATATGTAACAAACCTGCACCTTATACACATGTACCCTAGAACTTAAAGTATAATAAAATAAATAAATAAATAAATAAAAAGAAAAGAGAGATGTGACTGGATACGTAAGCAGGGACCATTGAATGAAGAGATATTTAATCTCTGCTAAATATTTTTTACTTTATTATAAAGAAAATGAATAACTGATAAAGAATTTTAAGCAGGTGATCATATTTACACGTTAGAAAACTAGTCTGTCTTCCGTGAGAGAAGTGATTGGAAAAATTCAAGACCACTGTTGGACATTCCACTTAGATTATTATAGTTATCCTGGTGGACGTTATGGTGGCTTGTCTCCGAGAAGCATTATTAATTTTTTAGAGAAGTTAAAAAAAAATAATAATAGAGATATATTTAGGAGTTAGAATCTAAAAGTTAATTACTGAATGTAGAGTGAAAAATCAAGAAAAATGCAACTCAAAATGACAATTAGGTTTCCGACTTGGATATCTAGTTGCTGGTAGTAGTACTTTTTATTAAACCAGGAAAGACAGGGAAAGAAAATGTTTGGGAACAATGATTATAAATCTAGGTTGGAATATTTTAAATTTTTCATTGTTGAATTTTAATCAAAATATCTATTCATACTTCAATATATTGTAGTGAATTGAAATCGGAGCTACTGATGGTGGATGATGTTTATTTTGGAGTCATTAAGAGTCAACTAGTAATTAAAACTATGGGAGCAAATAAAATTATGTAGGAATGTTAGGCAGAGTAAGAAATGTAATATGAGATATATTGAAGGAAGGAAGAGAAGAAGATCTTCAGAGTACCTGAGAAGATGTGCCAGAAAATTAGGTGGAAAACCATCTTTGTCTCATGCCCTGAAGTCAAAGAAAGATACTGGGTCAAAGAATAAATAATCATGTAAAATTTTGTCCAGAAGTTAAATAAGATTTTTCATGAATGCCTTAGTGGAATTTTATGGATTAAAAATAAGATTTAAGAAGCTGATATATAAATAGAAGCCAAAGGAGAGAGACAAAGAATATAGAAAAGTGTTTAAAGAAGTGTTGTTCAGGTAGAGTATTCATATATCCATTTTATCTGAGATATTTGTGGGTTGCACCTGTTGCCTGGATTAATTTTTAATAAATGTTAATTTTTACTTCCAAAATTGTTACAGTGAAGTTCCAGTTCCAGATAAGATGGACTTATTACACACTACACTGTCTCTAACTAAATGCAGCTATAAAACCTGAACAGAATAAATAGAATGGCTATTTGAAGCCTCTTAAAAGTGAAAAAAAAAAAAAGTGATGACAAATTATAGAAAAAATGACCATCATTCAAAGTAACGATGAAAAATTGTTGAGTTTATCACTTTTCTCACCCTCTAACAATCCCTGAGCTGAACTGATTGGATCTATAAAATTCAAAAGTGAGATTATCATACATAGAAATGTCCCCACCCAACAGTTCTGCTTTAAGAAGGGACAAAGAGGCCACAGAGAGAGTGTAGAAATCAGCCATATTTTTCTTTATTTGAACAAAAAGCTCCCATTTCATTAACCCCAGATCCCAAGCAATCATGTGTTCAGCAGGGCCCTAAAACCTCTATGGAAGGGAAACCTCTTCCTACATTCAAAGAAGATGTGATCCCAGAAGGGTGAAGCACACACCTATTGTTTTTTTCCCTGTGTCTCTTTATTCCCATGGCTCCCCCACGACATGGGCACTGTTGAGAAGAATAGACAAAGGAGCAGCATAATGAAGAGCTCTGCCTTCTAGTAGGAAACCAGACAAACAGATCTCCTGAAACAGAAAAGTACAAAGAAAAATGCAAGACAGGATCTCAGAAAAAGTACTCTATAAATTGGTAGATAGTAAAGTTTCATATGTAAGAAACTATGGTAAAAAGTCTAGAGTAGAGCAATCTCTTTTGCCAGAGAAAGTTCTTTAAATATAGCATTATTTTCTTTTATCTTTGCAACATTAAATCTACCACATAGGTCAGAAAACCTCAGTTTCACCAGTAATTTGAAGTTAACTAAGTATCTTATTTTATGAATTTCAGTATCGATAATCTTGCATTCTTCAGAGATTAAAATAATAAATATTTGAAATATAGTATTTAATTCAATTTAAATATTGTTTTAAGACAGATTTTTACTTTTATTGACCTTAAGTTCAGCACTTTGCAACATACAATGTTTAAAAAAAGTATAATGACAGAAATTTTAAAAAATCTGCCAGTAATAAACCAAGGTTATTCTCACAATGATTATATGATATAGATAATTCTATGAGAACATTGAGATACTGACAGTTTGTTTACTTCCACAAAGCTTACGCCACATGGATATTGTATCCCTGTCACCAAGAAAATATGGGTTAAATTTATATTCAAGGTGTCATCCAGTGTAAAAATATAAGATAAAGCATACAACAGATTTAATTCAAAGGTTTTACGTTCCCCTAAATTTAAACATTCTGTGTTATTAAGAAGTGATTCTTTATGTATTAGCATAGAGAAAAGTAGAATTAGCCTACTAGTGATACAACAGCAAATTTGTTACCTCCAGGATTCCATATTCATGAATTCAACTAACTGCAGTTGGAAGATATTTTTTTTGAATTGTGTTTGACAGAACATGTGCAGGCTTTTTTTCTTCGTGTCATTATTCCCTAAACAATACAGCATAAAACTACTTACATCGCATTTACATTGTGTTATGTAGTATAAGTAGTCTAGAAATGATTTAAAGTTTATAGGACAATATGCATAGGTTATAGGCAAATACTATACCATTTTATATTAAGAACTTGAGAATCTGCAGATTTTGTTTTCCCTGGGGGAGATGGTGGAATCAAACCTCCATGGATACTGAGGAACAACTGTATTTTTTTTTCTTTTAGACGGAGTTTCACTCTTGTGGCCCAGGCTGGAGTGCAGTGGTATGATCTTGGCTCACGGCAAACTCCACCTCCCGGGTTCAAGCAATTCTCCTGCCTCAGCCTCCCGAGTAGCTGGGATTACAGGCGTCTGCCACCGCGCCTGGCTAATTTTTTGTAGAGACGAAGTTTCACCATATTGGGTAGGCTGGTCTCTAACTCCTGACCTCAAGAGATCCGCCCGCCTTGGCCTCCCAAAGTGCTGGGATTACAGGTGTGAGCCACCGTGCCTGGCCGACAACTGTATTCTTAGTTAGCATAGATTTTGAGCAGACAAGGGCAATCTTAATTCTCAGGCTACTGATCTTGTACTACAAGTTGGCTTAACATTGTAGACTAAGCTAAGGCTGACTGAAACAATTTTAAGTATTAGTTAGCAGCTGTAATTGTTGCCTTTAGCCTTCAAAACAGCTGGAATTTCTAGAATACTAGGAAAAGTATTAAGAACACTAGGAAAACTGTTCTTGAAAATTTATATTTTGAGCCTAGGTAGGCTCAAATTTTATTTTGTTTGGGCCAAGGTAGGAACTAACAGGATTCATAAGCTGAGCAGCTCCATTCTATCTGCTCAAATTGGCTATATTGCTTAGGAGCATATGCAGAATAAAGGAAGTCATTTTAATTCTAAACAAACTCATATTTTGGCTATTGTGATAATGCTTTAATGAACAAAGGCATGCAGATATCCCTTTGATATACTAATTTTAATTCCTTTGGATATATTTCCAGAAATAAGATTGCTAGATTATTTTGTAGTTCTATTTTTAGTTTTTTTGAGGAACCACTATATTGGTTTCCATAATGGCTGTATGAATTCAGATGTCTACCAACAATGTACAAGAGCTTCTTTTTTTGCCGCATCCTTGTCAACACTTTTTATCTGTTTTTTACTTTTGATAAAAGTCATTTTAACAGATTTCAGGTGACTACTTGTCAATTTAAAATGATATTAATTTGAAAAGAAAGTTAAAAAATAACCAAATTCATAGCTGGAGAGGAGCATAAACCACTAGAAGAAAGAATAAACAGGCATGCTCACACGGAAGTGCAGATGGTATGACATTATCTGAAGTGCACAGTTTAGAATCAGGCTTGCAAAAACGTGGACTACACAGAGTGAATAAAAATTAAGATTTGAATATATTGGATGTAAATTAAAAACCACTCAAATATATTGGCTAAGGTTATCACTAGTACTCACTTGTAATACTTGTGAAAAAGTAGCAATGTTTCTAATGTCCATCTCTGAAGGAAGAAAGGCAGTGCAGAAGAATAAACACTACCCCCCCAATCAGAAATGTACAATGTCAAAAATACTTATTTGCTTAGATATTTCTCCATGTAACTTTGAATTCACACTGGCATATACTGACCTGCTTCTTGAAGGCCACTCTTTTCTTTCAGATCTTGAGTCTCTGTTATGATCAATGGGTTAATACTAGGTTGGAATACTGGGTTTATGTTTTTTGGACAGAGAGGAAACTTCTGCTTGGAATAACTGCACTGGGGTTGGAAACTGACTTGTTTTTTTATACTTGGCAGTGGCACTGCCAGAGCTTGAAAAATCAAGTGTATTCTATTAACTCTTTGAGCTTTTTCGAGCATGAGACTTATCAGATACTTTTAACTAAACTCATTCAACTTCTGAGATTCTGGGGGAACTACACTCATTCTTAAAGAAGTAGTCTGAGAAGCAGCTTCTGAAATAACCTGTTTTGTCATAGCCAACAAAAGGTTCTCAGAATAAGACTGAGCAGAGTATGACATTATAATAGATTCCAATTTCTTTGACATTTTAACTCAAATAAGGTTCAATATTAATTTTGAATTTTAATTTATTCATATTTTGATATTATATTTTCATCTGTGAAATAATTGAATTTTTCGGCTCCTCCTTCCCAGGAATTTGATTAGAAGTCTTATATTAAAATGTGACAATAACCTATGGATGACATTTTATTATCAGAATCTATAAACATTGCATTTGATGTCTTGCAAATCCTTTGATTAAGTATGTTGGACAATGGGGTTTGACAAAATTTGGATGAAAGATAAAAAGAGTCATAGTCATAGTCATAAAAAGATAAAAAGAGTCAAAGAAAAAAGAGAAAAATGTGAGTTAACACGTTATTCTGACCTAATGTAAGAGACATTTGCACTGGTCATAGGTAGTTTTCAGGGAAAATATTAAGGACTAGTGGAAGAGATTGAGAGAATCCCCTTGTAAACAAATATGAAGGATGGTCTAATTGATAGCTATTCTCTTGTGAAGAAATTAACCACATTGCTAGCTGACAACCAATGCCTCTTTGATTAAATAATCACAAAATTTATAATATAATTAATATATAAAATTAATATATAATATGTGATGTGAAGAACAATTAGGTAGTACAGTGAGAATAGTCAACAAGGAGAGTTAATTATATAAGCATATCAAGGAACACTCCCTTGAAAAATGGACTTGGCTGAAAACTTTAAATTAAGTGGAAAATAAAAAGGGTGTAAGCATCTTAAAAGAATATCTGGAAACATATGATGATAGTAGTGAATGTGTCATCCTGGGAATCTAAAGGAAAGCCAATATACCTTAAATACAGTGGGCAATTGGAAGAAAGAAGTGTGAAATAAGGCGGGATCTAGAACTACAAGCCTTCACAGACCATTAGAAATTTTGATCCTATTTTAGAAAAAAAAAAATGAACTGTGACAGCCATCAATAATTGCCTAGTAATTATCCATTCTCACCTTGTATCTTAATAAAACAGATTGAAGATTTCACCCAATTTTGCTTGTAAGTGATCATGTGACTAAGTGTTGGTCAGTGGAGGTAAGAAAAAGTATTGGTGCAAAATTCAGAATATCTATTTAAAAGGAGCTGACTCAACTTTGAGGAGCACACTGTCTTCTTTTTTTTTTTTTTTTATTATACTTTAAGTTCTAGGGTACATGTGCATAACGTGCAGGTTACATATGTATACATGTGCCATGTTGGTGTGCTGCACCCATCAACTCGTCAGCACCCATCAATTCATCATTTATATCACACTGTCTTCTAACAGCTACCTAGAATTTAGATGTAATTGCTAATGTTATAGCAGCAGTTTTGTATTATAAAATGGTTTTAGAGAAAGCAGTCAGTACCAAAGATGGTAGAGTCAAAACTAAGAACTCAGTTGCTCGATGACACCATGAAGTTACCAAATCAGGCCTAAATTCTTACTTCAAAACTTACTTTATGAGAAAAAAATAATAATACTGCATTTCATTTTAGACATTACAGTTCTTATTTCTGTGGCTGTATTTGGCCAAACCTAATTTTTGTTGCATATAAAGCAATTAAAGTAAAATGTGGAAAGTGGGGGCACTCATATGAAAAAAAATTGCAGTTTGCAAATATCACTCTGATCTATAGAGAAATACTAGAATGGAGTAAGAAAAGATTTAGGAAAACTGGTTAATAGGGCTCTTACAATTGGTTAGGTGAGAAATTAGGCTATGAAGATAGAAGTGGAGGGAGAGAGAACAGAATGTATTAAATGACTTGATGGGAAATTTGACATGAACATCCCTCTGACTATAAGCCAGTTCTTTATGAGCTAATTTCAACACCCAAACTCATATTAATTTCCATGATGAAATGAATCATTTTCAGGTAATTTCCATGTTACAAATCTTATAAAAGTTATATAATGTGCATTTCAATATCATTTTATACTTAGAGTAGGAAAGTATTTTTATGGTGAAATCATAAAGTAAGAGCTAGCAGCATTATTATAGTGGCATATAGTGAAATAATAAGTATACTTAGTTTGGTATCCATTAGCAAAAGATTTATTCTTCTCAGGATCTTTGATGGGCATATTTAAAAAGCAAATAATGTGTCATACATTTTCAAATATACTAAGGATAAAATTTAATAGATAGATTCAACCAAACACGTTGTATATTTGGAGAATAATATATTTCAGCTTTTATATTTCTATATCCTGTCTTACTGTCTTTTTTGCTAATGTACGTTATTCACAGAGATTCTAAAATAAGTTCTACTTAAAGAAAATGGAAAATGAATTTTAAAGTCTTAACTACAAAAGCCTTGTCAATGAACTAAAAATTGCATTTAGGTGCTTTCACCTTTCCCAAGCAAAAAATGGTGAAAAAACATTTAAACAATATATTTATTATCAATACAAAGTAGTTCTCAATCTCATATTTAAAAGATGGACTAGGCAAAGTGTATGAAAATTAATTTGTTTTCCAGTGGATTTGATGGCATTCCCTGAGTATTAGCAGGATTCAGAAACACAGGATATTTCTCCATGGATCTGCTGTCTTTGTGAGTCACTTTGTGAGCCCACAGTGAGTGGGCTAAGCTACAGAGAAGGCTGATATGATCAAGAGAATTATATTATTAAATTCTAAAATAAGGTAATCAATTGAAATTAAACCAAAATAATGTAATTGAATTTTAAAATAAGCAATTTAAGATACATGTTAGATTCATTTTAAATGTTTTAAAAAACTTTGAATGAAAAGACGTTTAAAAAAATGTTTAAAATATGATGAAACATTACAATAAAACATAACAAATGTTATAATATAAAATATAAATATTTTAATGTGTCATTGAAAAATATAAAAGGGCAAAAATAGCATATTTATTTTATGTTGTATTCATATGGGAAATTGGCAATTTAAAAATACAAAATTTTGGTACCATAACACGTTTCCAGAGGTTATGGCAAGTAAAGCAAACATTGCTTAAAAGAGGACAATAGAAGTACTAACACTGACTCAGTCTCTGAAAATGCACAGATTTATACTCTGACCCTACTTAGAAAATTATGGAAAAGCATGAATACACACCTACACATTCAATTAGCATTTAGAGGAAGTGTATCATTACATGCCACATGACTTCTGTAAAATTATACTTTTTAGACATTCAGAGAAAAAAGAACAAATTATATTTTATAATTATGGTGGAAATAATTTTGACATTACAGATCCCAGTGGTACTGGGAATCTCAAAAGTGCCTGGTTAGTACTTTGAGAACTGCTGTTGTAGACACTGATATGGTTTGGCTGTGTCCCCACTCAAATCTCATCTTGAATTGTAATTCCCATAATTTCCATGTGTCTTGGGAGGAACCTGGTGGGAGGTGATCGAATTATGGGGCAGGTCTTTCATGGGCTGTTTCATGATAGTGACGGTCTCATGAGATCTGATGGTTTTAAAAATGGGAGTTTTTTTGCACAAGCTCTCTTTTCCCTGCTGCCCTATGAGATGTGCCTTTCACCTGCTATGATGGTGAGGTCTCCCTAGACACATGGAACTGTAAGTCCAATAAATCTCTTTCTTTTGTAAATTGCTCAGTCTCGGGTATGTCTTTATCACAGTGTGAGAACAGACTAATACAGTAAATTGGTACCAGTAGAGTGAGGTATTGCTGAAAAGATACCTGAAAATGTGGAAGTCACTTTGAAACTAAGTAACAGGCAGAGGCTGGAAAAGTTTGGAGGGCTCAGAAGAAGGCAGGAAAATGTGAGAAAGTTTGGAACTTCCTAGAGACTTATTGAATGCCTTTGCACAAAATGCTCGTAGTGATATGGACAATAAAGTCCAGGTTGAGGTGGTCTCAGATAGAGATGAGGAACTTGTTGGGAACTGGAGCAAAGTTGACTCTTGTTAAGTTTTAACAAAGAGACTGGTGGCACTTTGCCCCTGCCTTAGAGATTTGTGAAACATTGAACTTGAGAGAGATGATTTAGGGTATCTGGCAGAAGAAAATTCTAAGCAACAAAGCAATCAATAGGTGATTTGGGTGTAGTTAAAGGCATTCAGTTTTATATGGGAAGCAGAGCATAAAAGTTTGGAAAATTTGCAGTCTGATAATGCAATACAAAAGAAAATCCCATTTTTGATGGAGAAATTCAAGCCTGCTGTAGAAATTTGCATAAGAAACAAGGAGTTGGATGTTACTCACCAATACAAAGGGGAAACTGTCTCCAGGGCATGTCAGAGGTCTTCATGGCAACCCTCCCATCACAGACCCAGAGGTTTAGGAGGAAAAAATGATTTAGTGGTCTGGGCCCAGGATTCCTCTGCTGTGTGCAGTCTAAGTATTTGGTGTACTGCATCCCAGCCATTTCAGTCATGACTAAATGGGGCCAAGGTACAGCTCAGGCTGTTGCTTCAGAGGGTGCATTCCTCAAGCCTTGCAACTTCCATACGGTTTTTGAGCCTGCAGGTGCACAGAATCAAATACTGAGGTTTGGGAACCTCTGCCTAGATTTCAGAAGATGTATGGAAATGCCTGGATGTCCAGGCAGAAGTTTGCTGCAGGAGTGGGGTGCTTATGGAGAACCTCTGCTAGGACAATGTGGAAGAGAAATGTGGGGTCAGAACCCCACACAGAGTTCCTACTGCAGCACCACCTACTGGAGCTGTGAGAAGAGGGCCATTGTCCTCCAGACCCTGGAATGGTAACTTCACTGACAGCTTGGACTTTGTGCCTGGAATAACTGCAGACACTCAACACCAGCCTGTTAAAGCATCTGGAGAGAGGCTGTAACCTGCAAAGCCACAAGGGTGGAACTGCCCAAGGACACGGGAACCCACTTCTTGCATCAGTGTGACCTGTATGTGAGACATGGAGTCAAAGAATACCATTTTAGAACTTTTAATATTTGACTGCTTCACTGGATTTTGGCCTTGCATGGGGCCTGTGGCCCCTTTGTTTTGGCCAATTTCTCCCATTTGGAATGACTGTATTTAACCAATGTCTGTACCCCATTGTATCTAGGAAGTAACTAACTTGCTTTTGATGTTACAGGCCCATAGGCAGAAGGGATTTGCCTTGTCTCAGATCAGACATTGGACTGTGGACTTTGGAGTTAATGTTGAAATGAGTTTAGACTTTTGGGGACTGTTGTCCCCAAAAGTCATGATAGGTTTGAAATGTGAGGACATGAGATTTGGGAAGAGTCAGAGGTGGAATATTATGGTTTGGCTCTGTCCCCACCCAAATCTCATCTTGAATTGTAACTCCCCCAATTCCCACATGTCGTGGGAGGTGATTTAATTATGGGAGTGGGTCTTTCCTGGGCTGTTCTCATGATAAGGAATGAGTCTCATGAGATCTGATGGTTTTAAAAAAAAGGGAGTTTTTCTCCACAAGCTCTCTTCTCTTGACTGCTGTCATGTGAGATGTGCCTTTCACCTTCTGCCATGATTGTGAGGTCTCCCAGCCACATGAAACTGTAAGTTCAATAAATCTGATTCTTTTATAAATTGTTCAGTTGCAGGTATGTCTTTATTAGCAGCATGGGAACAGACTAATACAGACACAAAGACACACATTATAAAAAGGGATTCTGAGGTATTCTTTTAACCTGCAATAGGTAAGTGAGAAATAAATTTGTAATAGAAGTGTGGTACTACTGGTAAAAAAGAAAATCATTTGCTCTATGTTTTGAAACCAGGTCACTTGTAGAATCTGGCAAAGTATTGAGGAATCTATTTGCAGAGCATAAAAGTAGTGAGAAAACTGTTACAAAGCTGGATAAATTGTAACCAATAGGATATAGTTTTGAAATGAATGATAAGACTGTCATTCTTATCAAGAACTTTTGGTTCCTTGGAGGATAGGAAAAAAGGATATGTAATGAACTTTAAGATTTGAGCAGTAAAATTTCCAGGCAGAATGTTTACATATCATATAGGTTTTACTAGCGGCATGCAATAAGATACCAGAAGAAAGAGAAAAGTAAAGAGAGAATGGAAAAGATTGCTAGCAAAATTTAGAAAAAATATAACGAGCTCAAGCCTACCAGTACTAAAAATATAAAACATCTTTCTTATCTCCAGTTCTTTTCAAGCAAATATATATACTTGGGACAAAGACCACATCAAAGGCATAAATGTAAGTTCCTTTGTTAATGCCATTGAAAAAGTTAAGGTGATATGCCGTCTCAGACAAAGGGCTTCTGGAAACTTAAGTACATTGTCTCAGAGAAGTATCACAAGATCAGAGTAGCAGTGGATATAAACAGATTGGCAGCCATAACTTTAAAAGTTTTTGAGTGAGGCTTTGACACATGGAATGAAATAAATTCAGATTTATAGAAAACTCACATTCTCAAGCAGACTATCTTAACAAAAGTCTGCCAGATTGGACTAAAATGGGCTAAAACTATTCAAAGTGGACTTTGCTTTAGGCTCCAACATTTCACCAGTCTGTAAATAGGCTGAAAATATGTTCAAACACCATATAATTCAATGCCTTATTCAAAAGTGGCCAAGCACAAGATGTGAAGATACATTTCTCAATAAAAAGACATGTAAGTGGCTAAAAAACATATACAAATGCTTATCATCAATCATCAGAGTGGTACAAAGCAAAGCCACCTTGAGATGCTATATCTCATTGGTCAGTATGGCTGCTATTAAAAAGTCAAATAGTGACAGAGGCTGGGGAGGCTGCAGAGTAAAAGGAATCCTTATACACTGTTGGTGGCAATGTAAATTATTTCAGCCACTGTGGAAAGCAGTTTGGAGATTTCTCAAAGAGCTTAAAACAGAGCTACCATTCAATCCACCATTACTGGGCATATATCCAAAAGAGAATAAATTATTCTGTCAAACAGGCGCATGCAAGTCATATGTTCATTACAGGACAATCACAATAGCAAAAATGTGAAGTCAACCAAGATGCTCATCAATGGTGAATTGGATAAAGAAAATGTGGTAAATAATAAACCATGGAATACTATACAAACATAAAAAAAGGATGAAAACATGTCCATTGCAGTAACAGGGATGTACCTGGAAGCCATTATTCTAAGTGAATTAACACAAAAGTAGAAACTACTGCATGTTCTCACTTATAAGTGGGAGCTAAACAACAGGTACTCATGGACATAAATATGAGAACTATAGATTCTGTGGACTACTAGAGAAGGGGAGTCAGGCATGGGCTGAACAACTACCTATTGAGTATTATTCTGACTTCCTGGGTGACAGGATCCATATTCCAAAGGTCAGCATCAATCAATATACCCATGTAACAGACCTGCATGTATACACCCACCCAGTATCTAAAATAAAAGTTAAATATTTTTTTTAAGTGGCAAAGAAAGGTTAACAAAAAGGACACCTCAGAGAACAGAAGCAAAAATTGTAAAGAAAAGTGAACTGGAGAGTCTGCTTTTGAGAGGCAGAACTGAATTAAGGAGCATTCACTGCCCCTGTAGTTTGGGTATCTGCTAATATGTGCCTGCTGGGTTGCAGAATGGCTCTGGGCCAGTAATATTATTCATCTCCCATTTTTCCCTTTCAATCAGAGTGTTTATGTAATTATCTTCTCCCTTAGTCTCCATTGCTCTTTGGGTCTGTGGGGAGTAGATAATTGGTCTTATGAATTCATAAGTATCCAGATCAACAGGAACACTATGTGTGGTGCTACATCTGAACCAAATGTAAATTACAAGATCTTGGATTCCCAAGTCCTAGCGCTATGCTTTTATGAAACTTCTGTAGCCCTTGGATGGCTGTTAATATATACTACATATGGGATGGATGTAAGTAATTGTTGTCAGAAAGTAAGTTGTGATAGATGAATTGCACTGAATCCCTGATTCTTACAAAGTGTTTGATTTAGAAAGTGGGAGGGCTCTTCTGTGTGACTTACTTTGCCTAGTGAGAACTTGTCAATAATGACACAATCAGATCTTAGAAACACCTATTAATTGGTGTATTTCTCATTTCACTGTTTTCCATTGCCATATCCATGATAAAATTATATGATTGCAGACACATGGAATACGTATATGGGAGAGAGCTAAAACTTTGTTTCAAGAAAGTCATCAATTTTATTTTAAAGAATAACAACAAAAATTGAGAAAACTAAAGTGAAAATCATTGTAAATAGCATTAAAACATATCAAATATCTAAAAATAAATTAAGTGAAATTGAGTATATCTTACATAAGAATCTGTAAAATATTATTAAAAGAATTATTAGAAGATCTAAATAATGGAGGAACATATCATGTCCATTGTTTGGAACCCTTAACATTGTAACGTTTTCAACTTGGCCCTGGTAAATTTATACATCTTGGGAAGTGTCATGACATTTATGGAAGTCTTTGTATGTGTTTCTTTATGTTAAAATGGAAAAATGATATTATATATTATATGTAAATGTAATGGACAAGAATAGTCAAGGCAACTGTTCAGAAAATGATGGAATTTTTAATTCAACCAAATATCAAAATTTCTTACAAAGTGTCAGCAATTAAGAAAATATGGTTTGGGAACAAGGATGGGTAGAAAGACCATGAACACAAAGTAGAAGTCAAGTGGATGATTGCATGTTTGATTTATAAACATATAAACACAAATATTTACTGCACATAAGTGGTTAAAGTTATTGTTTTCAAAAAACAGCATGGGTCAATTTGATACTCATATAGAGTATAAAAATATTGGCCTCTATTTAATACTATATACAAAATCAAATCCTGTTAGACGATAAGCCTCAATGTGAAAGTCAAAACAATTAAGCTTTGAGTGTATAATATAGTTGAATATTTTTTATCTTTTGAAAGATGAGTTTCTTACAATAAAAATACTATAAACAAGAGTCTTGATACATTGGACTATTAAACTGAGAAACTCATAGCACCATAACTCATTATTCAGAGAGAAAAAAAGACAAAGAACATAGTGAGAAAAGTTATTCACAACACGCAAAGATAATAAAGGCTGATATTCTGAAGATATATGTTAAAATATTATAATTCAATAAGATAATGAATTGCTATCAAATAAAACCATAGACAAATAACTTAGACACTTTAAAAATAAGCTAGTCAAAAGATCAATGAGCACATTCTATTTTCACTATAGTAGTTCACAAGGAAACCCAAATCAAAACCGTGTTTTATAACGCCCTCTCCCTCAATAGCAGTAGCAGGAGTCAGTGAAATTGTGGAGAAATACAAACCTTATAACTAAAAGAAAGAATGCACAATCATAGAGGACAACTAATTTACATCTACTTAAATGAAATTAAGGATTCACTGTGTTAGAGAAATTCCAGTCTTCAGTGTATACTCAATATGCATGCATATGTGCATCAAAAGACATACAAATCAAGTACAATAACATTATTGTTTATATCAACCCTAAGCAGAAAACATGGCTGAAGAATGAAACTGCACTGAAAACTAAATAGCAGCAAAATAAAGAAGCTATGTGAACACACAAAATCATAGATGTGAACTCAACACAATATTGAACAAAATAATTCACATTTAGAATTCCATTCCATTCTGCAGCCAGGTGGAATAGTTCCATCGAGCAACTGAGATGACTGGAGTGCTACTAAAATATCTTCAGAGGGAAAGAACCAAGGGTGGACAGAGGAAAGACACAGAAGCTAGACTCAAGGGAGAGACAGGAGGGAACCCAGCATGTGGCTATTGTACACCAGAACTCATTCGTGGTTCCCAACTGCTTCAGGGGCAACAGATGAGCTGAACTGGCAATATTCTCACTACAGGCCTCTGGAACCCTGGCAGGAGAAGACCCCTCAACCACAACAGACACTCAATTTGGCAGAGAAAGCTGCTGAGAGAAGTGGTAGAGGCTATAAGCCAGCTGATGTGGAGCCCAGAGGGTTTGGTGCTGGAGTACCTGTAGCACAGCATGGCCACAGAAAGCCATTCCCCTATGGTTGACTTGCTACCCTAGGAGACTTTAGCCCTAGGAAAATTTTCAGACAGAAACTCTGCAAGGCAATCTTGAGCATCAGATGGGGCTGGTCTGACCTGAGCACCCATTGGTCCGCTGCCTCTTCTGGTGCCCAACCCTGGACACACCTGCTTTCAGGGCAGCGTTGGGTGTCCTAGGGGCACATCATAGCCTCTGCACTGTTGAACCACACCTAACTGGTGGAAAACTCCAGGGAGGCAGCTGCTGTGGCCACACACCAGCGCACATGCTCTGTCCCCATACTGCAGCTTCCTCCAGGGCCACCCTGCTTCACTTTGCTGGTGTGTGTTTGTGCCACTATTTACTTTTCTTGTCCTACCACTTCTCTGGAGTGCAGTTCGTCCCCTTCTCCCTACCGACCACCATTGAAGGGCACAGAGCCAGCCAGCCCCTCCCCAACCAGCACTCTTCCCTTGTGCTAACACTGAACGGAGAGCAGCTTATCCTCCCCTGCTCTGTGCAATCACTCCTGATTGCAGGACACAGAGAATACATCCAAATCTGTGTCTGCCAGTGCCTCACCCCTGTATCATCATCACCTCTAGTGTGTCTACATACACAGTCGAAGCAGCACTTCCTACCCCCGTCCCCAGTTGTATTTCCTCTACCACTGTAGTGATTTCCCACAGGGAGGAAGGAACCTCAGCACATGCTAGTACTCCGCCACAGCTGCTGTTGCCATTGCTACTAGTATGTGTAAATGAGGATGGATCTCCAGTCACCTCACTGCAAAACACTGGCTGACATGACCCATTGGAGTGGCCAGTGGTCTGAGAGCACCACTGGAGTGACCAGTAATCTGGGAGCAGCTAATCCCACCAAGCACAGTGGGTTCCTAACCTCAAAGAGCCAGAAAACAAAGTCAGGTATCAACAGAAGTCCTCCAGAGTTAGAGTATGCAGTCTTGAAGTGGGGAGCTGAGTGTGGCTCCCCTAAAATCTTCCAGAAATGAGGCCAGTTGGTCAAATCTACTTATACCACAATCAAACTCTCAATGTCATCAAACAGGAAAAAAAAAAAAAAATTCTAAAGGTCTGCAACTTCAAACACTGAAGGTAGATAAACCCACAAAGATGAGAAAGAATCAGCACAACCTGACAACTAAAGAGGCAAAGTATCTTCTTTCCTCCAAATGACCTTATCACCTTTCCAGAACGGGTTCTGAATTGGGCTGAGGTGGCCAAAATGACAGAATTAGAATTCAGAGTATGGATAAGAACAAGGATCATTGAGCTGTGGGAGTGCATTGAATCCCAATCCAAGGAAGCCAAAAATCATAATGAAACAATGCAGGAGCTGACAGATGAGATAGCCAGTATAGAAAAGAATGTAACCAAATTGGTAGAGCTGAAATCACACTATAATAATTTTACAATGCAATATTAATACCAGAAAAGATTATGCAGAGAAAAGACTCAGAGCTTGAAGACTGACTTCCTGAAATAAGACAGACAAGAGTAAAGAAAAAAGAAAGAAAAAGAGTGAAAGAAACTTCCAATAAGTATGGTTTTATGTAAAGAGATCAAATCTACAACTCACTGCTGTCCCTGAAAATGATGGGGAGAATGGAACCAACTTGGAAAACATATTTCAGGGTATCATCCATGAGAACTCCCCCAACCTAACTAAAGAAGCAAACATTCAAATTCAGTGAATGCAGAAAACCCCAGTAAGATACTTCACATGATGATCATCCCCAAGACAGATACTCATCAGATTCTCCAAAGTGGAAATGAAAGAAAAAATGTTAAAGGCAGGTAGAGAGAAAGGTCAGGTCACATATAAAGGCAAACCCATCAGACTAACAGCAGATCTTTCAGAAGAAACCGTACAAGCCAGAAAAGATGGGGGACGGGTGTCAACATTTTTTTTTTTTTTTTTTTGAGACGGAGTCTCGCTCTGTCACCCAAGCTGGAGTGCGATGGCCAGATCTCAGCTCACTGCAAGCTCCGCCTCCCAGGTTCACACCATTCTCCTGCCTCAGCCTCCCGAGTAGCTGGGACTACAGGCACCCGCCACCTCACCCTGCTAGTTTTTCGTATTTTTTTAGTAGAGACGGGGTTTCACCATGTTAGCCAGGATGGTCTCGATCTCCTGACCTTGTGATCCACCCACCTCGACCTCCCAAAGTGCTGGGATTACAGGCTTGAGCCACCGCGCCCGGCCTCAACATTTTTAAATACAACAAATTCCAACCCAGAGTTTCATGTTCAGCCAAACTGGGCTTCATAAGCAAAGGATAAATAAAATCCTTCTCAGGCAAACAAATTCTGAGGGAATTTGTTACCACCAGACCTGCCTTTCGAGACCTTTTGAACAAAGCACTAAATATGGAAATAAAAGACCAGGCATCTACAAAACACACTGAAGTCCACAGACCAGTGACACTATAAAGCAACCACGTAAACAAGTCTGCAAAATAACCATCTAACATCATGATGGTGGGATCAAATCCACACATATCAATACTAACCTTAAACGTAAATGGGTAACTGCTTCAATTAAAAAACAGAGTGGCAACTAGATAAAGAACCAAGATCCATTGTTATACTGTCTTCAGGAGACTCATCTCATATGAAATGACACACATAAGTTCAAAATAAAGGAATGGAGAAAAATCTACCAAGCAAATAGAAAACAAAAAAGCAGGGGTTGGAATCATAGTTTCAGACAAAACAGACTTTAAACCAACAAAGATCAAAAAAGACAAAGAAGGGAATTACATTATGGTAAAAGGTGCAACAACAAAAGAAGATCTTAACTGTCCTAAATATGTATATACCCAACACATGGGTACCCTGATTCATAAAGCAGGTTTTGAGACCTTCAAATAGACTTAGACTCCCACACAATAATATTTGGAGATTTTAACAGGCCATTGACGATATTAGGACCTGAACTCAGCACTGTATCAAATGAACTTGATGGATAGCAACACAACTTGCCACCCCAAAACAACAGAATATACATTCTTCTCATTTCCATATGGTACATACTTTAAAATCAATCACATAATTGGAAGTAAAACACTCCTCAGCAATTTCAAAAGAACTGAAATCATAACAAAAAAAAAAAAATCACTCAGATCACAGCACAATCAAATTATAATTCAAGGCTAAGATATTCACTCAAAATCATTCCATTACTTGGAAATTGAGTGATCTGTTCCAGAATGACTCCTGGGTAAAAAATTAAATAAAGACAGGTATCAGGAAGTTCTTTGAAACTAAGGAGAACAAAGATACAGCATACCAGAATCTCTGGGACACAGCTAAGGCAGTGTTAAGAGGGAAATTTATGACCCTGAATGCCCATATCAAAAAGTTAGAAAGATCTTAATTCAACAACTTAACACCAGAACTAAAAGAACTAAATAACCAAGAGCAAACAAATCTCAAAGCTAGCAGAAGACAAGAAATAGCCAAATTTAGAGCTGAACTAAATGAGATTGAGACACAAAAATCTATTCAAAAGACCAACAAATTCAGGAGACAGTTTTATGAAATTTTTTGAAAAAGAAAATAGACCACTAGTTACCTAGACTAATAATAACAAAAGAGAGAAGATGCAAATCAACACAATAAGAAATGATAAGGGGGGTATTATCATTGCCTCACAGAAATACAACCATCAGAGAATACTATAAATACCTCTAGGCATAAAAACTAGAAAAATTAGAAGAAATGGATAAATTCCTGAACACATACAATAAGGACACCAATAATGAGACCAATAATGAGCTCTGAAATTGAACCCATAATAAATAACCTACCCACCAAAAAAGCCTAGGAACAGACAAATTCCTTCTGAATTTTACCAGGTGTACAAAGAAGAGCTGGTATCATTGCTGCTGAAACTGTTCCAAAAAATTGAGGAGGAGGGATGCTTCCTTAACTCATTCTACAGGGCAAGCATCATCCTGATAAGAAAACCTGACAGAGCCACAGCAGAAAAAAGAAAACTTCAGGCCAATATTCTTCATGAATGTAGATGCAAAAATCCTCAACAATATACTGATTCTAGCAGCACATCAAAAAGTGTACCCATCACAATCAGATAATCTGGAATGCAAGGTTTGTCCAACATACACAAATCAATAAATGAAATTAATTACATAAACCGAACTAAAGACAAAAACCACATGATTTTCTCAAAATAATAAGAGCCATACAAGACAAATCCACAGACAGCATCATACTGAATTGGCAGAAGCTAGAAGAATTCCCCTTGAAAACCAGCACAAGACAAGGATAACTTCTCTCACCACTCTTATTCAATATAGTACCAGAAGTCCTGGAAAGGACAATTAGACAAGAGAAAGAAATAAAGGACATCCAAATAAGAAGAGAGAAAGTCAAACTATCCCTTTATGCAGACGATATAATCCTGTATATAAAAAGTCCCATTGTCTCAGCCAAAAAGGTCTTTAATCCAATAAACAACTTCAGCAAAGTCTGAAGATACAAAATCAATGTGCAAAAATCACTAACATTCCCATATACCATCAACGATCAAGCTGAGAGCCAAATCAGGAATGCAATTCCATTCAAAATCCTTACAAATGCACAAAGATATCTAGAAATACAGCTAACCAGTAAGATGAAAGATTTCTACAAGGGAGCTACAAAACACCATTTAAAGAAATCAGAGATGACACAAACATCCCATGCTCATGGAGAGGAGGAATCAATATTTTTAAAATGACCATACTGCCCAAAGTAATTTTTAGACAGAATGCTATTCCTATGAAACTACCATTGACATTCTTCACAGAAGCAGAAAAAGTACTATTTTAAAATTCATATGGAACTAAACAAGAGCCCAAATGGCCAAGAGAATCCTAAGCAAAAAGAACAAAACTGCAGGTGTCATGCTACCTGACTTCAAATTATACTACAGTGCTACAGTAGCCAAAACAGCATGGTACTGGTACAAAAAAGAGACACATAAAGATCAAGGGAAGAGAATAGGTAACTCAGAAATAAGTCTGCACACCAACAACTATCTGATCTTTGACAATCCTAACAAAAACAAGCAATTGGGAAATGACTCCCTATTCTATAAATAGAGCTGGGATAAGTGGTCAGCCATATGTAGAAAATTGAAACTGGACCCTTTTTTTACACCTTATATAAAAATCAGCTCAAGATGGATTAAAGACTGAAATGTGAAACTGCAAACAATAAAAATTCTAGAAGAAAACCTAGGCAATACCATTCTGGACTAAGATGTGGGCAAATATTTCTTGGCAAAGATAACAAAAACTATTTGCAATAAAAGCCAAAATTGGAAAATAGGATCTAATTAAAAACTATAAGAGCTTCTGCATAACAAAGGAAACTAGCAAAAGAGTAAGCAACCTACGAAATGGGAGAAAATGTTTGCGAACTAGCCATCTGACAAAGGTCTAACATCCAGCACCTATAAGGAATTTAAACAAATTTACAAGAAAAAAAAAAACTCATTAAAATGTGGGCAAAGGACATTAACAGACACTTTTTCTAAAGAAGGCATACATGCGGCCAACAAGCATATGAAATAAAGCTCAACATCACTAATCATTACAGAAATGCAAATTAAAACCAGAGTGATATGTCATCTTACACCAGTCAGAATGGCTGATTAAAAAGTAAAAAAAATAAGAGATGTTGGTGAGGTGGTGGAGAAAAAGGAATGCTTATACACTGTTGGTGGGAGTGTGAATTAGTTCAACTCTTGTGGAAGATAGTGTAGTGATTTCTCAAAAGTATAAACACAGAAATACCACTAGACCCAGGAATCCCATTACTGGGTATATACCCAGAAGAACTGGGTATATACCCAGAAAATTATAAATTATTCTGTTATAAAGACACATGCACACATATGTTCTTTGCAGTACTATTCAAAATAGCAAAGACATAGAATTAACCTAAATGCCCATCAGTGGTAGACTGAATAAAGAAAATATGGTACCTAGACAACTTAGAATACTATGCAGCCATAAAAAATAATGATATCATCTCATTTGCAGGAATATGGATGGATCTGGAGGCCATTATCCTTAACAAACTGATACAGGAACAGAACATCAAATAATGCATGTTCTCACTTATAAGTGGAAACTAAATGATGAGAACACATGGACACATAGAGGGGAACAACACACATTGGGATCTATTATGGGTGGAGGGTGGGAGGAGGAAGAAGATCAGGGAAAATAACTAATGGGTACTAGGCTTAATACGTGAGTGACAAAATAATCTGTACAGCAAACTCCCATGATACACGTTTACCTAAATAACAAACCTACACATGTAATTCTGAACTTAAAATAAAAGTTTAATTTTAAAAATCTAAAAAAATAAAGAATTTAATTTATACAAATGCAAGCTGTAGGACTAATTAAACTGTAGTGTTTAGAGATACATGCTTATTTGGTAATAATATTTAAAAGTCAAACAATTATGATTTAAAGAAAGAACAATATTTACTTGGGAAAAATGTATGAAATAATGAGTGGAAAGGGTATTTTGGTAGTCCCAGATCCTGGTACTCCATTACATCCTTATCTCGGTGTTGCTTACATAGACGTCATATTTTATCATATGTCATTGAGCAGTGATATCAAAAACATTAACTATCTAGAAATAAATCTCACAAAAGATATACAAAAAAGTTATCAACCATTATTTAGATATAGCAGCACAGAAAACTATTAACCATTTTGAGATATACTATTTATGAATTAAATGAATTAATGTAGAGATATCAGCTCACACATAGAATCAATATGTTCTTAATTAAATTTAGTAGAAATGAGAAAAATACTAATGTCTAAGAATAGATAAGACACATTTTCAGAAGTACAAAGTGGTCAGAAAGTATTACATTAAATCTTATTACTATTTCCAGAAGGTTTTTTGAGATTCTTTGATTTTCTACATAGACTGTAATGTCATATGAGCATAAAGACAATTTTGATACTTCATTTCTAATCTGTGTAAGTTTTATTGCTTTTTCTCATCTTATTATTCTAGTTATAATTTTGGTACAAGGTGAATAACAGTAGAGAGATATAACATGTTTGCATTTTTCTTAACCTTAGGGAAACAGAGCTCAGTGTCTCACAATTATGATGTTAGCTATAAGTTGTTTTAGACATTCTTTACCAACTTGATAAAGTTGTCTTCTATCTCTTGTTTGCTGAGATTTTATTTTAAAACATGAATGGTGTTGGACTACGTCATATACCTTTTTTTTTTTTACCGTGGTTGTTATAATCATCTGATTTCCCTTCTTTATCCTTTTCATCATTTAATGTGGTATATTATTGTATTGATTGATTGATTCTTTTTGTTTGTTTGTTTGTTTTTTAAGATGAGATTTTCCTATGTTGCCTGAGCTGCTCTTGAATTCCTGGGCTCAATATATCCTCCCACCTCAGCCTACCAAATTTCTGAGACTATAGGCTTGTGTCAGTGAGCCCAGTTTTGTATTGGTTAATCCTGAATGTTGAACTGGCATTGATTATCTCAAATAAATCCCATTTGGTGGTGGTACATAATTCTTAAAATAAAACTATTATGTGAAAGTTAAATTAATTAAGATTATGTAGTATACATAGAAAGATAAACAAATTGATGAATGAAATAGAGGAGATAACCCAAAAACAGGCTCATGCAAACATGTGCACTTGACCTGTAAGAAAAAGTAGCAATGCAGAAAAGTGCCTTCAATAAGTTGACCTGTAAAATTTAGAGAGCTGTGTGGGAAAATTGAGGCCTGTACCACATCAGTGACCAAAAAAAAAAAAAAAAAAAAAAAAAAATTAAGCAGCTCTTAATACATATCAATTAAAAGGAAAAATAGCAACTAGAATACAACATAGAAAAGTGGTTTTTTTGGTTGTAAATTTTCAGTAATTTTAGCATTATTAATTATTTTAATAATCTTGGCAAAAAAATTTTGCCAAAAGCATATAATTTTGATGACTTGAATTTTACCTCAGCAAGTAAATAACAGCTTTGTTGAAAGTCAACCTGTGATGCTCACAAAACACTACATCAGAAGCATATTTACAGTATAACAAATACAAGGTCACTCAGCAACCGCACAAATGACTAAATATCTTCCTCTTCTGACAAACATGAACATGGATTATTATTACTTCCTTACCAATGACTATATTCCAAATTTATCTTCTTGTCTTATAAATAAAACTTACTAAGACATCTTATCACCAAATCTTCTCTATTTTTTGAAAGCATCTACTTGATAATCAGCTCACCTTACTTAATCCTGTTGAAGGTCCTCTACGCAGGTTTAAATATTAGAAGAGGCCTCTGTATTCAACTTTCTTGAGACAATCTCTGTTCCTCTAGGTATATATTTTCTTTGCTATAGCAAACAAAAATAACCTAACTTCATTTAAACAACGGTAAGTTCCAGGTCGCCTTTACTTGCCTTTCACAACCAAAGAGAAACACGTGACAGAATGTTGGGACAACTTCCCACTGCACTGTAAGTAGGTTATTAGATGGTGTAATTAGTTTGTACATTTTCAATTTCAAGATATATATTATTACAGTTTAAAATAGTAGTTTATATCTCTTGCCAAAAACAATGTTAGGTAGTTTATTATGATAATTACTTAGTGATTTATTCAATGTTTAAAATATTACGTTTATTTCCCAATCCTAAAATGAGTTAAGCTTTTAAAAGTCACATTTTTATGACTTAAAAATGTTTGAATTAACAAGGAAACCCATGCCTACCAAATTACAGATACATGTTTAGAATACAATTTGTTGTAATTATATGTCTCCTTTGGGAGAACATGTGTATGCTACAAGAATATGTTGGCAATCATTTTCAGTGTTGTGATTATATCCTTTATGATTTGCCTTCCTAATTCGAAGGGCAGGCACGGTTTTTCTTACCATGTCAATTAGTTTCTCTTCAATAATCCAGATGTTTTGTTTATGTAATTTATTCTTTCCTGTTGATTTTTTAGTAATGAGATTAATCTGTCTGATTCCCCTCTTCCTAGCTCAATATTATGCTTCTATAATCATTCCCTTTAACATGGGAGCAAAGACCTCAATCAACCAGTTTGTCTCTTCTTCAAACATTGAAAGTTTTTTTTTTTTTATGGAAAGGTTACTGATAATATTTTTTTTAAAGTTTTTACATTATCCTCATCTTACAATTGTACTACAAAAATCCTAAATAAAAAAAAATAGAAACAATGAATAGAACTATTATAGCAAAAAATAGAATTTGACATTATATGGGATGTGGTTGAATAGTGATGTAAAAATATATCACCAACTAAAATGTATATATTTCTTCCATTACAAGTCAAGAACAAGCCTCCGTTCATTAATTGCTGCCCCAGTCTTCTTTCATTTTAGATTTTAATCTTTTAGCCACATTTCATAGATATTCCCATGTCCATAGTTGAGTGAGCTAAACTCAAGTTTCAACCCAATGCACACTTCAACAGTGATTTCCAAGGTATATGTAGAGGTAGGTTAGTTTTAGTTAATTTCTAAGTCTAAGATTATTAATGGTAATATACACAAATTACTTCTAAAACTAAGTAACTGTCAAACAATTAGAGGTAATTTGGTTTGAAATATGTCCTTTACAATTTTCCAAGACGTACACTTCTCTAGATTGGCATACCAAGCAACCCTCAATCCATATCCCTTTGACAATCAATATTCTATGTTTAACTTTGTAATGAAATTACTTTATTTTCTCAAATTAAAGCTAGTTTAAAGGAAAAATTTAGAAAAAAGAAAGATTAGGAACTCATTAAAGATATCCTATTTCTGTGCTTTCAAATATAATGTATTTATAACACAAACATTGGACTTATTTTTTTATCTCCAAAAGATTTTATTCCATTTCTTCAATTACATTCTAATGATCACTATTCTAGAATGAATTTAAATATTTAATAGGGATATAACCATTGAAAACTCTTGTTTTTTTTTTTATATATACTATTCTTAGCTGTTGCAGTCAGTATATTTTTTTTCCAGAGAAAATGTTGCATCATTTTTCATCTAGTTCTCAAAAATATTTCTTGTGATTTTGATAATAGAATGTAAAACTTATTAGTTACTCATTGGAAAAAGAATATATAATTATATATTGTGATACATATACTGTACCATATATTGCATATAATATTTATTTTATTATATATTGTCATATGTGATACATCATATATTATGCATCATATATTAAATATACATTGCTCTCTGTTTTAGTGTTTTCCAAAGAAGTAGTGTAAATAAGATGTAGACAGATACACACTAGCATTCATAAACATATAGATTTATTATAAGGAATTGGCTTATGCAGTTAGAAAGGCAGACAAGTCCCAAGATCAAAAGTTGGCAAGCTGGAGTCCCTGGAAATCCAATTATGAAGTTTCAGTTCAAAGACCAGAAAAAACTCATATTCTGTCTTAAAGGCAGTCATGCAGAAGGGATTCCCTTTTAACTGGGGGAGGGCCAGACTTTTGTTCACTCAAGGCCTTTAACATACTGAATTAGGCCCGCTCATACTAATGGGAATATATATAATATATATATACACACACACATATATATGTACATATATATACACACACATATATATGTGTGTGTGTGTGTGTGTGTGTGTGTGTGTGTATATATATATATATATATATATTTTTTTTTTTTTGGAGAAGGAGTCTCACTCTGTAGCCAGGGTGGAGGGCACTGGCGTGATCTCAGCTCACTGCAACCTCTGCCTCCCGGACAAGCAATTCTCCTGCCTCAGACTCCCAAGTAGCTGGGATTACAGGCCTGTGCTACCATGCCCAGCTAATTTTTGTATTTTTAGTAGCGACAGTGTTTCACCCTGTTGGCCAGGATGCTCTCGAACTCTTGACCTCATGATCCACCCGCTCTAACCTCCCAAAGTGCTAGGATTACAGGAGTGAACCACTGTGCCCTGTCAAGTATTTATTAATAAAAATGTCTGTCAAATGATTAAAAGTAATTTGGATTGAAATATGTCCTTTAAAAGTTTCCAAGATGTAAGCCTCTCTAGATTGGTATAACAAGCAACACTACTTTATATATTTAAATGTTAAACTCACCCAAAAAACACTCACAAAAACTGCCACAATGATGATTGACCATAATATCTGGCCACTCTGTAGTTCAGTCAAATTGACACCTAAAGTAAGCCTTTACCCTTGCAATTTAGGACCATGTTCTAGTTATCACATAATCATCAACTTCATAAATATGTGTATTTATTTCCTTTTCTATTTCTCTCTCTCATTAAAACACAAAGATAACAATTTAATATATTCTCCTGATTTTATATTGCTATTTTAATTTCATGCACACACATATAATATGAGAAGTCAAACAATAATTGAATTCTGCATGCATGTGTGTGAGTGACAGAGAGAGTGATTGGGAGAAAGTAGAGTCACTGTGATGCTTCATTGTATGTGTCTTCTTTACTAGGCTATGGCTTTAAATTATTTGGTGAAACACTGAAAATTGTATGTAGCTATGAAGATAAATGGATGTAATTAACATTTATAATAGGTTAACCTTAAGTAAAGCAGATTAGTCCTATGTGAGTAGGACTCACATAATCAGTTGAAGGCCTTCAGAGCAAAAACTCAAGACTCCCAAATAAAGAATTATGTTTCAGGATTGTGACATAAAAATCTTGCTTGTGTTTCCAGTCTACTGGCCTGCCTTATACATTATAGAATCAAGACTGCAACAACACTATTGCTTGAATCTCCCCCCTTAAGGCCAGCATTACAAATTTCAAACTTGCCAACTCCCACAATTAAATCAGCACCTTCCTTAAAATAAATGTTGCTGATACCCCACCCCATCAGTACCCTAATGCTCAGTACAAACACAGACTAAACATTTAGAGTTCTGCTTCTGCCAGCTTGTTATTTTAGAGCAAGGTAGCACAAGGGAATTTTGACTATTTGCAAAGAAGTATTTTAAGAAAGTAGTCCATATACTTTATTCTTGAAACATCAAGAAAATTAGAGTTGTATAAACAGACAAATATTCTAGGAGTTTAAGAGATCAAGCAATCATGACACCAAGGGTTAGAAGAGATACGCATGTGAGTATGCATCTATCACTTCTGTATGTTATGGATTCTGAATTTCTATTTTTGTGTACAGAGACATCCACATATATAGTCTTAAAACCATTATCTCATACCCTCTTCTTTTTCATTTAATATTTGATATTTTTAGACATTAATTATATCTCAAATTTAGTTTTACATATATGACATAGTGATCGAACACATTTTTTTCTAAGCAGATTTAAACTCTTGGAAAAATTGCATTTATTTCAATATTGACTATTACCTAATAAATTATTTAAATGTATGTGCATTTGTTCTTTAGAAATAATATATATTGCTTAGAAAGGAAAGAATTATTATTAGAAAAATATAAATACTTCTTTTAGCATAGCTACTTATTTCATGAGAAAGTCACATTATTATGTTATTTTCTATTGGTTAGAACTTTTTACCTGCTTGCTTGCAAATGAAATTAGTTGAATTATACTTTTAATGGAAATAGACATCTAAGAATGCTGCCTTTCAGAGTTGACATTGTTTGTAAAATTATATTTATAATTAAATTTTAGTTTAAATGGTTTGAACAACTTACAAGAACATTTTAATTCTCCTTTTTCAAAAGTTTAAGTATTTTGTAGCACATCACAAGCACAACTTCCCCAAAGAGAATAGCAAGAAAATTTGGTTAATGTAAAAATTAAACAGCCAACCCAACAAATAAAATATACTTGAAGGCAACAGAGACCTTTTAAGGCAATCAGGACATGAAAGAACACAATTCCAAGGAAACAGGATTTGTGCTGAAATTTGGTATGACATTCTGCAGCAACTACTATCCTCAGGACATTTCCCAATTCTGAGAACAGAGTCTTATACTAAAAAGTATTTGAAAAAAAAAATCTTGTGGACATCTTTCAGACCTAAGAGACAGCCAACACTTGAGGCACTTGAATCACAGTGTAGTTTAATGGCAGATCAGAGTTAAAGAATACCCTAGGCTTTCAGGTGGAACCTCTAGAAAGCTGTGCTCTAGGACCAGAGGTGAACAAGAAAAACTGGAGTCTTATCCAAAGTGTAATCTAACTTTTAGTCATTATGGTCCCAAATTAAATTAAAGTGATTAGTCACTCTATCTTACTAGCAAAAGTAAAGGTGAATTCTCTATATCGAGAAAATAAATCCCCAGAGACTATAAAATTCCACATGAGTCCTGGCATTCATTAAAAATTATCCTACCTCTTGCATGAGTGAACATAAACTGACTTAAAGTCAACAAACAAACAGACAAACAAATGAATCAACAAAACTACACAGTTAACCTAGACTCTGGAATTTTTAGACACATGTGGCTGTAGTTAACATGAATAATAAATAGGAAAAATAAGTGAAATAGAAACAAAGTTGTATGATAGCCTAGGATAATTGAAATATGCAAAAACAAATCTAAATACACATTGCAATATACAAAATATAAAAAAATACACAATAACTAAAGTAAGTGTTCAATTGATCAATTTAGCAGCAAGTTAGTTCTAACAAAAGAAAATATAAACAAACTTAAAGACAGATAAAGAAAAATATCGGTATAGAAACACAGGTAGGTAAACGATACTAATAGGGAAAAAAAAGACATATGGGACAGAGTAAAAAATTCTTGAATATTGTTACTTGAAGTCCCAGAAAAAGAAAAAGAGAAAGGGGACAGAGAGATAGAGAGTGAGCGAGAGAGGGAGAGAGAGAGAAACTGAGAGAGAGAGGGAGACAGAAAGCCCAAAGTAGTAATTGAGAAGATAGTGGCTACAAACTGCAAAATTCACAAATAGACAAGTATGTTCAAGAAGCTGTGCAAACATTGAGCACAATAAATATAACAATAACCAGAGACAAGGAGAAGTTGCTTCCAAAAGGGCAAAAAAAAAAAAAAAATGGCATCATTAAAGAAACAAAAATGAAATTTAAAGATAAAATTAGAAATATCAACATTCAGTTAATAGACTTCTTTGCTGTTATTAAAAAGAATAACTGCCAAACTAGAATTATATACCCAGGAAAATAATCCTTCAAAATAATGTTTTCTGCTAACCACAAGCTGAAAGCCTTCAGCACCAACTGACCTGCACAAAGGAAAAATTTGAAGAGAGTCCTTTAGAAACAAGAAAAATAATCTCAGGCCAAAGCATGGGGATGTAGGAAGAAATGAAGCGCAACTGAAAGGTAAATATAATTGCAAATGTAAATAAATATTGACTTTAAAGAAATTGTTACTAAGATTGATAATATCATGTTGGAATTAATGTAAATGCAGAATTAAAGAATGTGATGATGTTGGGGAGATAATGAAAGTGATAATATTAGATTTTAACAAATCAAAAATAATTCTCTTTAGGGTAAATAAATAATAACAAAAAGTAAAAAACCTGTCAATATAAAAAAAGGACATAATTTTTAGTAATGACAATAAGAATGTCAACCTTATATGTCCCTCAACCATGGCTATAAGTTTTAAATGATTGAAGTGTACCCATGACTTCTTTGTGCCTAATAATTAACACCTATAGCAATCTGTATAGGGATTAACTTTTTTATCTACAGCTAATAAGACTTTTGTATTAACGTGTTTTATTAGACAATTTTGAATGTTTATGTGTGACAATCACTTCCATTTTATCATATATAACTTCTCTTAAATAATTTTTCCCCCTGAAGTCTATTTTAATCAAAAAAATTACCTTTCAATCCAACAGGTTCACATTTTACATCTTTTAAGCCTCACTGTTATCTTTAATAAATGAATAGCTCAAACTGATCCTATTATCACAAGTTTTCAGAAAATCTGACAGTTGATAACTAGAGGGAGATTATATTAATTTACTTGCCATAGACTTTTACTGTAACTACTTCTTGAGCATTTTACATTTTATTAAAGGAAGGAAAGGCAAAGCTGAATGGGGTTTTATTAGTTTTTACTTCAAGACCAATGACAGACTCCTGTGGTAATTTCTCCTCATTTTCAAAACTAATACGATTTCACTTGAATTTTCCCCTAGGAGTATTATATTTTTGATACTGAGCAATACCAAATTTGCTATACTATACTGTATAATTTTGTCTGATTACCTCCCCACAGAGATAAAATTAGTATTATTCAAGAGCTTCTTAATAGTTTTTAATAAATAATGTTATTATCAAACAAGCTTAGTATTATATGATACATTTATACTGGATTTTGATGTAAAAAATATACTATTAGAGTATAGAATTTCTCTTTATTCATTTTTTCTTTTTTCATATTTTAAATTATGGTAAAATAAACATAACAATTTACCATTTAAAACATTTTAGGTGTACAGCTCAATGGCATTAAGTACATTGACACTGAGGTACACCATCTATCTCTAGAACATTTTTATCTCCCCAAATGGAAGCTCCATACCCATTAAACAATAACTCTCAAATTTCCCCCTTACTCAGCCCCTGGCAACCACCATTCTGCTTTTCATCTTTATGAATTAGACTGCTCTAAGTGTCTCATATGAGTGGAATCATACAGTATTTGTACTTTCATGTCTGGCTTCTTTCACTTTGCATAATATCTTCAAAGCTCACCCATGTCATAGCATGGGACAGGATTTCCCTCCTTTTAAGGCTGAATAATACTGCACTTACATATACAACACATTCTATTTGCTCATGTATCTGTCAGTCAATGGGCATTTGGTTTGTTTCCACCTTTTAGATACTGTGAATAATGCTGCTGTGAACATAGATGTACAAACATGTTTGAATCCCTGCTTTCAACTCTTTTGGATATATACTCTGAAGTAGAATTGCTGGAATACATGGGCATTCTATAAGTAATTTTTTATTATCTTGATTTTTTTATTATACTTAAAGTTCTAGGGTACATGTGCACAATGTGCAGGTTTGTTACATATGGATACATGTGCCATGTTGGTGTGCTACACCCATTAACTCGTCATTTACATTAGGTATATCTCCTATTGCTATCCCTCCTACCTCCCCCCACCCCACTACAGGCCCCAGTGTGTGATGTTCCCCACCCTGTGTCCAAGTGTTCTCATTATTCAATTCCCACCTACGAGTGAGAACATGCAGTGTTTGGTTTTCTGTCCTTGTGATAGTTGGCTCAGAATGATGGTTTCCAGCTGCATCCATGTCCCTACAAAGGGCATGAACTCATCCTTTTTTATGATAAGTGTATATGTGCCAGATTGTCTTACTCAAGTCTATCATTGATGGACATTTGGATTGGTTCCAAGACTTTGCTATTGTGAATAAATGTCACGATAAACATACATGTGCATGTGTCTTTATAGCAGCATGATTTATAATCCACTGGATATATGCCCAGGAATGGGAAGGCTGGGTCAAATGGTATTTCTAGTTCTAGATCCTTGAGAGAATTGCCACACTGTCTTCCACAATGGTTGAACAAGTTCACAGTCCCACCAGTGGTGTAAAAGCATTTCTATTTCTCCACATCCTCTCCAGCACCTGTTGTTTCCTTAGTTTTTAATGACTGCCATGCCAACTGGTGTGAGATGGTAACTCATTGTGGTTTTGATTTGCATTTCTCTGATGGCAAGTGATGATGAGCATTTTTTCATATGTCTGTTGTCTCAAAAATCAGATGGTTGTAGATGTGTGGTATTATTTCTGGGGACTGTATTCTGTTCCATTGGTCTATATCTCTGTTTTGGTACCAGTACCATGCTGTTTTGTTTACTGTAGCCTTGTAGTATAATTTAAGTCAGGTAGCGTGATACCTCCAGATTTGTTCTTTTGACTTAGGATTGTCTTGACAATGTGGGCTCTTTTTTGGTTCCATATGAACTTGAAAGTAGCTTTTCCCAATTCTGTGAAGAAAGTAATTGGTAGCTTGATGTGGATGGCATTGAATATATAAATTACCTTGGGCAGTATGGCCATTTTCATGATATTGATTCTCCTATCCATGAGCATGGAATATTCTTCCATTTGTTTGTGTCCTTTTTATTTTATTGAGCAATGGTTTGTAGTTCTCTTTGAAGAGGTCCTTCACTTCCCTTGTAAGTTGGATTCCTAGGTATTTTATTCTTTTTGAAGCAATTGTGAATGGGAGTTCACTCATGATTTGTCTCTCTGTTTGTCTGTTATTGGTGTATAGGAATGCTTGTGATTTTTGCACATTGATTTTGTATCCTGAGACTTTGTTGAAGTTGCTTATCAGCTTAAGGAGTTTTTGGGCTGAGACGATGGGGTTTTCTAAATATACAATCATGTCATATTTTATTGAGGATTTTTGCATCGATGTTCATCAGGAATATTGGTCTAAAATTCTCTTTATTTCTTGTGCCTCTGCCAGACTTTGGTGTCAGGATGATGTTGGCCTCACAAAATGAATTAGGGAGAATTCTGTCTTTTTCTATTGATTGGAATAGTTTCAGAAGGAATGGTACCACTCCTCTTGGTACCTCTGGTAGAATTCAACTGTGAATCCGTCTGCTCCTGGACTTTTTTTTTTTTTTGCTTGGTAGGCTGTTAATTTTTGCCTCAATTTCAGAACCTGTTATTGGTCTATGCAGGGATTCAACTTCCTGGTTTAATCTTGGGAGTGTGTGTGTGTCCAGGAATTTATCCATTTCTTCTAGATTTTCTGGTTTATTTGTGTAGAGGTGTTTATAGTATTCTCTAATGGTAGTTTGTATTTCTGTGGGATTGATGGTAATATGCCTTTTATCATTCTTTATTGCATCTATTTGTATCTTCTCTCTTTTCTTCTTTATTAGTCTTGCTAGTGGTCTATCCATTTGGTTGATCTTTTCAAAAAACCAGCTCCTGAATTCATTGATTTTTGAAAGGATTTTTTTGTGTGTGTCTCTATCTCCTTCAGTTCTGCTCTGATCTTAGTTATTTCTTGCCTTCTGGTAGCTTTATGAATGTGCTTGCTCTTGCTTCTCTAGTTCTTAAATTTTGATGTTAGGATGTCAATTTTAGATCTTTCCTGCTTTCTCTTGTGGGCCTTTGGTGCTATAAATTTCCCTCTACACACTGCTTTAAATGTGTCTCAAATATTCTAGCATGTTGTGTCTTTGTTCTCATTGGTTTCAAAGAACATCTTTATTTCTGCCTTCATTACGTTATGTACCCAGTAGTCATTCAGGAACAGGTTGTTCAGTTTCCATGTAGTTGAGCAGTTTTGAGTGAGTTTCTTAATCCTGAGTTCTAGTTCGATTCCACTGCGATCTGAGAGACAGTTATAATTTCTGTTCTTTTACATTTGATGAGGAGTGATTTAATTCCAACTATGTGGTCAATTTTGGAGTAAGTGTGATGTGGTGCTGAGAAGAATGTATATTCTGTTGATTTGGGGTGGAGAGTTCTGTAGATGTCTATTAGGTCTGTTTGGTGCACAGCTGAGTATAAGTCCTGGATATCCTTGTTAACTTTGCATCTTGTTGATCTGTCTAATGTTGATGGTGGGGTGGTGATGTCTCCCATTATTATTGTGTGGGAGTCTAAGTCTCTTTGTAAGTCTCTAAGGGCTTGCTTTATGAATCTTGGTGCTCCTGTATTGGGTGCATATATATTTAGGATAGTTAGCTCTTATTGATTTGATCCCTTTACCATTTTGTAATGGCCTTCTTTGTCTCTTTTGATCTTTGTTGGTTTAAAGTCTGTTTTATCAGAGACTAGGATTGCAACCCCTGCTTTTGTTTGTTTGTTTGTTCATTTGTTTGTTTTCCACTTGCTTGGTAGATCTTCCTCCATTCCTTTATTTTGAGCCTATGTGTCTCTGCACTTGAGATGGGTCTCCTGAATACAACACACTAATGAGTCTTGATTCTTTATCCAATTTGCCAGTCTGTGTCTTTCAATTGGAGCACTTAGCCTATTTACATTTAAGGTTAATATTGTTATGTGTGAATTTGATCCTGTTATTATGATGTTAGCTGCTTACTTTGCTCATTAGTTGTCACAGTTTCTTCCTAGCATCGATGGTCTTTACAATTTGGCATGTTTTTGCTGTGGCTGGTACTGGTTGTTCCTTCCCATGTTTAGTGCTTCCTTCAGGAGCTCTTGCAAGGCAGGCATGGTGGTGACAAAATCTCTCAGCATTTGTTTGTCTGTACAGGATTTTATTTCTCCATCACTTATGAAGCTTAGTTTGGCTGTATATGAAATTCTGGGTTGAAATTTTTTTTCTTTAAAAATGTTGAATATTGGTCCCTACTCTCTTCTGTGTTGTAGCATTTCTGCTGAGAGATCCACTGTTAGTCTGATGGTCTTTCCTTTGTGGGTAACCCAACCTTTCCCTCTGGCTGCCCTCAACAAATTTTTTTCTTCATTGCAACTTTGGTAAATCTGAAAATTATGTTTCTTGGAGTTGCTCTTCTCAGGAGTATCTTTGTGGCATTCTCTTTATTTTCTGAATTTGAATGTTGTTCTGCCTTGCTAGGTTGGGGAAGTTCTCCTGGATAATATCCTGAAGAGTGTTTTTCAACTTGGTTCCATTCTCCCCATCACTCCCAGGTACACCAGTGAGACATAGATTTGGTCTTTTCACATAGTCCCATAATTCTTGGAGTCTTTGTTCATTTCTTTTTACTCTTTTTTCTCTAAACTTCTCTTCTGGCTTCATTTCATTTATTTGATCTTTGATCACTGATACCCTTTCTTCCTCTTAATCAAATCAGCTACTGAAGCTTGTGCATGCATCCTGTAGTTCTCATGCCATGGTTTTCAGCTCCATCAGGTCATTTAAGGACTCCTCTACACTGTTTCTTCTAGTTAGCCATTCATCTAATCTTTTCTCAAGGTTTTTAGCTTCTTTGAGATTGGTTCGAACATCCTCCTTTAGCTCGGAGAAGTTTGTTATTACTGATCATCTGAAGCCTTCTTCTCTCAATTCGTCAAAGTCATTCTCCATCCAGCTTCGTTCCATTGCTGGTGAGGAATTGCATTCCTTTGGAGGAGAAGAGTTGCTCTGGTTTGTATTATTTTCAGGTTTTCTGCTCTGGTTTTTCTCCATCTTTGTGATTGTATCTACCTTTGATCTTTCATGACGGTGACGTACAGAAGGGGTTTTGGTGTGGATGTCCTTTCTGTTTGTTAGTTTTTCTTCTAACAGTCAGGGTCCTCAGCTGCAGGTCTGTTGGAGTTTGCTGGAGGTCCACTTCAGACCTGTTTGCCTGGGTATCACCAACAGAGACTGCCAAACAGCAAATATTGCAGAATGGTAAATGTTGCTGTCTGATCTTTCTTCTGGAAGCTTTGTCTCAGAGGGTCACCTGGCTCTATGAGGTGTCAATTGACTCCTTACTGGGAGGCGTCTCTTAGTTAGGCTCCTCAGGAGTCAGGGACCCACTTGAGGGGGCAGTCTGTCCGTTGTCAGAACTCAAACTCCATGCTGGGAGAAGCACTACTCTCTTCAAAGCTGTCAGACAGGGACATTTGAGTCTGCAGAAGTTTCTGCTGCCTTTTGTTCAGCTATTCCCTGCCCTTAGAGGTGTAGTCTAGAGAGGCAGATAGGCCACCTTGAGCTGCAGTGTGCTCCACCCAGTTCGAGCTTTCCAGCCACTTTGTTTACATACTCAAGCCTCAGCAATGGTGGACACCCCTCCCCCAGCCTCACTGCCACCTTGCAGTTGTGTCTCAGACTGCTCTGCTAGCAGTGAGTGAGGCTCTGTGGGTGTGGGACCCTCCAAACCAGGTGTGGGATATAATCTCCTGGTGTTCTCTCTGCTAAGGCCAATGGAAAAGCACAGTATTAGGGAGGGAGTGTCCCGATTTTCCAAGTACTGTCCGTCAGGGCTTCCCTTTGCTGGGAAAGGGAATTCCCCTACCCCTTGCACTTCCCAGGTGAGGCGATGCCCCGCCCTGCTCCATGGGCTGCACCCACTGTCTGACAAGCCCCAGTGAGAAGAACCCAGTACCTCAGTTGGAAATGTGGAAATCACCTATCTTCTGTGTCACTCACGCTGGGAGCTGCAGACTGGATCTGTTCCTATTTGGCCATCTTGGAACCTCCTCTCTTCTCTTTATTAACTTAAAGTAAAACATCACTAGTGTAGTTTGTGTTGCCACAAGTGTGCTTCAAACTGACTCTTTACATATTTTTGAAATAAAGTGGCAAAATATCTGCTATGACTCCATAAAAGCTTAAATTACAAGTTTAGATCTTGGGGTTCAGGGCTTAATATTTGTTAAGAATCTATTATTTTCTTTCTGAATTTGGACAAGAAATTTCCAAACATCTTTGACATTTAATTCACATCAGAATACATTCTTGTATGTAATGACTTTCTAAACATATTAAAATGTTTTATTTCATGTATAACATGAGTAAGTAAACAAAACTTGGCACTTCCAAAAAGATGTTATTTAAAAGTGAATTTAAGTGTCCTAGCACTATGTCTAGTTTGCCTAGTAGCAAGATGATTCTAAGAAAATGGGAGAAATCAACTTGTAGAATTAAGACTATATACAGTAGTAGAATCGGACTAGTAGGTATAAGAGCAGAATGCCAAAAATAGTTAATATCTGTAGAACTTCCACGAATAAGCATGTTACTTAAAATATGAGAAATTCAATTGTGCAAATATCTGTGCACAAAATTAGGCCCACTTAGACCTGGTTTGTTGATATATTACTTTTTGAAAAATTTATGCAGCCTGTAAGTTCTTCTGCTTCTAGGAAGAATGTAGTTTGGAACAGTAGACCAATGGTCAAACAGACCAAATATTCTAATTATTATAGAAAAATATTTGTCAGAATGAAAATAAGCCATAGTGTAAACACATGTTTCCCAACAACAAGAATGCCATATAAGTTCAAGTATGGAAATTTATGTAGCATGCAAAAATTTGTCAGGAGAAAGCTGGTAGCTATTGTAATAGTAAATGAAGAAGACTTAAAAACAAGAAGCATTACCTTAGTAAAGATGACATCTCTCATTATAAAGTCTCAATTCATGCATAAGATAAAATTTCAAAAACTAGATATAGATGGATAAAGTTACATGTGTATACAAAATTATATAACTATATTAATACTTAAAACAAAAATGTTAATATATAAATGAATATATCTATATTTCTGTGTATATTGTAAAGATGTACATGTATGGATGTTTATTTATAATTAACTCCTCCCAGTGACTTGTGGAGGAAAAAAATGAGAGATTTGAACCAATAGCAGCAATAATTACAGAAAATGTAAACAATGTGAATATTCCAATAATTATAGAAAAGTAGTTGCAGAATGAAAGTAAACCTTAGTAAGTATAACAACAGGAATGACATGTAAGTTCAAGTATGGAAAATTATGTAACATGCAAAAATATATCAGGAGAAAGCTGGTATAGCTATTCTTATAGCAAATGAAGACGGCAAATACAAGAAGCAGTATCTTAGTAAAGATGACATTTCTCATTATAATGTCTCAATTCATAAGTACGATAAAATAATTATATATCTATATATTCCCAATAATATAGCCTTATAAAGGGAAAATGGGTAGAACTAAAATAAAATTAGAAAATTAATCTCCATTCATTGTTGGTAATTTTAATACATTTTTCTCATTAACATTAAAAAATCACTAATCTCCAATATGTCTCCATTAGAAGTTTTTTTCTGGGGAAAATTAGTAAAAATAGTTTTTAATAAATGTCATAAATATCTATGTTCAATCACACTATTACCCAAATTAAAGCCAGACCAAAATAGAAAACAGTTACCTCTGCTAAAAGTCATGACCTTCAGAAGACATTTTGAAGAAAGCGATTATGTGCTCTGTTATTACTCAAAATGCATTTGTTACAAAGACTAATTAGATAGTGGAAACAAATTGCTACTTATTTGACTACAAATTACTAGAGATATTGCAGATTTGAGATACATTATTGACAAATTTGATCTAACAGCTAAATGAGATGACACCCAATAGCCATTGATTATATATTCATCTGAAAATCACTCCATGATAAACCATAGAACAAATCACAACAATTTTAAAGTAATATTGTCACAAAATTTATGTTCTCCAATCTTAATGAGAATTAAGCTAGAATCCAATAATAAGAAGATAAGTCTACTCTCCTCCCACATATTTAGAATTTAAGCATACTCATCTACATATGCATAAAGAAAAAATCACAGCAGAATTTAGAAAATAATTAGAAATGAATTGCAATTATATTGAAAGCATGACATACCAAAACTTATGGAATGAAGTTACTGCTGTCTAATATAAGATCAAAGTTTCTATATGAAAATAATACTTAAAAGTCCCAGAAGTTTAAATCTAAATACATTTTAAAAAGAAACTACGTAAGAAGAACATAAATCAACAAAAAAGAGAAAAGATAAAAAAGAGTAACAAAGAAAATTAACAAAATCAACATTGTTTTCCTTAGAAACATTAATAAAACTTATGTCTCTATCAAAGTTGATAGAGGGAAAATACTGAGAAAGCACAAATAACTAACATGAAAAATAAAAATATTACTCCAATACAGTTCATAGAAACATGGAAAGAAATAGATAATGTCATCTCTAGTTTAATAAAATTGAAAATTTAGACACCATGGAGCAGCCCTTCAAAATGCAACTTTCCAAAGCTCAAATAAAAAGGCATAGAACATTAGAAAAATCTCATATATAATGAAAAATAAAATCCCTAAAAACCATCGATCCACAAAGAGAAACATAGATTTGATGGCTTTTATAGTGAACTTTCCAATTTCAGAAGGAAACGATAACACTTTTCCAAAATGCTCAGAGACAAATTAAAATAAGAAAATACTCCTTGAACCACTATATGAATCCATACTAAAACCACACAAAAATTTAACTAAAAATGAAAATTGGCTGGGAGCAGTGGCTCATGCCTGTAATTCCAATAGTTTGGAAAACTAAGGAAACAGGATTGCTTGATGCCAGGAGTTTGAGACCAGCCTGAGCAATGTAGCAAGCATCTCTACAAAAAAATAAAAAAATCAGCCAAGCATGGTGGCACACACCTTAGTCCTAGCTACTCAGGAGGCTGAGGTGGGAGGATTACTTGAGCCCAAGAGGTTGAGACTACAGTAAGCTATGATTGTGCCAATGGACTCCAGCCTGGGTGACTGATCAAGATCTTGTCTCTAATAATAATAATAATAATAATAATAATAATAATAATAATAATAATA
>NC_045455.1:50738186-50759265 GCF_002776525.5 Piliocolobus tephrosceles
TAATAATAATAATAATAATAATAATAATAATAATAATAATAATAATAAAACAATGAAAGCACAGAGAAAACTATAGACCAATCTTTATAATAACAGGCACCCAAAATGTGTGTGTGTGTGTGTGTGTGTGTGTGTATGTGTCCGAAGACATAAATCTGTCATTACATTCAGATAGCAAGGTTATAATTGTTGAAATACAGAAATTAAAAACTATAAGAATTAATGGGTCATTCTATCATGGTTGCCGAATTTAAGATCACTATAAAATATACTTATACAAAAACAACCAAAAAACCCAGAGTATATATTAGAAGAGGACAAACTCAGAATTATTGAAAGCAAGAATTCACAAAACAATAAAGAAGTAGAATATACTTGAAGACATTGAAACATAAATGTGGATGGGATAAAGTCACCTACTGGATCAGAAAAGAGTGGCTATGGGTTATATGTAAGATATTGATATAAAATTGTGATTTAGAGGTTTGAAATTATAAGAATGATTGAAGAGAGCATGATAGTATCTTTTATAAAGCCAAGCTGTTTTATATAAACATCTGACAAACTTAAATTCAGGGCAAGGAGTATTAAGTGAGACACAAGATGGCACAACATGTACAGTCCACAAGGGCGATTTGATTTTAGGAATGTTTAAATGCCAAGCAACATAATATGAAAATAAGTAACGTGAAATCTATGGAGAATGCACAAAGAAAGAAATAGAAATGCAATATTAGAATGCATTTTTACTTAACCCATTCAAATAGTTGTTCTGATAGAATAACAGTTAATAATATATAAAGAATCTGAATAAAATAATTATTATTATTGATCTCATAGATAAATTTTAGCTTTATTGTATATCAAAATTATGCTTATTCTTAGGGACACAAGGAAAACTTACCAAACATGACCATATGTTATACCAAAAACAAAATTTATTTTAGATTTCAAAAGGTAAAAGCAATACAGAAAAACATTTCTGAACACAGTGAATAAATACAAAAAAGAAACATTAAAATCAGTAGTAGACAAATATTAAAATGATCCAGAAATTAAAAATATGCTATAGCAATTTGATTTTGAAATAACTTTAAGATGAAAAAGAAAAGCAAAACTAATAATTCAATGCATCTAGAAAACAATAATGAAATTCAATGAGTAAGTGTAATTAATATACAATGAAATACCACTGCATACCAACCAGAATATCATATTTTATGTAATATCTTATATAGGTATACATAGAATGACTCAAATGTAGCAGATTCAGGCACAATCTTCTTTGTGTTGTCTTTTTAAGATCTATAATAATCTTTCCTTTAATCGGTTTGCTTATTTTTTAATTATTTGACAAATATTATGTCCCAGGTGACATTTTGTGTGTTGAGAGTAAAGCAGTAAATAAGAAACACAGGATGTGTATATGTGGTGTTATGGAGGTGCAGGGACTGGTCTGCAAACAGAAGTGAATGAACAAGATAGTACTGTGATGATTCATGCTAAAAAAGGAAGGATGGAAGGTGCAGAGAGAGAGAAAAAAATTGGGGAGGAATGAGTGAGGGAAGCAGGGAAGGAAGGAGGAATGATAAAAGGAAAGAAGAGAGAGAGAGAGATCAAGCAAATCCCTTGATATCCCTTATTTATGTGATATAGAAAATAAATATCCCTTATTTATGTGGTATAGAACAATTGTCAAAAAAGATTGGATGTCTAATTTTGATTGGGCTGTCATAGAAGAAGCCTTTTTGAGTTTGGACTTAAATTTCTGTAAGTAGCCAAGATGAAAATCGCTGGGGCAGAGAATTACAGAAAGAGGGACAAGTACAAAGGACAAAGAAGAGTAAATAAAATGAGATTGACCTGATTAACAATAGAAAGGTAGTTTATTTGTCAGAGCATGGTTTAGAGGGAGTCAGAACTAGCCAAGAGCACTCAAGAATTATCTTAAAGTAAGAATTGAAAATGTATAAACTTCTTTCCTCCTTTTTAAGCAGTTTTTTCTTCTCCATCGTATTTGATTCATAAAATAACACTTTGGCCATCCAAAGAACTTTCCAATACACATTCTTACATCCAAAAATATATTCTATAATTTCAAAAACACACAACCATGTATTTTACTATTTTGTAATGTAATGGTAAAAATATGGCAAGGTATTATGGTATGGTAAATGTCAAATATTTTAAGAATACAGTAAAGTCAGGTGTTAGTATTAACTTAAAACCAAAATTTAAAAATTCATTTGGTCTACTTAAGTTTTTCATGGTAGTCAGGGACATTCAATTTCCCAATGTCGAGTTTTCTTTAAGAGAAATCACAGTCACTGAAGGGACCCTCCATGAGAAATCATAAAATCTTTGCTGTGTAACATGGTACTTTTTTTAATGTTAACTCTCAGCTTCTTCTAATTAAGAAATTGAAATGACCATACTGAGTCCCTCAGGAGGCTAATGCCTTTTCCACATGACATTTCACGCCCAAGGATATAAAACAGGGAGAGTGGACAAACAATAGCAGCTACTGCCTTGACTGGGAAATTACTTTGAGAAAGACTCGGTTGTATTTTGATGGATAATCTATTCAGTATTTCAGGACTTTGTTCAGCTAGAATTTACCAAGAAAGTGATGAGCTACAGATGGTCCAGGTGTTTTTTGTTTGTTTGTTTGTTTGGGTTTTTTTATGGCACTGAGGCAGAATGCAACAGTGTGTTTGCTTTGGCACACCCAAGCAGTTAAGTTTCACAAATAAAATGTAAAAATAACTTCTGTGCACAGATAACAAAGTTCATCTGTTAAGAGACACGGCAAAACTGAATCCAAAGAACCTTTTGGTTGAGCAAACAAGGAATTATAATGAATAATGTTGCTCCACTATAACAGATGTAGAACAATGACAGTCTGGCTGATATATGAACAGAAAAAATGGCTTAAAAGGAAAAGCCACAGGCCTCTCTTTCTCTGTCTCTCTCTCACTACTCACTTTAAGTGTACAGTTCAGTAGTGTTTATATATATTCACATTGTGAAGTGTACATTGTTGTAAACAGATCTTCAGAACTTTTTCATCTTGCAAATCTGAAAATCTATATCCCTTAAACAACTAACTCCCCGTTTCCTCCTTCCTCCAGACTTCTTATTATGACTGGGGCTTTTTTATTGCATTTATTATTTAAGTCTAGATTTAAGAAACAGGCTTCCTAAAATGTTAAACTTTGTTTTTTAAATAAAATGAAGTTAGAGTAATCCAATATTTACATTAAAGTTATGTGAAAACTTTTGAAACAAAATTTGTATATATTTATATTTATGTTTGTCTCTAAGCCTTCAAATGCAGACATAGTGCTTTGGTAAGTTCATGGGATTTTTTGATAAATTATTGTAGACATAATTTATGAAGGTACTGGTTGATAAAAATAATTTTGAGAACTTGGCCTCTCTTATTGATATAATCCATGTACTTATTAGCATTTAAGCATTCAAGAAATAGTTCTTGTTTAAATGAATACCTAGACTATTATATAACCATTCAAATAGTTTTGATGATCTGTTTACATTATAAGGTAAAGCAGTGAGATACAAAAGTGCTTTAATTTCACTTTATGTAGCTTATGTGAAATCCACACCCTATGGAAATATGTGAAGAAACGTTAAATTTGGGTCAAAGATAATGTGTATTGGATAGTGTCACTTACTACATCAAAAAAGGATAAGACACTGATATAAAATTGTGATTTAGAGGTTTGAAATTATAAGAATGGTTGAAGAGTATAGGAAGTTCAAAATGCTAAGAAAAAATGACTAGCAAAATAACTATCTTAATTATTTTATTAAGTTAAAGATAATTATTCAATTTGTCTCACATCTTTTTTATCAAATATTTAAAGTGAATAAGGCTTTTGTTTACTTTTAGTTTATATTAAACTATATTATATTTACATGAAAACATTTTCTTTTGTATAAGAGGACAGAAAATTTTTTAAAATAACCATTTCCTTTTTCACTACACTAGATACAATTACTCATACTGCCTTAGAAAAATGTGTCCTTTCATTACTTATTGAGAGCAGTGATAAGTTTTACGCATCTCTCTTGCTTTCTCAAAAAATTTTCCTCACTGACTCAAGCAGGGATTTCTGAACATGATGATTATGCTTAAAGGCCTAGACAGTGGTAATGCCTTTATAGAAACAAACCCCTCTTTGCCCTGTGGATTATTTCTGCATTTATTCATCTAATGAACAATATTTATTAAGGTCCTATTATGTGTTGTGTGGTCTGCAGATGTATAAAGCCCTCATAGGAAATAAACCTGCAGACATGGCTTCCTAAGTGCATTGCTTTAATTAGCTGAGCTGCTGCAGATAAATTCATGAATATAATCTACAGACATCTCTACACTGAGATCACCCACAGAGGCACCTATCCATTCATAATTCATATATTCAAATATAAAGTCACTACTACCAACCAAATATCATCCACTTGACTATGTCCCGCGAGTGAGAAGTTTCTCAGCCATCATTCAACCCATGCGGTAAGCAGCATCTGCAGTTTCTGGGCCCATTATCTGTTTACTTAGTAAGTGGTTTCAGGATATGGCATTGCCCAGTCAATTCAGATAATGTTCTGACTGCAGTACTTACTACCCGCAGTCAAGAAAAACTACTGAGACTAAATCCATAATGTCTCTCAAACCTATTTTCATCAGCCAGTGATGAAATACAAACCCCAACTCCTCCAGCACACACCCACACTTTACCTCACCACCGGCATATTGATGTGTGTTTCCTTATCCCTGACCCAACTTTCTCTCTCTCAACTAAAATAACATCTGTCAGCTTTGTCTTCTGGGACCATTATCCCATGATTAATCAAGTTCTAATATCCTCAATTTTTTTCTCCACAAGTTCCCTTTGATTTTTTGTCTTACCTTTAACCTGGCTCACTTTTGACAGTGCCGCCTCCTCACCTCCTCTGAGGTCCCTCCCACATACTTTTCCTACCAACCCTTTTAAGAAACCTTTTTCTATTGAAGTCTAAACAATTGTAGTATTCTACCCTAAACCTTTATTGTGTCATTTATTTGACATCACTTGACCTCTTAGTTACCAGCCAGTTTATATTCAGGAATCCAAAAACTAGCTCACAGTCCTTATCTGTAATGTATGTGTTCATTTTTTTCTGTATGTCTTCAAAGTGTGCTTTGATTACCTTCCACTTCTCTAGATTCTTAGCCCCTTTACCTTTTTTTTTTTAATGACAAAAACTGTCCACACAGCAGCCTGCTAATTCCTACTCACTCCAAGGAGATTTCTCCAAACCTTTAATGTTCTGCTGTATGATTATAACTTCTTTTAGCTTTTTAAAAAACTATTCCCACTAAAGTCATTTTTAAAGTGGAGTCTTAATCAGACTTTAGATAGAAAAGAAAGATGTACCTACAAAATATCAGCCCAACCCAGATGTTCAGCATAAAAGGTGAAGTGATAAAATGAAGAAAGAAGTGATAAGATACTAGGAGGAGAATTAGGAAAGTACTGTCACAAAATCATGTGTATATGGATTTTGTATATACACAGATATCTGTGTGTATATATGTATTCAAATACACACACATATAATAATTTTTACATATGTATGTTTATTCACCTTTTAAAGAAGTAGAACTATTAAAAGAAACATTTTATTTAAATTAAATTTAACAGAGTTTAACTGAGTAAAGAACAATTAGCAAATCAACCTGCCCTCAGAACCAAAAGAGGTTCAGAGAGATTTGCTCCAAAAGTGAACAGGCAGCATTTATGAAGAGAAAACAGAAGTGAGGTACAGAAACAGCTTGATTGATTATAGCTCTATGTTTATGCTATTTGAATATAGTCTTATCAATCAGCCACTCATGACTGACCGAAGTTCAACTGCTGTAAGTGACTGAGACTGAGCTATTTGTTACAAAAGCATGCTCCTAAATTAAGCTGTCAGTTAGTTTATATACTAAGTTAGGTCGAGGTTTGTTACAGAGGGACTCACAGTAGAGAGGCATCCCCAGGCTAGTTTAGTTTGATTTAACAGTTTAGTTTGATTTACTCATCTGTGACAGACTTCTTGGGTTAAAATAGAAGAAAACATAAAATAAGTCACTTGATTTTTCTCAAGGTTGTTATTTGTTAGCTTGACTATTGCACTTTTGATAGAGAATAGTGGAAAGAAGCCTGAATGAAGTTGGTTAAGGAAAGAATAGGAAATGTTGGTTAAGGAAAAAATAGGAAGTGTGGAAATATAGGTATATTACTTTCTCATGAATTTGAGTAGAGGAGAACAGAGAAAAGAGGCTGCAACTGTCAGAGAGACAAGGCTAAGAAATGAAACACTGCACACCTTTGTATTTAATTATGATGATGTTGCAGTATACAGGATGAACTGATACACTTAAGCAAAGAAAGGATGAATAGAGAAATGATGTGCTTAAGACTTCAGGAAAGGGTGGTATCTAGAGTATGGAAAAGGACTTAACCCTTAATTAGAGCCAGAGCTCTTCCTATAGTTACTACAGATGAGAAAGAAAAGATGGAAGTAAATGGGCAGAATTTATCTGAAGCAGATAAAGAAGCTCACTTTCGACAAAAAGAGCTCATTAGATGAGAGTAGCCAAAGCCTAGAGCTTTGAGGGAGGATGGTGTTAAATAGTTCCCTTATAAGGTATTGTTCAAGCTATTGATCAAGCTGCTGTGAGAAAGAAGCTAAAACAGTGACTGGCTTGTAAAAGGTAAAGTTGCCTTTTTTTCTTCTTCTTCTAGATAATATCACTAGGCAAGTAGGCAAATTCTCCTGTCTGAAGTCTTGCAGGGATCCAGGCTGAAAGTACAGCCCTGCTTTCTTCAGCTCATAGCTTCCACTCCTATTTCAGTCATCATCATTTTCAGTCTGCTAGAAAGGGTAGAGTTAAAGCACAGTGTAAATATCTTGTCTTTGAATATGTGGTTGCATATCACTATCTAAAAATTGGTCACATAGCTATATCAAGCCACATGGTTGCCTGGAAACTATAATCTGTGGCTAAGCAGCTGTTTCTCATTTAAAATCTGGGGAGAAGGCTTCCAATACTACAAGGAAGATGGCAAGATTTCATACAGAGAGTTAGCTATCCATGCCACAAGGAATATGGGAAAGAAAACTTATTAAAGTAAGCATTTCACACCTGTAATTCTAGCACTTTGGGAGGCTGAGGTGGGAAGATCACAAGGTCAGGAGTTTGAGACCAGACTGGCCAATGTGGTGAAATCCTGTCTCTACTAAAAATACAAAACTTAGCTGGTTGTGGTGGTGAGTGCCTGTAGTCCCAGCTACTCAGAAGGCTGACGCAGGAGAATCGCTTGAACCTGGGAGGTGGAGGCTGCAGTGAGCTGAGATCTTGCCATCGTACTACAGCCTGGTGACAGAGGGAGACTCTGTCTCAAAAACAAACAAACAACAAAAATGCATAGCCATAGTGTGGGTCCTTTTGACCATTACAATCATAAGTTGAGTCAGCGGATATATTTTCAGCTTCTCTCTGACTAATTTATTGAGGAACAATTGTAGGCCAGGAGATGTTATGAACACTAAAGATAAAACATTAACATTTTTATAATATCTTTGGTATCACAGAACTTTCATTCTAGTAAGTGGAACATATGGTCAACCAATATGCAATCCAACAAACAAGAAATATATCACATAGTAAAGCACAGTGAAATAAATTAAACCTATGTGATTGCAAGAAAAGAAAGTCTATTGACTTGAAATGGCATTTAAAGTGGGGATATGAAAGAAACAAAAAAAGCCAGTCGTGCAACAGTAGGATGACAGAGAATTTCTGGAAGCAGATCATTTGGCGCAAATCTCCTAAATGAGAAATAAGTTGTATTTGAAGAACAAAACGAGAGGCAATGATATTAATGCATAGTGGGCAAAGGGGAAGAGATAGGGCTGAGGCTGAACATGCAGGGGAAGGCAAAACATGCAGGATATTAAAGTCTGAATAAAAAGCTTATAATTCATATTAAGTGAAAAACTAAGTGATTTTGACAATTTCAGAGTTTGAGTGATGTGTTGCAATTTTACTTCAAAAACACAACCAAAGTTAGGGTTTTTAAAAAGTAGGATGAAGCAAGAAGAGTTCAGCTAATCCCACTTTGAAGTATTGATCTGAAAATAATGAAAATGTATATCTGTAAAATACTTGTACAAAAATACTTATAGAAGATTTATTAATAACAGTCCTGAATGGGAAACTACTCAAATGGCTATCAGCAAGTGAGCTGGCAAATCGTGTTGCATCCATACAATGAAACACTCCTCAGCATTTAAAAAGTTATGGGTATTGACACACACAACAAAATGGCTGAATCTCAGAAGCGTGCTGAAAGAAGTAAGTCAGATTCAAAAGAGCACATACTGTATTATTCAATCTATATGAAAAATAATCTCAAAATATGAAGTCTGTGAAAATAGCAAGTAGGTCAGATGTTGTCTGTGTCTGAAGTAGTGTGAGGGCTTACTGAAGGGAAGCATGTAAAAAGTGTTCAGAGGTGATGAAAATATTCTGTATCTTGATTATGGTGGTGATTACATAGGTATACACCTGGCTCAAAACTGTTTACCTTTACACTTGAAAACATACATTTCATTTTAGACAAATTATATCTCATTAAAGTAAAGCATTTATTAGATTCTGTTTTTGTTTTAAATGTAAAAGATCGATGGAGTTATTGATTTTCAGAAGTTCTTAACAATCTTTTAGTAAAACTCTATTTCATTTAGGAGAATCATAGTAAGTGTTAGTATAGAGGACAATTCGTGGAATAATCCGAGTCATGACTAATTCCCCAGCCTAAATTAATTTACTCAAATTACCTTTTTAACACTAGGTTTGGACATGTATTTTATTCCATACAAATGCTTTTCTAAATCCTTTCTCACCTAAATATCAATCTTCAGCTCCTCCTGGGAATAAGTTTCAATTGGCTTACCATATACTGCTATCACTTCTTCATTAATAAAGACCTCCATTATTAGATGATAAACTCAAAGAGTACAAATTTTTCTTTTCTTATTACCACATCGTCAGCAACTAACAGGATTTGGCTAATAGAAAATTTCAATAGCTATCATTAGAGCCATTGTCATGAGGAATCACACACCAAATATACCACATGATATTGGGCAGTGGCTTATATTGTCTCTAAACATATATTTCCATATGGATATCTATATTATAAAGATTTTGAATCTCTCTGAATAAAAGGAGACATGAGTCAAGTAATTGTTAATAGAGGGTTAAGCAAAAGAAGAACAAATTAGAAGAGAATAGATTGATAGTTATTTGAAAATAACAGTAGTTACGTGAATGGCTAAATTAAAAATATGGTTTAGCAACATTATATATTTCATGCAGTGAAAATTCACCATTTATGAACCACTGAACATGTGATATTTGGTTTATTGTTCCTGTGTTAGTTTGCTAAACATAATGACCTCCAACTCCATCCATGTCTCTGCAAAGAATATGCTCCCATTCTTTTTTGTGGCTGCATAGTATTCCATGGTGTATACGTACTACATTTTCTTTATCCAGCCTATCATTGATAAGCATTTAGGCTGCTTCCTTGTCTTTGCTATTATGAATAGTGCTGCAATGAACATGCATGTATATGTGTCTTTAAAAAAGAACACTTTAAATTCCTTTGGGTATATTCCCAATAATGTGATAACTGGGTCAAGTGGTATTTCTGTCTTTATGTCTTTGAGGAATTGCCACACTGTCTTCCACAGTGGTTGAACTAATTTATACTCCCATTTAAAGTGTATAAACATTTCTTCTTCTCCTCAGTCTTGCCAGCATCTATTATTTTTTGATTATTACTGATAACCATTCTGACTGGTATGACATGGCATCTCATCATGGTTTCGATTTGAATTTCTCTGATGATCAGTGATGTTGAGGTTTCATTTTCAAATACTACAAGTTCTCACTTATAAGTGGGAACTAAGTAATGAAGACACATGAACACATGGTGGAGAACATCACACACAGGGGCCTATTGGAGAGTGCAAGAGGGAGAAGAAAGAGGGTCAGGAAAAATAAACAATGGGTACCAGGCTTAATACCTGGATGACAAAATAATAAGTAAAACAAACTCCCATGACACAAATTTACCTGTGTAACAAAACTTCATATGTACCTCTGAACTTAAAAACTAAAAGAATATTAAAAAGACAAGTCAAAGAGAGAAAATATAAAAATGAAAGTAATAAAAGAAAGTGTATAAAGATAAGGATTTTAAAAAGAATCACTGAAGAAAAGCATTTTATCATTTTCTCAAAGGCTTTCTGTATGATGTACTTTAGAGTTGTAAATATCTGAAGATGGAGCAATATCTGAACAAATACTGCTAAATTCTCAATACCACACCCCAAATTCAAAGCTCATTGCAAGAAGAAACAAATTCTACTAGGACTCTCTACATTAGTAATTCTTACTTCATGCATCCATGAAGAGAATGTAAAAATAAAGGTACACAACCGAAATCTAAAGAAAGCTTTCTAAATCTTTTACTAGCCCCAGCCTTCTAGTTCTCTAGTAGTAGTTTTGGGATGACTGAAAAAAAAAAATCTAGAGAAATAATTTTCTGTAACCATGGAAACCTTTTAATGAAGATGGTTGAGATAAAAATGGCTGTCAATAATTTTGATAGAAGATGAACCTTGCTACCTGTAAAAGCAATATTAAAAGTCCCCTAGGGCGAGCTAAGTAGAATGAGTGATTTTATTTTCTGTGGTAAAATTATAGACATAAGTCTTTTAGCTGGAAATAAGTCTGTCTTACAGGGAAGTGGAAAAGTGCACAGTCAAATACTCTGTAGGTTTGGGAGTAATTACACAAACATTTGAAGGCCACTTTGTACACCTGATACATCCTCCCAAGGCTATTTTTCTCATATTATTAAAGTTTTACTTATTTTAGTGCATTCTGGGTAACTCTCACTCCTCTTTACATCTATTTATAACCTGTAAATCATACTCACTAAATAGTCACTCATGTCAACTATTTTATGCAAAATAAGTGAAATAACATGAACATTTTATTTTTAATACATTTGGGATATAAAGTTGTCAATCTGCGGAACATATGTACATGTTAAACATTAGAAAAATCTACATCTTGATAAATAGAGTGGCAATAGTGAAACAAGTGTTTAAAAATACATATATATTGTATACTTACTATTGACATAGCCATGTTTTAAAAAGTTACTGATTTAGCAAATGCTCAACTCTAACTCCTGGGAGGGCAATATATAATCTCATACAAATTATAATCTTATATCCTAAAAACAATATATCCTGATAGGTTCTATTTCCTATATTTTAAAAAGGGACAAATAAGTTGTGTAAGTGTTGAGTGACTAGCCTGAGGCTGTCCCACTCACGGGTGCTAGAACCTGGATTCAAACTCCAACCAACTGGCTCTAGAGTCAGAGCTTCTTTCACTCCACTGCACTACCCCCTACTGTCTCCATCCTTTGGTCATCTCTGTATGGGAGCTTAAACAAAGCTGAGTGACTTTACTGGATCAGAACTGGAAACATGCCTGCAGGGCAACTCAAATTTTCACTACTCTGTGTGTGTCCTGAATGACCACAGTTTTGCTTTGGAGGCTACAAATAAATATTAGCATGGAGGAAAATTTGCAAATACAGAATCTGAAAATAATAAACATTAACTTTACATCTTTACAAATTTGATTCTGTCATTATTATGATTTCTAGTCAGTTCACCTTTGGATATTTCATCCATATTTATAGAATAATTACTTTCTACATGGGATGTTATTCAGTTCTAACTTTCATACATATTTAATTTACTTTGTATAAGCATATCAAATTTACATAGACCTTAGACCTATTGTAAAATAATGATATCTTATTGGTTGGAAGATTATCTGAATGCCCCTCTATCTCATCTTGATTGACTAATATTAGTTTAGTGACATTGACTTTTAAATCATCTACCACTGGAAGGAAGTACACTGGGTTAATTTCCGGAGCAACATTTTCATATTTCAATTATTCCTATGTGGATAACTAGTTAATTAAATGATGAAAATTATTGATAGTTTATAATAAATGTTCAAGGTGATTCAAATATTTATAAAATAAATAGAATATACACAGAATTTACAACAAAAGTATTTTAATTCTTTACAGATTAGGAGACCGAAGTTGAGAAGTGGTAGGTGTTCTCTCTAATGTATATTAGTAGTGGAGATTAAAACTTAAGGTGTTTCCTCCAGCTTTCAGATTAATGGTTCAATATCAGTCCACACTGCTTCTGGGAACAATTATTTTTCATAAAATTAATAGAAATATGATTAAAAATCAAAAAGTCTTAGAACATAGTATTTAATATTTCATTGTTACATTTTGTTAATTGTGAAATGATTTTCAAATCATAAAAGACATATTTTAAGTGTATGGTTATGAATTTGACAAATGATTATACTTGTGTGGCCAAAACTTCTGTGTTTTGGAGATTCACCTAGGTTATGTATTAGTAGTTAATATTTTTCTTTCTGTATGCTTCAGTTTGTTTGGATGATTTCTATTGATCTATTCAAATTTGTTAATCCTTTCTTTGGTTCTGTCCCATCTACTCTTTACCCAACCCAATATTTTTTCATATTTTTTCAGTTTATAGTATTTTTATGTTTATATTATATTATATTATATTATATTATATTATATTATATTATATTTTTGAGATGGAGTCTTGCTCTGTCATCCAGGCTGGAGTGCAATGGTGTGATCTTGGCTCATTGTAACCTCCGCCTCCCGAGTTCAAGAAATTCTCCTGCCTCAGCCTTTCCAGTAGCTGGGATTATAGGCACGCACCACCATGCCTGGCTCATTTTTGTATTTTTAGTAAAGACGGGGTTTCACAATGTTGACCAGGCTGGTCTCGAACTCCTGACCTCTTAGGCCTCCCAAAGGGCTGTGATTACAGACATTAGCCACCGCCTTTAATTTTTACTTGTTTCTATTTTTTTAATTCACAATTTTCCCATTCTTCCAATGATTATAATATCTAATAGACTGTTTAAAATATTCCTAATAATTATTTAAAATTTATTTTCTCTTCATTCCAACATTTGAGTTGTCTTTTGGTCTATTTCTATTGATGTTCTTTTTACTGTGGGTCACCTTTCTCTGTTTTATACACGTTTAATAAACTTTTCTTTTTCAACTGATATTTTGTGAATTAATATGGAATAGAGAGCCTGAGTTTTGTTTTCTTCCTGAGGAGAGTATTCTATGTATTCCAAAAATCAGTTACTGAAGTTCAGCTTTGCCCTGTATAGGCTTGCTTTTGTTTTTTAATAGTGTAGGCCCTGAGATTTGGCCCTTACTTCTAATATGTGACTCTTTCAATGTGTCTATAAGAATTCTAAGAAGGCTACCAACCCGTTATAACTTGATGGGACTCGAACTTCAAGTGTCTCTTTCTTATGGAAGACAGTTACTGAAGTGTCTTCTGGGCTTTCATAGTTCTTAGCTGTTGTTTCATTCCTGGACTCCTTGCATTTCCCATTCAGGGAAAAGTGAAAGACAGAGGGGAGTTTTTTAAGATTTTGGTCTTGTCTTTTCTTTCTCTCTTTTTCTTTCTTTTCTTTTCTTTTCTTTTCTTTTCTTTTCTTTTCTTTTCTTTCTTTTCTTTTCTTTTCTTTCTTTTCTTTTCTTTTCTTTTCTTTTCTTTCTTTTCTTTTTTTTGTGGCTTCCTCCTCCTGAGTGTTCCCTTTTAATTTCCAGTGACTTTGGTGACTCTGACCTCCAACCTGACTCCTAATACCAATAAAACTGTAGCTCTTGCTTGAACCCTGGGTGCTAGTCCAGGTTATAGGCTGAGCAATGCTCTTGTGGAAGCAGCCAGATGAATGTGGACCTTATCCAATGTATTCCTGCATGGAAGACTTACATTTATTCTATGTCTTCCTGATTTTGATCTCCTTTTCAATGCCTTCAAAAGTTGTTTTCCATATTGTTCCAGGGTTTACTTTTGCTACCAGTAGGAGCATTAGTTAATTAAAAACAAGACTATCATTACTGTAATTCAAATTCATGTTTTGATACTGAACAAAGCACTACTGATCTCTAGTTCGGGCTTTCCATCTTTACGAAGCTGCTAATTTTTGTCTATTTCTTCTTGTTAGAAATATTATGAGATAAACTAAGAGAATTTGGGAATTATACTGTAAGGTATTTTGAAAAAAAGTAGTTCATAAATAAAAAATCTCGTTATTCTTTACCTAACTCTCTCCTCTTCAATGTTTCAGTTTTCTAAAAGAATTGTCAACCTTCCTTTGGTTGAATTGTCTTCCTGGAAGAATTGTCTTCCTTCCAGGTAGAATTGTCAACTCTACCTGAAAAGGTAGAGTTAAACATGCTTCAATATCGAGGTCACATGTACAAATAAGAAGTCATTTAAGAATTATTGAGAATCCATTTATAGTTGCTGCAACTGTAGTATGGATTCCAAAAAGAAGCCCAGAATATGTAAAAAGGAATTGAGTTTACCCAATTTATAAACTGTCAGATGTTATCATTTGTATATTTGGATATAAAAATACTACTCCTAGTTTTGAATTCTTTTTTATTTTTTTAAGACGGAGGCTTGCTCTGTCGCCCGGGCTGGAGTGAAGTGGCTGGATCTCAGCTCACTGCAAGCTCCGCCTCCCGGGTTTATGCCGTTCTCTTGCCTCCGCCTCCCACGTAGCTGGGACTACAGGCGCCTGCCACCTCGCCTGGCTAGTTTTGTTTTTTGGTTTTTTTTTTTTTTTTTTTTTTTTTTTTTTTTTTTTTTTTTTTTTTTTAGTAAAGACGGGGTTTCACCGTGTTAGCCAGGATGGTCTCGATCTCCTGACCTCGTGATCTGCCCTTCTCGGCCTCCCAAAGCTAGTTTTTAATTCTTATTTCACCAGAGTGACTGATCTACTTTTGCAGAAGAATTAACTCATTAATTATTGGCTCTTAAATAACTTTTATCTAATATAAAGTAATAACTTTAAGTATTTTTCTCAAACACAAAAAGGTTTTCTAGTGTCCCCTGCTTTAAATTGAAAAAGTGGAATATGGTGGGTAAGGAGAAGCAAAATGAAGAAAAAGTAAGAATGAAATTTAACAATAATACAACTCATCTAAAATATATTATGGTTTCACTATATATTTCCTGTATGTCCTAAAATATATCTATGGTTTATATCATTGTTTGTATACATTAGGTCTCCATTGTAATCTGTTAACCTGGTACTTGACCTCAAAAGTTGAAAAGGTTTTCTCAATGCCAAATATTTTAATTAATAAGAAACGATACTGAAATGAGTTGGGATAGTTGACTAATTGCTCTGTTGTGTGCATATCTTTGATAAATTAGTGTTTTCAGCATTCAGTTCAAGTTTTCTTTGAAAAACCACCACCTGCTATATAAAATGTGAAACTTAGAGTTTGAACCACAAGATATCAGTCAAAAACAATCTTCTTTCAGATATATTTAAAAACACACTCCACCCCATATTACTTTATTTTATTTTATTTTCAGGTTTTCTTCTTAGTCTTTTCTTCTCTCTGCTCACCTATTGTAGAGCCAGAAAATTACATTTTTGTTGGGGTTTTACAATTTCTTTTTGGTGGAAAGAGTAAAGGTCAGGCAGCATTCCATTTCAGGAAGATAGCTAAATGGTTGGCATTAAAGTGTCTGCCAAAATGATGGAGTGGCATTTATTTTTATTTTTCAGTGAAATCATATGAACTTGCAAATAAAAATGCTCACTACCTTTAATGTCAGATTTTAAATTTAAAAATCTCTCATGTTCCTGCCTCCTGAATCAAAACTTATTCCGAGTGATTCATAATGACTTCAATGCCTATTCCTTTTTAAAATAGCTTTGAAATCTGAATTATACCGAAACAATTTTAAACAAATTTAAAACAATCTTATTTATCAGGATAAGAAATTGTTAAAACTATTTGGTTAATAATTAATTTTAACCTTATTCATTATTAAATTATTTTGATTCAAGTTCTTCAAGATGGGGGGGTCAAATATAGTATGATCTGCATTTTGTATGGAAAACATGGAAAAGCTTTCTAATGTTGTTTGCAGTGTGTCAAAAGATAAATAAACCATTCCTGCTTGTTTGGCATTTTTTGTTTTCTAAACTTTTCAATATTCTAAATATAATAAATAATAGTGCCTATGACTGCAATGATAACAATAATAATAATAAGTTAAAGCTACCATAATAGTAGCCTGCATTAGTTGACTACTGGCTAATTACAGGCCAGGCACAGTGATAAGTGATTTACTTACATGAGTTATTTGTCAACAGATCCTAAATACCATCTATAGTTCCTAAATACCATATATATTCATATGTATATTTCATATACACTTTTCTACCTATGTGTATTCTGTAAGTTACATATTCTAAAATGGTTAAGTGATAAAAGTCATTTTAGAGTCTGGATAAAAGCAAATAGTTTATTCACATTAAACAAATTAATGTTAAAATTATAAAATAAACTGGATGGGGTATAGCCTTTTGATCTCAAAACTCTAGTTGTCTTCAGAGGGTAATACAAAAAAAATTTACTCTGTTTTTCAACTTGTGGCAAATATTTTCTCTTTTTATAAAGAGAAAATACTTCCACTGTACAAGGTAAAGATTATAGGCATTGATGAAGCAAACCTGGATTTGAGTCTTGGATCAGTCAATTGCTGACAAACTTTTGTCTTCATTCCTTGTTTTCAAATACGCTTATTTTTTTAAATACAATTTTATTGTTGGGGTCATAGCAATGGAAATGCAATAATGACATGAATACAAAAGAGAGATAGTTTGTAAAAGATTGCATGATATCGGCTATTACTTTTCTTTTGAAAGAATGAAATACGTAGTCATTTGCACAGGTATCACTGGGTGGTGATATATGTATACTTTCTGGGACTAAAGTGAATGACTCTAAACCTGGTGATGAGGAACTCAATGAACTATTTGGGAGACATTAAATTTAAACAAAAGGTCCTCTTTCTAAGACAAAGCAGCTCTCTAGGTAAGGTCCTAAATACTATATCTATAGATGTAGACATAGATATAGATATACATATAGGTATAGATATAGATAAACCATATTATGTATTTTGTAAATGCATATATTGTATATACACTTGGAATACTTTGGAAATGTATATATTGTATAAGTACTATATATAATATATATTTTATATATAAAGTTTAATACTATGTATATATATTATACTTTTCTACATTTTTGTTTTTGTTTTTGTTTTGAGAGGGAGTCTCACTCTGAGCTGAAGTGCAATGGCAAGACCTCAGCTCACTGCAACCTCCGCCTCCCAGGTTCAAGCAGTTCTTCTGTCTCAGCATCCAGAGTAGCTGGGACTACAGGTGCCCAACACCACACCCAGCTAATTTTTGTATTTTTAATGGAGACGGGGTATCACCATATTGGTCAGGATGTTCTCAAACTCCTGATCTCAGGTGATCCACTTGCCTCAGCCTCCCACAGTGCTGGGATTACAGGCGTGAGCCACCGCTCCTGGCCTATCTGTGTATATTGTAAGCTAAATGAATATGAATATCTGACCAATGAATCTAAAATCATCTGGAGTATCCTTATTTAAAATCATCTGAGATATCGTACTTTTAGCAACATCAAAATCTTTAACATTATCAATACATGAATGTTTTTCTTTTCTTTGTTCACAGAATGTTTTCTTTTTTATTTGTTTGTTTTAATTTAACAGTAAATCTGAGTATTGCCTGGACCTAGAGCAAGGGATGTCATATAACATCTTTCCTACATCTAAGAACTAAATAAATCTAACTAAAAACTCAAAATTTAGAAAAAAGAAAAAATGAAATTTGTATATGATCAAATTCAAAAATTTGTGCCATACTAAACACTCCTACAAAGTGAGTTTTCTCAATATTTTAAGTAGTGAAGAGAATCAGTCTCATGGTATATTAATTTGCTAACCATCTGAAGTCAGATGTGCTGTAGGGAAAATTTGGGTATAAATAATGTATCAGCTGGTTAATTAATTTGAACTTTGTCAAGAACCTGTTTTTTGTCAGGTATTCCATTGGAGAAGCTTTAATAGTGATTAAACTATTTTCCTTTATTACTGAATGCTAGGAGAAGGGTGGAAGAAACAGACATGTACTCAGTTGATCTTCAACTCTTACCACTTTCCTGGTGTAGCCTGAGTAATTTTATGTTTGTTACAAATGGGAGTTATCTACATGAGTGGGAGAAGAGGCACAAAAAAGGCTAAAATAGACCTGTGTATTATGAAGTCCACCAGGCAAAGGAATTGGACAAGACATGGACATAAGAGACAAAACTATATTCAGGTAGAGATGTGCTGCAGGAAGTTTAAAATCAGTATGGAACCTAGAAGATAGAGAACTACACCCTACCTTGCTACTGCAACTTTCTGTGAAGTCTTGTAACTATTTTGTTGACCACTCAGCTGTGAAATTGGCAACTCTTTGAGAGAGAGTGTTTTTATTTATTTTTTTATTCCTACACTCACTCTCCACACGATAGATCACAAACAAATGAAATGCATGTATTTCCACTAAACACAGATTACAAGGAGATAGAGAGGACCCTTCTAAATCAGGAATATTTATGAATCTCCAAAAGAAGTAGATGTGTGTGTATGAATTTGTATCTTATGTGAAGGAGAAGAATTGGAAGTGTGGAGCCATTCAGACTCTCTCACTTAGGATGCTCACTTTGATAACATAAAATTAGGTATCGGTAGATAATAGTTGATCTAATTGAAAGGTTGTGAATACTTTGGAAATGAAATTTCCAACGAAACGAAACTGTTGAGTTCCACTGGTGTATTTGTATCTGTCTTTATGCTAATACTATACTCTTTTGATTACTGTAACTTTGTACTACGTTTTGAAATCAGGAAGTGTGAGGCCTCCAGCTTTGTTTTTCTATCTTTAGATTGTTGTGATTATTCAGTATCTTTTGGGAGTCCATATAAATTTTAAATTAATTCTACTTCTGTAAAAAAATCATTGAGATTTTGATAGGGATTGCATTGCATTTTTAGATTGCTTTGGGTAATATGGCCATTTAACCATATTAAATCTTCCAATTGATGAAACTGGGTTGTCTGTACATTTACATTTATTTCTGTCTTCCTTAATTTTTTTCAGTAATGTTTTATGGCTTCGGTGTACAATATCTTTTTGCCTACTTAGTTAAGTTTATTCCAAAGGATTTTATTCTTTTAGATTCTATTGGAAATAAAATAAATATTTCTTATTTTCTCATTCTGACAGTTCATTTTTAGCGTCTGAAAATGCAACTGAATTTTGCGTGTTGATTTTGCATCTTGCAACATTTCTAAATTAATTAATATTGACAGGTTTTGGGAAAGGAGTTTTTAAGTTTTTTATGTATGTCATCTACAAACAGATATAATGTTGTATTTTTCTATCTTTTTTTGATTAGTTTTATTATTATTTTTTTCATGCCTAGTTTATCTGGCTAGGATACCCAGTACTATGTTAAATAAGAATGACAAGTGTCGATATCCTTGTTTTGTTAATTCTCTTACAGAAAACATTTAATTTTTTCAGTTGAGTATGATGTCAGCTTTGGGCTTTTCATACATTGCTTTTATTATGTTGTGTTACATTTCTTTTATTCTCAGTTTCTGGAATGTTTTTATTATGAAAGTGTGTTGAATTTTGTCAATTGCATTTTCTCCATCAATTGAGGCGATGGTGTGTTTTTGTTTTCCTCTCTGCTAATGTGTTGTATTAATTAATTTTCATATGTGGAAATATCCTTGCATTCTAACAATAAATTTTATCTCTTCAGGGTATATAATTTTTTAATATGCTTTTAAATTCATTTTCTTAATATTTGTTAAAAATTTTTACATCCACTATTCATTAAGGTTTTTGATCTCTAGTTCAGTATTTTTGTAGTTTCTTTTTCTGGCGTTGGTATTAGGGTAATGTTGGCCTCATAAAATGAGTTTGAAAGTGTTTTAACTTCTTCAATTTCTTGAAATAATTTGAGAAAGCAGTATTAATCCATTTTCATGTTTGGTAGAGTTCTCCAGTGAAACCAACTGATCCTGGGTTTTCGTTATTGGGAAGTTTTTGATTATTGATTTAATTATCTTACTAATTGTGAGTCTGTGTAAATATTTTATTTATGACACATTTTTGATAAATTTCATATTTCAAGAAATGAAATTTATTCTAGGCTTTCAAATTTGTTGGTGTATAATTGTTAATAGTGATCTCTTGATACTTTTTACTTATGCCATCAGCTGTAATGTCTCCTCTTTCATTTCTCATTTTTGTTATTTGATCACACTCTTTTTTTCTCATTATAGATAAGAGTTTGCAATTTTATTGATCTTTTCAAAGAAACAACTCTTAGGTTAATTGATTTTTAAAATGTTTTTCTATTCTCTATTTTATTTATTTCTGTAGTAACCATTATTTCCTTTCCTCTAACTTTAAGTTCAACTTGTTCTTTTTCTTTTTTTTTCTTTTTTTTTTCTTTTTTTTAGTTCCTTTAAGTATAAAGTCAGACTGTCGATTTGAAGTATGTTTCATTTCTTAATGTAGGTATTAACTACAAAGTTTCCTCTGTTTACTGCTGTTACTGAGTCCCATAAGTGTTGGTGTGTAATAGTTTTATTTTCATGTTTTGTTCAAGATAATTTCAGATTTCCTTTGGGAATTTTTTCTTTGACCCATTTGTCATTGAACAGCATATTGTTTAGTTTACACATTTTCTTTATACTTTTTTAGTTCTACTTTTCTTATTGATTTCTAGTTTCTTTTCATTTTGGTTGAAAATAATGTTCATATTATCTTCTAAAGGAATTTTATTTGTAGATAAAGTGAGGGTTAAAAAATGTTTTATTTCATTCCTGATTTGGCTCTCTGCTTGTCTGTTACTGGTGTATAAGA
>NC_045455.1:50779265-50823097 GCF_002776525.5 Piliocolobus tephrosceles
AGGATTCCCTATTTAATAAATGGTGCTGGGAAAATTGGCTAGCCATAAGTAGAAAGCTGAAACTGGATCCTATCCTTACTCCTTATACGAAAATTAATTCAAGAGGGATTAGAGACTTAAATGTTAGACCTAATACCATAAAAACCCTAGAAGAAAACCTAGGTAGTACCATTCAGGACATAGGCATGGGCAAGGACTTCATGTCTAAAACACCAAAAGCAACGGCAGCAAAAGCCAAAATTGACAAATGGGATCTCATTAAACTAAAGAGCTTCTGCACAGCAAAAGAAACTACCATCAGAGTGAACAGGCAACCTACAGAATGGGAGAAAATTTTTGCAATCTACTCATCTGACAAAGGGCTAATATCCAGAATCTACAAAGAACTCAAACAAATCTACAAGAAAAAAACAAACAACCCCATCAAAAAGTGGGGAATGGATATGAACAGACATTTCTCAAAAGAAGACATTCATACAGCCAACAGACACATGAAAAAATGCTCATCATCACTGGCCATCAGAGAAATGCAAATCAAAACCACAATGAGATACCATCTCACACCAGTTAGAATGGCAATCATTAAAAAATCAGGAAACAACAGGTGTTGGAGAGGATGTGGAGAAATAGGAACACTTTTACACTGTTGGTGGGATTGTAAACTAGTTCAACCATTATGGAAAACAATATGGCAATTCCTCAAGGATCTAGAACTAGATGTGCCATGTGACCCAGCCATCCCATTACTTGGTCTATACCCAAAGGATTATAAATTATTCTACTACAAAGACACATGCACACATATGTTTATTGCGGCACTATTCACAATAGCAAAGACTTGGAATCAACCCAAATATCCATCTGTGACAGACTGGATTAAGAAAATGTGGCACATATACACCATGGAATACTCTGCAGCCATAAAAAAGGATGAGTTCGTGTCCTTTGTAGGGACATGGATGCAGCTGGAAACCATCATTCTTAGCAAACTATCACAAGAAGAGAAAACCAAACACTGCATGTTCTCACTCATAGGTGGGAACTGAACAATGAGATCACTTGGACTCAGGAACATCACACACTGGGGCCTATCATGGGGGGGCGGGTATTGCATTGGTGAGTTATACATGATATAAATGATGAATTGATGGATGCTGACGAGTTGATGGGTGCAGCACACCAACATGGCACATGTATACATATGTAAGAAACCTGCACGTTATGCACATGTACCCTAGAACTTAAAGTATAATAAAATAATAATAATAATAATAAAGAAAAATAAATAAATTAATTGCAATACAGCCACAGGCAGATCCTTTAGGATGTATTTCAGAGGAAACTATTGTTATCGCAGGAGATTACAGCTCCATGAATGTTATTATCCATGAAGAACTTCCAGTGGGACAAGATGTGGAGGTGGAAGACAGTGATATTGATGACCCTCAGCCTGGCTAGTCCTAGGCTAAGGTGTGTGTTTGTGTCTTGGTTTTTAACAAAAAAGATTAAAAAGTAAAAGTAAATACATTTGAACATAGAAAAAAAATTGAAAATAGCCAGCTGTGGCTGGCTCCAGAGATATCACTTGGGCAACGTTTCAGCTGTAATTTGAATGTCTCACTTCCACAGAAATTAGAGAATAAGAAACTTAATTCAGTACAAATAGAAACCTTATACATTGGCAAATGCTAGTTGATACTCTCATTAGTCATATAAAACCTAGAAATATGGAAAGAAATCATGGAATCGCCATGTGTTCTTTGAAGACGTACAGTGCAATTATGAATAGGAAAAGTTGAGTACATTGATTTCTTTTCTCATTCTTGCTCTGAGAATTTAACTACAAAGTACTGTTCATGTAAGATGACCTTTAAGATTTCTGGAGCCTTTAATTTTTCCTGAGTTTTACATTTATTATTTCACCTTTTAAAATATTGAACTTTTAAGTTCATTTATGGATAATGAACTTATCCATTATTGCAAGTTATAAAACCATCAAGTGACACTCGATGGTTTGATTATATTGAGGAGATAAAACTTCCTGTTTTAGAATGTACAATTTCTTAGGAAAATGTAATCTCTTTAGCATTCATAGCTTCTTTTTACTTGTGATAACCTATTATTCTTAACATTTTTCATAAAAATTCCAGAATACATATTTGCATCATTATTACTATAGTTAAAAAGTAAGTTTACTAAATTCAGAATGGAAACACACTTATTATTTGATGTTATATTAATGATTTCCCTTTTAAGCAGGAATTTAAGATCATATTCCAACAGTCTATGGCTCTGTGAATGATGTTCAGTTTATTTTAGTTAAAGAATGCTGTTCTAATTACTAGCTTCCAAAAAGAAACAGTATATGAAAATGTGATATTTTTAGTAAGATCTTTCATAGATAAGTAATTTGAAGCTATAACGTCATTTGATGTCATGTGAAAAACAATCTTTTGTGAGACAAACAGTAAACAAAATGATAGGGAACATAGTCTTCCAATTAATACAATGGTAGAGAACACAGTCTTCCGATAAATTTATCTGTAATTTTCAACTTACTTGTTGTAGAAGACAGGCAATCAGAAATCTGCAGAAAGCAGAAGTTTATGGGTCAATGAGTTTCTAACTTTTAACTGTTAGATTCTAAGAACAGTTTTGGTTGAAACATAAAAATGGACATATTATTCATCACTTTTTAGAGTACTTACTCCAAAAAAAAAAAAAAAACAGACTGCAGAAAGGGAGAAATTGGGGACAATGTCAGAAGAAAGTCAGTCTTTAATGCCAAAAATAATAACATTTAGCACATAGGGAGTATCTGATAATCTATAGAAAACTAGTTTAAGAAATGGTTTGTATATGTTTTTCCTATGAGTCTTTAAAAAAACCTAAATCCAATTAGGGTGACCTTATTTTATCAACAGCAGTGTAACTAAAGAAAGTGTTTGCCTAATCAATTTTATTGTAACCTTGCTTTCTGAAGCAATGCTGGGTTAATAGAAGGATGGTGCTTTGCAATGGAAGCTGCAAAAAAGAGAGGGTCTTAAAGAATTGTGATGTGTCAGTGTATCTCCAGTTCTTTCTCAGAAAAAGCACACTCTGATAAAATGGATGTAGAATTCCAATTGGGATAAATCATTAGAGAGTTAAAGTTTTAGGTCATTGTTCTTCATGACTTGTTACTTGCTAATCAAACACCTTTCTGGCATTAATTTGGCCATCCGATATGAACATTATACAAAATATGATGTAATGACCAGAAAATACTTTATCTTACGCCTAGTAATATCCTGATTTTTTCTTTATTTTCCTCTTTATTTTCTTTTTTCTTTTTGTCTCATTTTCTTCCAGTTTTAAAAACCAATTTGAAAATATTTTCCACTGCCATAACTCTGCACATGGGGACTATTATTTTGATACCTCATTATTAATTTGTAGAATTAGATGATTGATCTTACCACATAATGATAGGCACTGGGAAGAAATCTCTTCTTTTACATTATGTTTACTACTATTTTACCTAATTGCTATGAGAATTGATTCTGATAGAAGTTCTCAGTGTTTCCCATTTAAAAACAGAATAGGATATCTGGTAACTTTTCTGAGTAAAACTATGCCTGGGCATCATGTGATTTTTGATTCCCAGATTTCTTTAAAATCAAACCTTTGAAAACCGATACAGTCAATTTGGGCTTGACAGTTATCTCTCATGTCATAATAAAGTGAAAGCACAAAATTGAAATTAATTTTTCGTATTTCATATTCTCACACACATATATAGCATTTATATTTTGTTTAGTTTCTTTTCAACTTTTATTTTAAGTTTGGGAGTACACATGCAGGTTTGTTACATGGGTAAATTGCATGTGGCAAAGGTTTAGTGTACAGATAATACAGCATAGTATCTGGTAGGTAGTTTTTCAGTCCTCTTCCTTCTCTCACCCTCTGCTCTCAAGTAAGCCCCAGTGTTTGTTATTCCCTTATTTGTGTTCATGTGTACTCAATGTTTAGCTCTCGTTGATAAGTGAGAACATGCAGTATTTGTTTTTCTGTTCCTCTATCAATTTGCTTAGGATAATGGCCCCCAACTCCATCTGTGTTTCTGCAAAAGACATGACTTTGTTCCTTTCTATGACTGTGTAATATTCTGTGGTGTATATATATATATACACACACACACACATATATACATATATATAATATAATATATATACATCATATTTTCTTTATCCACTCTACCATTGATGAGAATCTAGGTTGATTTCCTGTCTTTGCTATTGTGAATAGTGCTGTCATGAACATACAAATGCATGTGTCTTTATGGTAAAATGATTTATATTCCTTTGAGCATATACCCAATGATGGCATTGCTGGGTTGAATGGTAATTCTGTTTTAAGTTCTCTGAGAAATCACCAAACTGCTCTCCACAATGACTGAACTAACTTAAATTCCCACTAGCACTACATGAGCATTCCCTTTTCTCCACAACGTTGCCAGCATCTATTATTTTTTTTTTTGCATTTTCATAATAGCCATTCTAACTGGTATCAGATGTAGTATCCAATTGTGGTTTTTATTTGCATTTCCCTAATGACTAGTGATGGTGAACACTTTTTTAAAGACTTGTTGACTGTGTGTGTCTTATTGTGGAAAGTGTTCGTGTCCTTTGCTCACTTTTTAATGGGGTTGTTTTGCTTGTTAATTGTTGATTTGTTAAAGTTCCTTATAGATGCTGGATATTAGGCCTTTGTTGGATGCATAGTTTGCAAATGTTCTCTCCCATTATTTAGATTGTCTGTTTACTTTGTTGACAGTTTCTTTTCCTATGCAGAAGCTTCTCAGTTTAAATAGGTTCCATTTGTCAATTTTTGTTTTTGTTGCATTTGCTTTTGAAGTCTTTGTCATGAAATCTTTGCCAAAGACAATATCCAGAATGGTATTTCCTAGTTTTTCTTCTCCTTGTAGTTTCTTTGTTTTGTTTTACATTTATTTAAGTCTTTAATCCATCTTTTTTATTATCATTGTACTTTAAGTTCTAGAATACATGTGTACAGTGTGCAGGTTCGTTACCTAGGTATACGTGTGCCATGTTGGTGTGCTGCACCCATCAACTTGTCATTTACATTACGTATTTCTCCTAATGCTCTCCCTTTCCCAGCCCCCCACCCCCAACAGGCTCCAGTGTGTGATGTTCCCCTCCCTGTGTCCAAGTGTTCTCGTTGTTCAATTCCTACCTATAGGTGAGAACATGTGGGGTTTCGTTTTCTGTCCTTGTGATACTTTGCTTAGAATGATGATTTCCAGCTTCACCCATGTCCCTGTAAAGGACATGAACTCATCCTTTTTTATGGCTGCATAGAATTCCATAATATATATATGCCACATTTTCTTAATCGAGTCTATCATTGATGGACATTTGGGTTGGTTCCAACCAACTATTCACTATTGTGGAGAGTGCCACAATAAACATACATGTGCATGTGTCTTTATAATAGCATAATTTATACTCCTTTGGGTATATACCCAGTAATGGGATTGCTGGGTCAAATGATATTTCTAGTTCTAGATCCTTGAGGAATTGCCACACTGTCTTCCACAATGATCGATCTAATTTACACTCCCACCAACAGTGTAAAAGTGTTCTTGTTTCTTCACATCCTCTCCAGAATCTGTTGATTCCTGACTTTTTAATAATCGCCATTCTAACTGGTGTGAGATGGTATCTCATTGTGGTTTTGATTTGCATTTCTCTGATGACCAGTGATGATGAGCATTTTTTCATGTGTCTGTTGGCTGCATAAATGTCTTTTGAGAACTATCTGTTCATATCCTTTGCCCAGTCTTTCATGGGGTTATTTTTTTCTTGTAAATTTGTTTAAGTTCTTTGTAAATTCTGGATATTAGCCCTTTGTCAGATGGGTAGATTGCAAAAATTTTCTCCCATTCTGTAGGTTGCCTGTTCACTCTGATGATAGTTTCTTTGGCTGTGCAGAAGTTCTTTAGTTTAATTAGATCCCATTTGTCTATTTTGGCTTTTGTTACCGTTGCATTTGGTGTTTTAGTCATGAAGTCCTTGCCTGTGCCTATGTCCCGAATAGTTTTGCCTAGGTTTTCTTCTAGGATTTTTATGGTTTTAGGTCTTACATTCAAGTTTTTAATCCATCTTAAATTAATTTTTGTATAAGGTGTAAGGAAGGGATCCAGTTTCAGCATTCTACATATGGCTAGCCAGTTTTCCCAGCACCATCTATTAAATAGAGAATCCTTTCCTCATTTCTTGTTATTGTCAGGATTGTCAAAGATCAGATGGTTGTAGATATGTGGTGTTATTTTTCTGTTCTATTGGTCTATACCTCTGTTCTGTTCTATTGGTCTATATCTCTGTTTTGGTACCAATACAATGTTGTTTTGGTTACTGTAGCCTTTGGTTACTGCAGCCTTGTAGACTTTGGTTACTATAGTTTGAAGTCTTTCAAAGCGTGATGCCTCCAGCTTTGTTCTTTTTGCTTAAGATTATCTTGGCTATGTGGGCTCTTTCTTGGTTCCATATGAATTTTAAAGTAGATTTTTCCAGTTCTGTGAAGAAACTCATTGGTAGCTTGATGAGGATAACATTGAATCTATAAATTACCTTGGACAGTGTAGCCATTTTCACAATATTGATCCTTCCTATCCATGAGCATGGAATGTTCTTCCATTTGTTTGTGTCCTCTTTTATTTCATTGAGCAGTGGTTTGTAGTTCTCCTTGAAGAGGTCCTTCACATCCCTTGTAAGTTGGATTCCTAGGTATTTTATTTCCTTTGTAACAATTGTGAATGGGAGTTCACTCATGATTTGGCTCTCTTTGTCTGTTGTTGGTGTGTAGGAATGCTTGTGACTTTTCCACATTGATTTTGTATCCTAAGACTTTGCTGAAGTTGTTTATAAGCTTAAGGGGATTTTGAGCTGAGAGGATGGGGTTTTCTAATTATACAATCATGGCATCCGCAAACAGGAACAATTTGACTTCCTCTTTTCCTAATTGAATAACCTTTGCTTCTTTCTCTTGCCTGATTGCCCTAGCCAAAACTTCCAACATTTAATCCATCTTGAGTTGGTTTTAGTATATGGTGAAAGAAGGGTTCAGTTTCAGTCTTCTGCATGTGCCCAGCCAGTTATCTCAGCACCATTTATTGAATAGGGAGTCTTTTCCCGATTGTTGATTATTGTTGACTTTGTCAAAGTTTAGGTGGTTGTAGGTGTGTGACTTTCTTTCTGGGCTCTCTATTTTGTTTCATTGAACTTTGAGTCTATTTTTATATCAGTGTCATCCTTTTTTAATTACTGTAGTAATTAAAAATAGTATAGTTTGAAGTGGGGTAATGTGATGCCTCCAATTTGCTTAAGATTGCTTTGGCTATTTGGGCTCTTGTTTGGTCCCAAATAAATTTTAGAATAGTTTTTTTCTAATTCTGTGAAGAATGTCATTGGTAGCTTGTTAGGAATAACATTGAATTTGTAAATTGCTTAGGTTAGTATGGCCATTTTAACAATATTAATCTTTTTGTCCATAAGCATGGAATCACATTTACATTTTGAAGTTGCAAACTGTATTTCAGTTTCTTTCTAAAATTTTAAAATGAATATGTGAGTATTATCAAAAATAAAACTATGCAAATATATGGCAATAGAAACTTAATAATCTGTTTTCCCTGTCATACCATCCTTTGTTCTCTGAGACTTCCAAGTTATCTTTATAGTTTGCATATCATAATCTTTTCTTTTACTTCTTACAGTCATATAAAATATATTAGCATCGATGATATACTCTTGAATTTGTACAGTGTTAAATCATATCTTCTGATATTACTTTCAATATAATGCAATTTTTAACATTACATATGACTGAACAATAGGGTGTCTTGGAAAAACTAATTTCTGTTAATGTTATTGCAGTTTATTCAAAACCATTTTGACCCATAAATAAATTTATCCTTCATGTATTCTATCTAAATGTCTCTTTTTTTTACTCAGTCTCAGGCTAAATGCACAGACACAAACACTGCCAGCCCAAGGCTTTAGAAATGTTCATCCTCTACACACACCCTGTTCTCATATAGAGGACAAAAAAAAAAAAAAAAAAAAAAACAGTATAACAATACAAACATGGGCAACCTTTTTTTGAACAAGCACATATTTTCCTTTAATGATGTTCCCTAAATAAAACAGCTAGCAGAAATTTGATTTGCCATGTAAAATGTCACAATTTAATGTAAACATCAAATAAAATACCAAAATTGTTACTGAAGAGAGAAGAAAAAACATAGCAAAATATTTTTAAAAGGCTTCTCCTGATGACACAGACAGAAATGTTTATGGTTACAGTTTAAAAAGCCAAGAGGTGAGAATAAATTTGCCACCATCTCCTCTTGTCCCAGCATAAGAAAAATATCAGCCACAAATCATAAGAAGGAAGGCCAATTGGATGTCACCACACAATTTCCAGATACTGATTTCTGCTATGTTGATGCAGTGTTGCTTTGGACAGTTTTTATAGATCCTCTAGTACCTAACCCATGAAAACATAATTGTACTCTCTGAGCTTCATCAGGGAAGCGAGATATTTTCTAAGGAAAAATGGGGAATGTATGGTGAAAATGAGAGGAAATTCCTCTTGAGTAAGGATGACAGGCAAAATTCAGATGTTCAGTTCAATTTAAATTTTAAATATCAATTGTAATGTATGTCCCAAGTATTATGTGTGGTACATATATACAAAAAAAAAAAAATCTGCTGTTTATCTGAAATTCAAATAAAATTATATGTGTATTTTGTATTTGTTAAATTTAGCAACCCATTCCTGGGGAGTTTTTTCTGCAGTTTTTTTCCTTCTCTTTTGCCATATATTTCTGACAAAGTAACATCACATAAGTGTGTCTTGTTCACAGAATTTCTGACACCAATCTCCTTCTGCTCAGCTTGTTAGTGCCTTATTCTTTTCCAATTTTCTTGTTCCCTGTCTGAATTGCCCTATACTTTTCACATGGGCTCTTCTTCCAGGCTTCCATTTTCCTCCTCACATTGTGCCAGCTTCACAGTTTCCTCTCTGCTGCCTGCTCATGTGTCCCAACCCAGACACTGTTGTTGCTGCTCTTAACAGCAAGGCCTTCCTGCATACTACATGTGAGAGACTGCACTTGAGAACTGCTTTCTAACTCTTTCATTTCCTGTGGCCTTTCCTCATCCTTCGGATCTGTAGCCCAAGACCATGAAGGAAAGTGACCTTCTCTACTGAATCTGTTACAATTAATGAACTAATACTGTTACATGATCATTAACTAATGTTCACAGTTTACATTAGCCTTCACTCTTAGTGATGTACAGTTCCATGGGTTTTGGCTGAATGCACAATTTCATGCATCCACCATTAAAGTATCATAACAAATACTTTCAGTGTCCTAAAAATGCCCTGTATACCACCTACACATCCTTTTCTCTTTCCCCAGGACTTCTCACAGTTGCTGACATGTTTACTATCTCCATACTTTTGCCTTTTCTATAATGTCACATAGTTGGAAACACAGTACATAGACTTTTCAGACTGTATTCACTTACCAGTATACACTTAGGTTCTGTGTATGTCTTCAGGTGGCTTGATAGCTCATTTCTTTTAGGAACTAAATATTGCTCCATTGTATAGATGTGTGATTCACCTATTGAAGGTCGTGTTGACTGCTTTCAGTTTTGGGCAGTTATGAAAAGAATGTGTTGCAAAAGCTTGTGGGCAGGTTTTAGTGTGGACCGAGTTTTCAACTGGGAGAGTGATTACTATATTATACGACAATCATGTTAGCTTTGGAATACATTACTAAACTGTCTTCAAAAGAATTTCTACAATTTTACATTTATGCTAGCATTGATAAAAAAAATTGTTGTTGCTTCACACCCTTGCCAGTATATAGTGTTGTCAGTGATTTGAATTTTTAGCATTTAATTGGTAGTTATTGTTATTTCATTGTTCTTTTGACTTGTACTTCCCTGATGGCATATGACGGTGTATGATAATAAATATCTTTTGATGTTCTTATTTGCCATTTATATAAGTTTATTTGGTTAAATATCTATTTGTCTTTTAAATAGGGTTGTTTATTTCTTATTTGTGAGTTTTTTTAATGGGTTGTTAATTTCTTATTTGTGACTTTTAAAGAAATTGGTTATTTCTTATTTTTGAGTTTTAGAGTTTTTTTTTTTATATATTTTGAAAAAAAGTCCTTTATCAAATACAAGTTTTGCAAGTATTTTCTCCATATATGTGGCTTGGATTTTCATTCTGTTAACAATGTCTTTTGCCAAGCGACATTTTTAATTTTAATGAACTCCTACTAATAATTATTTTTTTTCCCATGGGTTGTGTTTTGGTGTCATACTTCTAAAAGTAATTGTCATACCCAAGGACACCTAGAATTATCTTCTGTTATCTTCTAGGACTTTTATAGTTTTGCCTTTAGGTCTGTGATCTATTTTGAGTTAATTTCTTTGAAGGATGTAAGGTTTGCGTACAAATTCATTTTTTTTTTTTTTCTGTACGTACATGTTCAGTTGTTCTAGCATCATTTGTTGAAAAAACTATTCTTTTTTTGAATTGTTTTTGCTGTTTTATCAAAAATTAGTTGACTATATTTACATGTGTCTAGTACAAGACTCTCCTTTCTGTTCCATTGATGTATTTATCTGTTCTTTTCTTCCAGTACCACACTGTCTTAATTGTTGTAGCTTTATAGTAAGTCTTGAAAACCGGTAGTGTTAGTCTTACAACTTTGTTCTTCTGTATTCTGTTGGCTACTGTGGGTCTTTTGGCTTTCCACGTAAAATTTAGAATCCGTTTGTTGACACCTGCAAGGATACTTGCTGTAACTTTTATTGGGATTGCATTGATTCTATAGAACAAGTGGGAAGAATTTACATCTTGATAATATGGAGAATTGCTATCCATGACCATGCAATATCTCTCCATTTATTTCAATCAACTTTGATTTATTTCATCAGAATTTTATAGTTTTCTCAGATAGATTTTGAAAACATTTTGTTACATTTATCCTTATTTTGTTTTCATTTTCAAATTCTTATTGTCCTTTGCTGCTATATAGAAAAGTAAATGACTTTTGTTTATTAACCTTGTATTCTGAGTCTTTACGATAATTACTTATTAGTTCCAGAAAGGTTTTCTTCCTGATTCTTTCAGTTTTTTACATATGAAATTATATCATCTTGTGAACAGAGACGGTTGTATTTCTTTCTTCCCAATCTGTATGCCATTTGTTTGCCTTCTTGTCTTACTGTGTTAGCTAGAACTTCTAGTATTGTATTGAATGAATTTGGTGAGATAGGAGATACATGCTTTATTCCCAAAATCAAGGGAAAGCATGTAGTTTCTCAGCATTAAGTGTTAATTAACTGTACATTTTTGTAAATAATCTTCATCAAGTAAATTCCCATCTATTTCTGGTTTTCTCAGAGTTTTTATCCTGAATGGCTGATGGATTTTGTCAAATGTTTTTTCTGCATCTATTGATTCATGTGATTTTTTTCTTATTTAGTCTGTTGTTGTGATGAATTACATTAATTGATTTTGGGGACATTGTTTAATCCACTCAGGCTATGGTATTAGTTTTAGCAGCCAAAGCACAGTAAGATGTAAGATGTTTTTCTGTGCTGAGTGATATGATTTGACTATGTGTCCCCTCCAAATCCTATGTTGAAGTGTGTTCTCTAGTGTTTAAGGTGGGACCCGGTTGGGGTGGTTTGAAACAGGGAGGCAGATCCCTCATAAATGGCACCAAGACATTGCTCAAAAATAAATAAAATTCAAGAAGATAAAATCTAAAATAAAATAAATACAGTGCCAAGACAAATGACTATGACAATTCTTTAAGTGTATTGTGTTTCAAAATACAACATTTTGTGGAAAGAACAGAAGTCACTTACAAAATTGACTGTTTTTATTAAATGATAAACATAATATTATATTCTGTTAGCTCATGGTATATTTAGTAACTGTGTAACTTTTGATACTATATCAAGACTCTTTTTTCTTCCAGGGCCTTATATTTTTGGGCAATAGTTTACTTTGCTTAAATAAGAATAGAAGTCTTAATCCCATTACTGGGTATACACCTAAAGAAATATAAATCATTCTACTATAAAGACACATGCACACGTATGTTTATTGCAGCACCATTTACAATAGCAAAGACATAGAACCAATCCAAATGCCCATCAGTGATAGACTGGATAAAGAAAATGTGGCACATACACACCATGGAATATGATTCAGCCATAGAAAGGAATGAGATCATGTCGTTTTCAGGGACATCGGTGAAGCTGGAAGCCATCATTCTCAGCAAACTAACACAGTCACAGAAAACCAAATACCGCATGTTGTCACTCATAAGTGGGAGTTGAACAATGAGAACACATGGACACAGAGAGTGGAACAACACATGCCAGGGCCTGTTGGGGGTGGGAGTGAGGTGAGGGAACTTAGAAGATGAGTCAATAGGTGTAGCAAACCACTGTGGCACATATATACCTATGTAACAAACCTGCACGTTCTACACGTGTCCCATTTTTTGTCTTAGAAGAAATAAAATATTTTGTTGATGTTTTACAAAAAAAAAAGAGAAGAATCCAATTCCATTCACAGAGCAAATTAATAGTAATAATAATATACTTAGGAATAAATGTAACCAAATATACGAATGACCTATACAGCAAAAAGTATAAAATATTTATGAGGGAAATTAAAGAAGACAAAGATAAATGGAAAGATAGTTCATGTTCCTGGTTTAGAAGAATTAATGGTATTAAAATGTCTATATTACCCAAAGCAATATCTACATTCAATGCAATCCTTATGAAAATCTCATTGGTAATATTTGCAGAAATAGAAAAAAAATCTTTTTTTTTTTTTTTTTTTTTGAGGCGGAGTCTTGCTCTGTCGCCCGGACTGGAGTGCAGTGGTGGGATCTCAGCTCACTGCAAGCTCCGCCTCCCGGGTTTACGCCATTCTCCTGCCTCAGCCTCTCGAGTAGCTGAGACTACAGGCCCCCGCCACCTCGCCCAGCTAGTTTTTGTATTTTTAGTAGAGACAGGGTTTCACCGTGTTAGCCAGGATGGTCTCGATTTCCTGACCTCGTGATCCGCTCGTCTCAGCCTCTACTGTATAGTATAGTGACTATAGTTAATAATATTAATAATATTGTATTATATACTGGAAAATGATAAAAGTATATCTTAAGTGTTCTCACCATAAAAATAACCATGTGAGGTAGTAAATATACTATCAGGAAAGGCAAATCAAAATGATAATGAGATACCATGTCACGCTTATTAGAATGTCTATCAAAAATAGGAGAGATAAGTGTTAGTGAAGATGTGGAGAAAAAGAAGCCTTTATATACTGTTGGTGGTAATGTAAATTGGTAAAGCCATTGTGTAAAACAGCATGACATTTCCTCAATAATTAAAATTTGAACTACTATATGACTAGCAATCACATCTCTGGGTATATATCCTAAGGAAATGTAATCAGTATTCTGAAGAGACATCCATGCTTATCGCAGCATTATTCACAACAGTCAAGATATAAAATTGACTTAAATGTCCATCAATGGATGAATGGATAAAGAAAATATGGTATACATATACAGTGGATGAACCTAAGGAAATTATGGTAAATGAAATAAAACACTCAAAGATAGACAAACACAGCATGACCTCATTTATATATGAAATCTAATAAAGTCAAGCTTATAGAAACTTGCAGTAGAATCTTGTAGAAATCAAGTAGAAACTTGCTAGGCGCTGGAAGAAGAGGGGAAATGAAAAGAGGTGGTCAACTGTTATGAAGTTTCAGTTAGAGAGGCTATATAAGTTCTGAAGATCTATTGCATAGCATGATGATGACAGTTAATAATAATGAATTATAAACTGAAAAATGCTAAAACAGTAGATCTTAAATACTCTCAACATGAAAAACTATAACCCTGTGAAGTAATGAACATATTAATTAATTGGTTGTGGCAAACATTTGGCAACGTATATGTGTATCAAACATCACTTTTACATGATTACATGATTAATATATGTGATTTTACATGTAAATCTGGCTATAAAACAACAAAGGCAAACATTATCTTACTTACATGTGAATTTTTAAGCCAAATTTATCAAAGAGAGTAGAATGGTGATTTCTATAGGTTGGGGCTAGAAAAAATAGAGACATGTTGGTCAAAGAGTACAAATTCTGTATTTTGTGGGATGAATAATTCTGGTGATCTAATGTGCAGCATGCTAACCATGCTTAATTCTGTATTGTAAACTTGAAATATGCTCAGAGAGTTGACCTTAAGTGTTTTCATCAAACACAAAAAGAAAATCTTAACTCTGTGAGTTGATGAATACGTTAATTTACTTGATTGTAGTACTCTTTTCACTATATATATCTCTCAAAATGTCACTTTGTGTACCATAAATATGCACAAGTATTATTTGTCAAGTATACCTCATTAAACCTGGGGTGAAAATAGGAGGTAGAAATCCGGTATGATAAGGAATGACTGCAGACTTTGATAGTGAAACAAGTGGGAAAAAAGTGTTCTTTTTAAAAGATGAGATGATAATGCGAATAGTCAGGGGGGCATATACTTTTACTGTGAGATAATGAGGAAGATGAAATTTGTTCTCTATCTTCTACACACATGCACATTTGTAGACATATATATCTGTATGTATATAATATTGACATTATATATATAGAGAGAGAGACTAAATAGCAGATGGCATGCAAAGTTTCAAAAATATATAAATATGTGTGTTGGGTGGGGATGAGGGGAGTGCCAATTACTCCCAGCAGAAACAACAAACTATGCCTTCCAGAGTACATTTGAATAAAATTCCAGAACAATAAATTCATACAAATGGACTATCTTGATCTTCATAATAAAGAAAAAGATGATCTTGTTTTCTGAAATAATAAATTATTTGATCCTGGGCTTCCAGATACAGAAAATAAAAGCACAGAACATATAGTTAAATCAAAGTTCAGATAAATAAAATACACATATATTATATATAATATAATATATATTTTATTATGCAATATATAATAAAATATATATTATATTATATATAATATATGTGTGTATATATTATATATTATATGTAATGTATAATACATTATATATTATATATTATATAATTATATACTATATTATTACTTAGTATATAATTATATAATTATATATTTATATATTATATAATTATATTACATAATTATATATTATTTATAATCTTATATAATATATATTATGTATTACATAATATATAATATATATTTTATGTAATATAATATATATTTTATGTAATATATAATATATATTTTATGTAATATAAAAATATCTATTTTGTATTATTATGCATATTCAGTATATAAGTTACACTTACACTTGTACTTTTAAAAATGTTATTTATTTGAATTCAGAATTAACTGGGATGTCCTTTATTTACCAGGAAATTCAAATCCACTTCTGTCCCTAAAACATAAATGTTTTGGTATACTTTTACTGACAAGAATATTAGAATTAATCTGATTTGAATGAAGTTATTAATCATAATCCTTAGGGAAACATTGAAAGTGAATTTGAGGGATTTTTGTTTGTGTGTTTGTTTTTAATATGGTCTATCTTTGCAAGTGACTTTTGCTTTCAATGTTTAATAACGTAAAATAAAGTAGAAGATAAAACACACTCTTTAGTTCATATCATATTTGAAATTGGCAAAAGTAGTTTAGTATAATTATTAAAGTGCTGTACTTAGCATTTTTAAACAATAAAAAAAGATTTAATGTTTGTGGAGCAGAGATTAGTTAAGAATAACGTTTAGAAAAGAGAGAACTGACAGGGGAAATAGTTATCAGATTAGACGTCCAAATCGTGATAAAGAAAATGTGAAAAGCAAAAGATTAAAGAATGGAAGTTGAATTAGGAATTGGTTAGGGATTGGGGTATAATTTTCCTTAAATCATAAGTATAACAGTCGAGTAGTTACTATGTCCACGGTTGCTTCAGGGTTTTTACTTATATGATAAATTTTATGAAATAGTGATAAAAGAAAGAGTATAGCAAAATCAGGATCATGAGCAACTTTTATTGAAAATAGAAACTCTTGAAGAATGCTGAAAGATGCATCTTTCAGAAATTTGTAAATAACAGAAAATGGTATAAATTTAGTGAGGGCAGATTGTTAAATGAGAAAAACTGGTGAGAAAGTGTAAGGAAAAAGTTATTGAGAATGTGAAAGTGTCTCTATTTTTTGTCTTAGGAATACCAGGAGCAACAATATTGAGTGTTCAGGTAAAAGTGATATTTCACTTTAGCTATAAGTAAAAGTTTGTGTAAATAAAAATTTGATAATATCGAGAAAAGTGTAGATAAGCATTGTGTAAGGTATAAAAGAATGAAATAGGTACAATACTACTAAATAAAGCAGAAGTCATTAAAAGAGCTGAAGCAGGATTTTATTGACTGGAAAACTTTTTTCTGAGTCACGATTGTGTATCACAGTAAAAAAGTAAAAAATAATCCAAAGCAGAGTCATGTCACATCAAATATTGAGGAAGATATTGCTCATAAAACTTTCAACCTATTTCAAGGGGTCGATGATAAATGTCTTCTTTTGCCAGTCCTGGTGTGCTTATGTTTTTTAATGTGCCTGTGTAGTTCGAAGATCCCTGACACTTACTAAAAAATAAATTCTGGGCATTCTAAAATGATTTTCTACCCTTTAATAAAACTGGAATTAATTTAAACAGTCTTTAAAAAATATGTGTTAGGAATAATTGACAACCCAAATAAGAGTGGAGCTCTGACTTAACCAGCAGTTTACATGAAAGTTAGCAAATAATGTTATTGCACTGAAAGGTCGATATAAATTACCAATGTGATAGGACTGCTATAAAAACCAATGTGATTTGAGATATTATTAGAAGTAAAGTATCCAGAGAGATTGAGTGTATCACTGCCAGTGTACTGTCCCAGTAAACATTATTTTAATATTATTTTCAACTCTACATTCAACATTTGTACAGGGTTATTGCCTAAATGCAAGTCAAAGATAGGGTGATCAGGATAATGTGGTGATATAAAGGATTTTTGCAAGGAACATGCATGGGTGGTATAGAAAGTATATTTCCTTTGTCACGATAGGATTCAAAGCAATCAGAAATGTCCCTTGTAAGATTCCACAAAAAAACTGCCAGCAAACGACTCCATGAAAGATTTGTGTCACTCTGTGAGATGAATTCACGCTTCACAAAACAGTTTCTCAGAAAGCTGCTTTTAAGTTTTTCTCTGAGGACATTTCCCTTTTCACCATTGGCCTCAATGTCCTCCCAAATATCCCATTGCAGATTCCATGAAATTAGTGCTAGCAAACTGCTCAATGAAAAAATGGTGTAACTCTGTGAGATGAATTTACACATCACAAAGCAGGTTTTTCCAACGCTTCTCTCCAGGTCTTATCTGAGGATATTTCCTTTTTCACCATAACACTCAATGCACTAGGAATATCACATTGCCGATTCCATGAAAACAGTGTTAGTAATCTGCTCCATGAAAAGGACAGTGTTACAATGTGAGATGAATACACACATCACAAAGCGATTTCTCAGAAAGCTCCTTTCTAGTTTTCCTCTGAGGATATTTCCTTTGTCACAAGAGGATTCAAAGTGATCAGAAATGTCATTTCTCAGAATCCACAGAAGTAGAGCTAACAAACTGCTCCGGATAACATTGGTGTAACTCTGTGAGATGAATCCACACATCACAAACCAGTTTCTCAGAAATCTTCTTTCACATTTTTATCTGAGGACATTTCCTTTTTCACGATCGGCCTCATTGCCTTCACAAAAGTCCCATTGCAGACTCCATGAGAATAGTGATAGCAAACTGCACAATGAAAGGATGATGTAACTCTGTGAGGTGAATGCACACATCACAAAGAAATTTCTCCAATGGCTTCTCTCCAGTTTTTATTTGAGAATATTTCCTTTTACACCATGGACTTCAATGCAATCTAAAGTGTCCGATCTCAGATTCCACAGAAGAAGTGCTAATAAACTTCCCCATGTACAGAATGCTGTAAGTCTGTGAGATGAATTCACACATCACAAAGCAGTTTCTCAGAAAGCTTCTTTCATGTTTTTATCTGAGGACATTTCCTTTTTCACCATCTGTCTCAATGTCCTCCTGAATATCCCATGGCAGATTCCACAAAAATAGTGTTAGCAAACTGCTCAATGCAAGAATGGTGTAACTCTGCGACATGAACTCACACATCACAAATGAGTTTCTCCAAAGGCTTCTCACCAGTTTTTACCTGAGGATATTTCTCGTCTCATGATAGCACTCAATGCACTCGCAATATTCCATTACAGATTAAATGAAAACGGTGTTAGTAAACTGCTCCATGAGAGGAACAGTGTAACTCTGTGAGATGAATTCACACATCACTCAGCAATTTCTCACAACACTTCTTTCTAGTTTTTATCTGAGGATATTTCATTTGTCACCATAGGCTTCAAAGAGATCCAAAATATCCCTTCTCATATTCTACAAAAACAATGCTAGCAAACTGCTCCAGGAAAGAGTAGTGTAACTCTGGGAGATGAATTCGCACATCACAAAACACTTTCTCAGGAAGCTTGTTTCCAGTTTTTATCTGAGGATATTTCCTTTGCCACAATAGGATTCAAAGTGATCAGAAATGTCCCTTGTCAGATTCCACCAAAACAGTACCAGCAAACGGCTCCATGAAAGATTTGTGTCACTCTGTGAGATGAATTCAGACATCACAAAGCAGTTTCTGAGAAAGCTTCTTTTAAGTTTGTATCTGAGGATATTTTCTTTATCACCATAGACCTCAATGCCCTCCTGAATATCCCATTGCAGATTCCACAAAAATACTGCTAGCAAATTGCTCAGTGAAAGAATGGTGTAACTCTATGAGATGAATTCAAACATCAAAAAGCAGTTTCTCCAAACGCTTCTCTCTAGGTCTTATCTGAGGATATTTCCTTTTTCACTATAACACTCAATGCGCTTGGAATATTCCATTGCCGATTCAACTAAAACAGTGTTACTAATCTGCTCCATGAACAGGATGGTGCTACATGGTGAGATGAATATACACATCACAAAGCAGCTTGTCAGAAGGCTTCTTTCTAGTTTTTATTTGAGGATATTTCCTTTGTAACCATAGGCTTCAAAGCAATCTAAAATATCCCTTCTCATATTCCACAAAATCAGTGCTAGCAAGCTGCTCCATGTAAGACTAGTGTAACTGTCAGATGAATTCACACATCACAAACCAGTTTCTCTGAAAGCTTCTTTTCAACTTTTATCTGACGATGTTTCCTTTTTCACCATGGTCTTCAATGCAATCCAAGGTATCACTTCTCAGATTCCACAGAAGCAGTGCTAATAAATTGCTCCATGAACAGAATGGTGTAACTCTGTGAGATGAATTTACACATCACAAAGCAGTTTCTCAGAACATTTCTCTCCAGGTCTTCTCTGAGGATATTTCCTTTTTCACTGTAACACTTAATGCACTTGAAATATCCCATTGCCAATTCCATGAAAACAGTGTTAGTAATCTGCTCCATGAAAAGACGGTGTTACATTGTGAGATGAATACACACATCACAAAGCAGTTTCTGAGAAAGCTTCTTTCTAGTTTTTATCTCAGGATATTTAATTTGTCACCATAGGCTTCAAAGCAATCAGAACTATCCCTTCTCAGATTCCACAAAATCAGTGCTAGCAAGCTGCGCCATGAAAGAGTAGTGTAACTCTGTGAGATGAATTCACACATCACAAAGCATTTTCTCTGAAAACTTCTCTCCAGTTTTTATCTGAGGATATTTCCTTTTTCACCATAACACTCAATGCACTCGGAATATCCCTTTGCTGTTTCAATTAAAACAGTGTTACTAATCTGCTCCATGAAAAGGATGGTGTTACATTTTGAGATGAATACACACATCACAAAGCAGTTTCTCAGAAAACTTCCTTTTAGTTTTTGTCTGAGGATATTTCCTTTGTCACCATAGGCTTCCAAGCAATACAAAATATCCATTCTCAGATTCCTCAAATTCAGTGATTGCAAGCTGCTATTTGAAAGAGTAGTATAACTCTGTGAGATGAATTCACACATCATAAAGTAGTTTCTCAGAAAGCTTCTTTTCAACTTTTATCTGAGGATACTTCCTTTTACACCATGGTCTTTGATGCAATTCAAAGTATCATTTCTCAGATTCCACAGAATCAGTGCTAAGAAACTACTCCATGAGCAGAATGGTGTAACTCTGTGAGATGAATTCACATCTCACCACGCAATTTCTCAGAAAGCCTCTTTCTAGTTTTTGTCTGAGGATACTTCCTTTTTCACCATGGGCTTCCTTGCAATCCAAACTATCCCTTCACAGATTCCACAGAAGCAGTGTTAACTAACTGCTCTATGAACAGAATGGTGTAAATCTGTGAGGTGAATTCACACATCACAGAGTGGTTTCTCATAAAGCTTCTTTCTAGTTTTTATCTGGGGATATTTCCTTTGTCTGTATAGGCTTCACAGCAATCCAAAATATACCTTCTCAGATTCCACAAAAACAGTGCTAGCAGGCTGCTCCATGAAAGACTAGTGTAACTCTGAGAGATGAATTCACACATCACAAAGCAGTTTCTCAGAAAGCTTCTTTCTAGTTGTTCTCTGAGGATATTTCCTTTGTCACAATAAGATTAAGAGCGATCAGAAATGTCACTTCTCCCAATCCACAGAAACAGAGCTAACAAACTGCTCCGGATAACATTGGTGTAATTCTGTGAGATGAATTCACACATCACAAAGCAGTTTCTCAGAGAGCTTCTTTATAGTTTTTAACTGAGGACATTTCCTTTTTCACCATTGGCTTCAATGGTCTCCCAAATGTCCCATTGCAGATTCCATGAGAATAGTGTTAGCAAACTGCTCAATGAAAGAATGATGTAACTCTGTGAGGTGAATTCACAAATCACAAAGAATTTTCTCCGAAGGCGTCTCTCCAGTTTTTTTTTTTTTCTTTTTTTTAACACTTTAAGTTCTAGGGTACATGTGCACATTGTACAGGTTTGTTACATATGTATACTTGTGCCATGTTGGTGTGCTGCACCCATCAACAAGTCAGTACCTATCAACTCATCATTTACATCAGGTATAACTCCCAATGCCTTTCCTCCCCCCTCCCCATAATAGGCCCCTATGTGTGATATTCCCCTTCCAGAGTACAAGTGATCTCATTGATCAATTCCCACCTAGGAGTGAGAACATGCGGTGTTTGGTTTTCTGTTCTTGCGATAGTTTGCTGGGAATGATGATTTCCAGCTGCATCCATGTCCCTACAAAGGACACGAACTCATCCTTTTTTATGGCTGCAGAGTATTCCATGGTGTATATGTGCCACATTTTCTTAATCCAGTCTGTCACTGATGTACATTTGGGTTGATTCCAAGTCTTTGCTATTGTGAATAGTGCCGCAATAAACATACGTGTGCATGTGTCTTTACAGCAGCATGATTTAAACTCCTTTGTGTATATACCCAGTAATGGGATGGCAGGGTCATATGGTATTTCTAGTTCTAGATCCTTGAGGAATCACCATACTGTTTTCCATTGGTTGAACCAGTTTACAATCCCACCAACAGTGTAAAAGTGTTCCTATTTCTCCACATCCTCTCCAGCACATGTTGTTTCCTGACTTTTTAATGACTGCCACTCTAACTGGTGTGAGATGGTATCTCATTGTGGTTTTGATTTGCATTTCTCTGGTGGCCAGTGATGACGAGCACTTTTTCATGTGTCTTTTGGCTGTATGCATGTCTTCTTTTGAGAAATGTCTGTTCACATCCTTTGCCCACTTTTTGATGGGGTTGTTTGTTTTTTTCTTGTAAATTTGTTTGAGTTCTTTGTAGGTTCTGGATATTAGCCCATTGTCAGATGAATAGAATGAATAACAAAAATTTTCTCCCATTCTGTAGGTTGCCTGTTCACTCTGATGGTAGTTTCTTTTGCTCTGCAGAAGCTCTTTAGTTTAATTAGATCCCATTTGTCAATTTTGGCTTTTGTTGCTGTAGCTTTTGGTGTTTTAGACATGAAGTCCTTGCCCATGCCTATGTCCTGAGTAGTATTACCTAGGTTTTCTTCTAGGGTTTTTATGGTATTAGGTCTAACATTTAAGTCTCTAATCCATCTTGAATTAATTTTCGTATAAGGAGTAAGGAAAGGATCCAGTTTCAGCTTTCTACTTATGGCTAGCCAATTTTCCCAGCACCATTTATTAAATAGGGAATCTTTTCCCCATTTCTTTTTTCTCTCAGGTTTGTCAAAGATCAGATAGCTGTAGATGTGTGGCATTACTTCTGAGGGCTCTGTTCTGTTCCACTGGTCTATATCTCTGTTTTGGTACTAGTACCATGCTGTTTTGGTTACTGTAGCCTTGTAGTGTAGTTTGAAGTTGGGTAGTGTGATGCCTCCAGCTTTGTTCTTTTGACTTAGGATTGTCTTGGCAATGCAGATTTTTTTTTTTTTTTTTTTTTTTTGGTTCCATGTGAACTCTAAAGTAGGTTTTTCCAATTCTGTGAAGAAACTCATTGGTAGCTTGATGGGAATGGCATTGAATCTATAAATTACCTTGGGCAATATGGCCATTTTCATAATATTGATTCTTCCTATCCATGAGCATGGTATGTTCTTCCATTTGTTTGTGTCCTCTTTTATTTCACTGAACAGTGTTTTGCAGTTCTCCGTGAAGAGGTCATTTATGTCCCTTATAAGTTGGATTCCTAGGTATTTTATTCTCTTTGAAGCAATTGTGAATGGGAGTTCACTCATGATTTGGCTCTCTGTTTGTCTGTTACTGGTGTATAAGAATGCTTGTGATTTTTGCACATTGATTTTGAATCCTGAGACTTTGCTGAAGTTGCTTATCAGCTCAAGGAGATTTTGGACTGAGTTGATGGGGTTTTCTAAATATACAATCATGTCATCTGCAAACAAGGACAGCCTGACTTATTTCCCTAACTGAATACCCTTTGTTTCTTTCTCTTGCCTGATAGCCCTAGTCAGAAATTCCAACACTATGTTGAATAGGAGTGGTGAGAGAGAGCATCCCTGTCTTGTGCCCGTTTTCAAAGGGAATGCTTCTGGTTTTTCCCTATTCAGTAGAATATTGGCTGTGGTTTTGTCATAAATAGTTCTTATTATTTTGGGATACATTCCATCAATACCGAATTTATTGAGAGTTTTTAGCATGAAGGGCTGTTGAATTTTGTCAATTGTTTTTTCTGCATCTATTGAGATAATCATGTGGTTTTTGTCTTTGGTTCTGTTTATATGCTGGATTCAATTTATTGATCTGCGTATGTTGAACCAGCCTTGCATCCCAGGGATGAAGCCCACTTGATCATGGTGGATAAGCTTTCTAATGTGCTGCTACATTCAGTTTGCCAGTATTTTATTGAGGATTTTTACATTGATGTTCATCAGGGATATTGGTATTAAATTCTCTTTTTTTTATTGTGTCTCTACCAGGCTTTGGTATCAGGAAGATGTTGGCCTCATAAAACGAGTTAGCAAGGATTCCCTCTTTTTCTATTGATTGGAATAGTTTCAGAAGGAATGGTACCAACTCCTCCTTGTACCTCCGGTAGAATTCAGCTGTGAATCCATCTATTCCTGGACTTGTTTTTGTTGGTAGGCCTCAATTTCAGAGCCTGCTATTGGTCTATTCAGGGATTTAACTTCCTCCTGATTTAGTCTTGGGAGAGTGAAAGTGTCCAGGAAATTAACCATTTCTTCTAGGTTTTCTAGTTTATTTGCATAGAGGTGTTTATAGTACTCTCTGATAGAAGTTTATATTTCTGTGGGGTCGGTGGTGATATCCCCTTTATCATTTTTTATTGCATCTATTTGATTCTTCTCTCTTTTCTTCTTTATTAGTCTTGCTAGGGGTCTGTCAATTTTGTTGATCTTTTCAAAAAACCAACTCCTGGATTCATTGATTTTTTGGAGGGTTTTTTATGTCTCTATCTCCTTCAGTTCTGTTCTGATCTTAGTTATTTCTTGCCCTCCACTAGCTTTTGCATATGTTTGCTGTTACTTCTCTAGTTCTTTTAATTGTGATGTTAGAGTGTCAATTTTAGATCTTTCCAGCTTTCTCTTGTGGGCATTTAGTGCTATAAATTTCCCTCTACACACTGCTTTAAATGTGTCCCAGAGATTCTGGTATGTTGAATCTTGTTCTCATTGGTTTCAAAGAACATCTTCATTTCTGCCTTAATTTCGTTATGTACCCAGTAGTCCTGTACCCAGGAGCAGGTTGTTCAGTTTCCATGTAGTTGAGCGGTTTTGATTGATTTTCTTAGTCCTGAGTTCTAGTTTGATTGCACTGTGGTCTGAGAGACAGTTTGTTATAATTTCTGTTCTTTTACATTTACTGAGGAGTGCTTTACTTCCAACTATGTGGTCAATTTTGGAATAAGTGTGATGTGGTGCTGAGAAGAATGTATATTCTGTTGATTTGGGGTGGAGAGTTCTATAGATGTCTATTAGGTCCGCTTGGTGCAGAGTTGAGTTGAATTCCTGGATATCCTTGTTAACACTCTGTCTCATTGATCTGTCTAATGTTGACAGTGGAGTGTTGAAGTCTCCCATTATTATTGTATGGGAGTCTAAGTCTCTTTGTCAGTCTCTAAGGACTTGCTTTATGAATCTGGGTGCTCCTGTGTTGGCTGCATATATATTTAGGATAGTTAGCTCTTCCTGTTGAATTGATCCCTTTACCATTATGTAATGGCCTTCTTTGTCTCTTTTGATCTTTGATGGTTTACAGTCTGTTTTATCAGAGACTAGTATTGCAACCCCTGCTTTTTTTGTTTTCCATTTGCTTGGTAGATCTTCCTACATCCCTTTATTTTGAGCCTATATGTGTCTCTGCATGTGAGATGGGTCTCCTGAATACAGCAAACTGAAGAGTCTTGACTCTTTATCCAATTTGCCAGTCTGTGTCTTTTAATTGGAGCATTTAGTCCATTTACATTTAAGGTTAATATTGTTATGTGTGAACTTGATCCTGTTATTATGATGTTAGCTGGTTATTTTGCTTGTTAGTTAATGAAGTTTCTTCCTAGCATTGATGGTCTTTACATTTTGGCATGCTTTTGCAGTGGCTGGTATACCAATTGTTCCTTTCCATGATTAGTGTTCTTTCAGGATCTCTTGTAGGGCAGGCCTGGTGGTGACAAATATCTCCAAGTATTTGCTTGCCTGTAAAGGATTTTGTTTCTCCTTCACTTATGAAACTTAGTTTGGCTGGATATGAAATTCTGGGTGGAAAATTCTTTTCTTAAAGAATGTTGAATATTGGCCCCCACTCTCTTCTGGCTTGTAGAGTTTCTGCCGAGAGATCTGCTGTTAGTCTGATGGGCTTCCCATTTGTGGGTAACCCGACCTTTCTCTCTGGCTGCCTTTAACATTTTTTCCTTCATTTCTTTGGTGAATCTGACAATTATGTGTCTTGGATTTGCTCTTCTCAAGGAGTATCTTTGTGGCGCTCTGTGTATTTCCTGAATTTGAATGTTGGCCTGCCTAACTAGGTTGGGGAAGTTCTCCTGGATGATATCCTGAAGAGTGTTTTCCATCTTGGTTCCATTTTCCCCCTCACTTTCAGGCACACCAATCAGATGTAGATTTGGTCTTCTCACATAATCCCATATTTCTTGGAGGCTTTGTACATTTCTTTTTCTTTTTATTCTCTAGACTTCTTTTTCACTTCATTTCATTCATTTGATCTTCAATCACTGATACTCTTTCTTCCAGTAGATTGAGTCAGTTACTGAAGCTTGTGCAGTTGAAATGTATTTCTCGTGTCATGGTTTTTACCTCTGTCCGTACATTTATGGCCTTCTCTGCATTGCTTGTTCTAGTTATCCATTCTTCTAATCTTTTTTCGAGATTTTTAGTTTATTTGCACTGGGTACATAGTTCCACCTTTAGCTCTGAGAAGTTTGATCGACTAAAGACTTCTCTCAACTCGTCAAAGTCATTCTCCATCCAGCTTTGATCCATTGCTGGTGATGAGCTGCGTTCCTTTGGAGGGGGAGATGCGCTCTGATTTTTTGAATTTCCAGCTTTTCTGCCCTGCTTTTTCCGCATCTTTGTGGTTTTACCTGCCTTTGGTCTTTGATGCTGGTGATGTACTGATAGGGTTTTGGTGTAGGTGTCCTTTCTGTTAGTTAGTTTTCTTTCTGTCAGGACCCTCAGCTGTAGGTCTGTTGGAGATTGCTTGACGTCCACTCCAGACACTGTTTGCCTGGGTATCAGCAGCAGAGGCTGCAGAAGATAGAATATTGTGGAACAACGAGTGCTCCTGTCTGATTCTTGCTCTGGAAGCTTCGTCTCAGGGGTGTACCCTGACATGTGGGGTGTGAGGTGTTGGTCTGCACTTAGAGGGTGATGTCTCCCTGTTAGGCTACTCAGGGGTCAGGGACCCACTTGAGCAGGCAGTCTGTCCATTCTCAGATCTCAACTTCCATGCTGGGAGATCCACTGCTCTCCTTAAAGCTGTGAGAGAGGGTCATTAACATCTGCAGAGGTTTCTGCTGCTTTTTGTTAACTATGCCCTGTCCCCAGAGGTGTAGTCTACAGAGACAGGCAGGCCTCCTTGAGCTGTGGTGGGCTCCACCCAGTTAGAGCTTCCCAGAGGCTTTGTTCACCTAGTTAAGCCTTAGCAATGGCGGGTGCCCCTCCCCCAGCCATGCTGCCACCTTACAGTTAGATCTCAGACTGCTGTGCTAGCAATGAGGAAGGCATCCTGGGAGTGGGACCCTCTGGGCCAGGTGTGGGATATAATCTCCTGGTGTGCCATTTGCTAAGACCCTTGGTAAAGCGCAGTATTAGGGTGAGAGTTACCCAATTTTCCAGGTGTTGTATGTCATAGATTCGTTTGTCTAGGAAAAGGGATTCCCTTCCCCCTTGTGCTTCCCAGGTGAGGCAATGCCTCACCCTGCTTCAGGCCTGGCTAGTCAGGCTGCACCAGCTGACCAGCACTGATTGTCTGACATTCCCCAGTGAGATGAACCCAGTACCTCAGTTGAAAATGCAGAAATCATTCCTGCGTCACTTGCACTGAAAACTGGAGGCTGGAGCTCTATTTGGCCATCTTGCACACGACTCTGCTTCTCTCCAGTTTTTATTTGAGGATATTTCCTTTTTCACTATGGGCTTCAATGCAATCTAAAGTATCCCTTCTCAGATTCCACAGAAGCAGTGCTAATAAACTGCTCCATGGACAGAATGGTGTAACTCTGTGACATGAATTCACATATTAGAGAGCAGTTTCTCAGAAAGCTTCTTTATGGCTTTTCTCTAAGGATATTTCCTTTGTCGTGATAGGTTTCAAAGCAATCAGAAATGTCATTTCACAGAATCCACAGAAGCAGAGCTAACAAACTGCTGCAGATAACATTGGTATAACGCTGAGAGATGAATTCACACATCACAAGGAAATTTCTCCAAAGGCTTTTCTCCAGGTTTTACTTGAAGATATTAACTTTTTCAACATGGGCATCAAAGCAATCTAAACTATTACTTCTCAGATTCCAGAGAAGAAGTACTAATAAGCTGCTCCATGAACAGAATGGTGTATATGTGTGAGGTGAATTCACACATGACAGAGCAGTTTCTCAGAAAGATATTTTGTAGCATTTATATAAGGATATTTCTCTTTTCACCATAGGCTTCAAAGTGATCCAAAATCTCCATTCTCAGAATCCACAAAATTGGTGCTAACAAGCTACTCCATGAAAGAGTGGTGTGATTCTGAGGGATGAATTCACACATCACAAAGCACTTTCTCAGGAAGCTTGTTTCCAGTTGTTTTCTGAGGCAATTTCCTTTGCCACGGTAGGATTCAAACCGAGCAGAAATGTCCCTGGTCAGATCCCACAAAAAAAAAGTGCTAGCAAAGGGCTCCATGAAAGATTTTTTTGACTCTGTGAGATGAATTCACACATCACAAAGCAGTTTCTCGGAAAGCTTCTTTCTAGTTTGTATGTGAGGATACTTCCTTTTTCACCATGGGCTTCCTTGCAATCAAAACTATCCCTTCTCGGATTCCACAGAAGCAGCTTTAAGAAAGTGCTCCATGGAGAGAATGCTGTAAATTCTCTGAGGTAAATTCACATATCACACAGCAGTTTTTCAGAAAACTTCTTTCTAGTTATTATCTGAGGATATATCCTTTGTCTCTGTAGGCTTCCACGTGATCCAAATTATCCTTTCTCTGATTCCACAGAAACAGTGCTAGTAGGCTGCTCCATGAAAGAGTAGTGTGCCTCAGAGAGATGAGTTCACCCATCAAAAAGCAGTTTCTCATAAAGCTTCTTCTAATTTTTCTCTGAGGATATATGTCTCCAAACACTTCAGTTATTATCTGAGGATATTTTCTTTTTCACCGTAAGAATGCAATCGGAATATCCCATTACCAATTCCAGGAAGACAGAGTTAGTAATCGGCTGCATGAAAAGGACGGTGTTACATTGTGAGATGAATATACACACCACAAAGTAGCTTCTCAGAAAGCTTCTTTCTCATTTTTATCTGAAAATAGTTTCTTTGTCACGATAGGATTCAACGTGATCAGAAATGTCACTTCTCAGCATCCACAGAAGCACAGGTAACAAACTGCTCTGGACAACATTGGTGTAATTCTGTGAGATGAATTCACACATCACAAACCAGTTTCTCAGAAAGCTTCTTTCTAGTTTTTATCCGAGGATATTTCCCTTTTCATCATTGGCCTCAATGCACTCCCAAATATTCCACTACAGATTCCACGAAAATAGTGTTAGCAAACTGCTCAATGAAAGAATGGTGTAATTCTGTGAGATGAATTCAGACATCACAAAGAAGTTTCCCGGAATGCTTATCTCCAGGTCTTATCTGAGGATATTTCACTCTTCACCGTAACACTCAATGTGCTCGGAATATCCCATTACCAATTCCATGAAAAGAGTGTTAGTAATCTGCTCCACGAAAAGAATGGTGTTACATTGTGAGATGAATACATACATCATAAAGCAGTTTCTCAGAAACCTTCTTTCTAGTTTTTATCTCAGGATATTTCTTTTGTCACCATAGGCTGCAAAGCTATCCAAAATATCCCTTCTCAGATTCCACAAAATCAGTGCTAACAAGGTGCTCCATGAAAGAGTAGTGTAACTCTCTGAGACGAATTCACACAACACCAAGCCATTTCTCAGAAAACTTCTTTTCAAATTTTATCTGAGGATATTTGCTTTTTCACCATGGGCTTCAGTACAATCCAAAGTATCACTACTCAGATACCACAGAAGCAGTACTAACACACTGCTCTATGAACAGAATGGTGTAACGCTGTGAGACGAATTCACATGTGACAAAGCAGTTTCTCGGAAAGTTTCTTTATAGTTTTTATCTGAAGATATTGCCTTTGTCACCGTAGGCTTCAAACCAATCTAAAATATCCCTTCTCAGATTCCACAGAAGCAGTGCTAACAAACTGCTCCATGAACAGAATGGTGTAACGCTGTGAGATGAATTCACACATCACAAAGCAGTTTCTCAGAAAGCTTCTTTCCAGTTTTTATCGGAGGATATTTCCTTTGTCACGATACAATTTAATGCGATCAGAAATGTCACTTCTCAGAATCCACAGAAGCACAGGTAACAAACTGTTCCAGATAACATTGGTGTAACTCCGTGAGATGAATTCACACATCACAAATCATTTTCTCAGAAAGCTTCTTTCACATTTACATCAGAGGACATTTACCAGCAAACTGCACAATGAAAGAATGACATAATGCTGTGAGGGGATTTCATACACCACAAAGAAATTTCTCCGAAGGTTTCTCTCCAGTTTTAATTAGAGGATAGTTCCTTTTTCACCATGGGCTTCAATACAATCTAAAGTATCCATTCTCAGATTCCACAGAAGAAGTGCTAATAAACTGCTCCATGTACAGAATGGTGTAAATCTGTGAGGTGAATTCACAAAACCTTTTTTGTAGCTTTTATATGAGGATACTTCCATTTTCACCATTGGCCTAAAAGTGATCCAATATGTCCCTTCTCAGATTCCACAAAATCAGTGCTAGCAAGCTGCGCCATGAAAGAGTGGTGTAACTCTGAGGGATGAATTCACACATCACAAAGCACTTTCTAAGGAAGCTTGTTTCCAGTTTTTATCTGAGGATATTTTCTTTGCCACAGTAGGATTCAAAGCGATCAGAAATGTCCCATGTCATATTCCACAGAAAACATTGTTGTCAAAGGGCTCCATGAAAGATTTGTGTGACTTTGTGAGATGAATTCAGAGATCACAAAACAGGTTCTCAGAAAGCTGCTTTAAAGTTTTTATCTGAGGACATTTCCCTTTTCACCATCAGCCTCAATGCCTTCCCAAATATCCCATTGCAGATTCCACAAAAATAGTGTTAGCAAACTGCTCAATGAAAGAATGGTGTAACTCTGTGAGATGAATTCACACATCACAAAGGAGTTTCTCAGAAAGCTTCTTTCTAATTTGTATCTGTGGATACTTCCTTTTTCACCATGGGCTTACTTACAATTCAAACTATCCCTCGAAGGAATGTTAAGAAACTGCTTCATGAAAAGAATGGTGTAAATTCTCTGAGGTGAATTCACATATCACACAGCAGTTTCGCAGAAAGCTTCTTTCTAGTTATTATCTGAGGATATATCCTTTGTCTCTGTAGGCTTCAAAGCGATCCAAATTATCCCTTCTCTGAATACAAAGAAACAGTGCTAGCAGGCTGCTCCATGAAAGAGTAGTGTACCTCTGGGAGATGAATTCACCCATCACAAAGCAGTTTCTCAGAAATCTTCTTTATAGTTTTTCTCTGAGAATATGTGTCTCTGAACGCATCTTTTCAGTATTTATCTGAAGATATTTCCTTTTCCATCGTAACACTACACTTGCAATATCCCATTGCTGATTCCAAGAAAACAGGGTGAGTAATCTGCTACATGAAAAGGACGGTGATACATTGTGAGATGAATGCATACATAACAAAGTACCTTCTCAGAAAGCTTCTTTCTAGTTTTTATCAGAGGCTATTTCCTTTGTCAATATAGGATTCAACACGATCAGAAATGTCACTTCTCAGAATCCACAGAAGCACAAGTAACAAACTGTTCCGGATAACATTGGTGTAACTCTGTGAGATGAATTCACACATCACAAACAAGTTTCTCAGAAAGCTTCTTTCATGTTTATGTCTGAGGACATTCCCTTTTTCACCATCAGCCTCAATGCTCTCCCAAAAATTCCATTGAAGATTTCAGGAGAAGAGTGTCAGCAAATCGCACAATGAAAGAATGATATAATGCTGTGAGTTGAATTCACACATCACAAAGAAATTTCTCTGAAGGATTCTCTCCAGTTTTCATTAGAGGATATTTCCTTTTTCAGCATGGGTTTCAATGCAATCTAAAGTATCCATTCTCAGATTCCACAAAACAAGTGTTAATAAACTGTTCCATGTACAGAATGCTGCAAATATGTGAGGTGAATTTTCACATCACAGAGTCGTTTCTCAGGAAGCTTCTTTAAAGCTTTTATAAGACGATATTTCCATTTTCACCATTGGCATAAAAGCCATCCAATATGTCTCCTCTCAGGTTCCACAAACTCAGAGCTAGCAAGCTGCGCCATGAAAGATTGCTGTAACTCTGAGGGATGAATTCACACATCACAAAGTGCTTTCCCAGGTCAGATTCCACCAAAACCAGTGCCAGCAAAGGGCTCCAGGAAAGATTTGTGTGACTCTGTGAGACCAATTCACACATCACAAAGCAGTTTCTCAGAAAGCTTCTTTAAAGATTTTCTCTGAGGATGTTTCCTTTTTCACTATCGGCCTCAATGCCCTCCCAAATATCCCATTTCAGATTCCACGAAATTAGTGTTAGCAAACTGCTCCACGAGAGAATGGTGTAACTCTGTGAGATGAATTCACACATCACAGACCAGTTTCTCCGAATGCTTCTCTCTGGGTCTTATATGAGGATATTTCCTTTTTTATCATAAGACTCAATGTACTCGGAGTCTCCCATTGCTGTTTCCATGAAAAGAGCGTTGGTAATCTGCTTCATGAAAAGTTTTTACCTGAGGCAATTTCCTTTGAAACGGTAGGATTCCAAGAGAGCAGAAATGTCTCTGGTCAGATTCCACAAACACCAGTGCCAGCAAAGGGCTCCATGAAAGATTTGTGTGACTCTGTGAGATGAATTCACACATCACAAAGCAGTTTCTCAGAAAGCTTCTATTAAGTTTTTCTCTGAGGACGTTTCCTTTTCCTCTATCATCCTCAATGCCCTCCCACGTATCCCATTGCAGTTTCCACGAAATTAGTGTTAGCAAACTGCTCCACGGAAGAATGGTGTAACTCTGTGAGATGAATTCACACATCACAGACCAGTTTCTCCGAATGCTTCTCTCTGGGTCTTATCTGAGGATATTTCCTTTTTTACCATAAGACTCAATGTACTCGGAATCTCCCATTGCCATTTCCATGAAAAGAGGGATGGTAGGCCGAATAGGAACAGCTCCAGTCTCCAAATCGCAGCGCGAGTGACACAGAACACTGGTGATTTCTCCATTTTCAACTGAGTTACTGGGGTCATCTCACTAGTGAATACCAGACAATCGGTGCTGGTCTGCTGCTGCAGCCCGACCAGCGAGAGCTGAAGCAGGGCAAGGCATCGCCTCACCTGGCAAGGGGAAAGGGAGTCCCTTTTCCTAGCCAGAGGAACTGAGACACACAACACCTGGAAAATCGGGTGACTCCCACCCCAATACTGTGCTTTGAGCAAACGGACACACAAAGAGATTGTATCCCACACCTGGCCGGGAGGGTCCCTCGGCCATGGAGCCTCCCTCATTGCTAGCACAGCAGTCTGCAATCTAACGGGAAGGCAGCAAAGAGGCTGGGGGAGGGGCGCCTGCCATTGCTGAGGCTTAAGTAGGTAAACAAAGCCCACCGGAAGTGTGAACTGGGTGGAGTTCACAGCAGCTCAAGGAAACCTGCGAGTCTCTGTAGACTCCACCTCTGGGGACAGGACACAGCAAAACAACAACAAAAAAAAAAGCAGCAGGAACCTCTGCAGACACAAACAACTCTGCCAGTTTTGAAGAGAGCAGTGGATCTCCCCACACGGAGGTTGAGATCTGAGAAGGGACAGACTGTCTGGTCAAGTGGGTCCCTGACCCCTGAGTAGCCTAACTGGGAGACATCCCCCACTAGGGGCAGTCTGACACCCCACACCTCACAGGGTGGAGTACACCCCTGACAGAAAGCTTCCAAAGTAAGAATCAGACAGGCACACTCGCTGTTCAGCAATATTCTATCTTCTGAAACCTCTGCTGCTGATACCCAGCCAAACAGGGTCTGGAGTGGACCTCAAGCAATCTCCAACAGACCTGCAGCTGAGGGTCCTGACTGCTAGAAGGAAAACTATCAAACAGGAAGGACATCTATACCAAAACCCCATCAGTACATCACTATCATCAAAGACCAGAGGCAGATAAAACCACAAAGATGGGGAAAAAGCTGGGCACAAAATGTGGAAATTCAAAAAATAAGAGTGCATCTCCCCCTGCAAAGGAGTACAGCTCATCGCCAGCAATGGATCGAAGCTGGTCAGAGAATGACTTTGACGAGATGAGAGAAGAAGGCTTCAGTCCATCAAAATTCTCAGAGCTAAAGGAGGAATTATGTACCCAGTGCAAAGAAACTAAAAATCTTGAAAAAAGAGTGGAAGAATTGACAGCTAGAATAATTAATGCAGAGAAGGTCATAAACGAAATGACAGAGATAAAAACCATGACACGAGAAAAACGTGACAAATGCACAAGCTTCAGTAACCGACTCAATCAACTGAAAGAAAGAGGATCAGCAAATGAGGATCAAATGAATGAAACGAAGTGAGAAGAGAAACCAAGAGAAAAAAGAAGAAAAAGAAATGAACAAAACCTGCAAGAAGTATGGGATTAAGTAAAAAGACCAAATCTACGTCTGATTGGGGTGCCTGAAAGTGAGGGGGGAAAAGGAACCAACTTGGAAAACACTCTTCAGGATATCATCCAGGAGAACTTCCCCAACCTAGTAGGCCAGGCCAACATTCAAATTCAGGAAATAGAACATCACACATATACTCCTCGAGAAGAGCAACTCCAAGATATATAATTGCCAGATTTACCAAAGTTGAAATGAAGGAAAAACTATTAAGGACAGCCAGAGAGAAAGGTCGGATTACCCACAAAGGGAAGCCAATCAGACTAACAGCAGATCTCTCGGCAGAAACTCTACAAGCCAGAAGAGAGTGAGGGCCAATATTCAACATTCTTAAAGAAAAGAATTTTAAACCCAGAATTTCATATCCAGCCAAACTAAGTTTCATCAGTGAAGGAGAAATAAAATCCTTTACAGATAAGCAAATGCTTAGAGATTTTGTCACCACCTGGCCTGCCTTACAAGAGACCCTGAAGGAAGCCCTAAACATGGAAAGGAACAACCGGTACCAGCCATTGCAAAAACATGCCAAAATGTAAAGACCATCGAGGCTAGGAAGAAACTGCATCAACTAATGAGCAAAATAACCAGATAATATCATAATGGCAGGATCAAGTTCACACATAACAATATTAACCTTAAATGTAAATGGACTAAATGCTCCAATTAAAAGACACAGACTGGCAAACTGGATAAAGAGTTAAGACCCATCAGTCTGCTGTATTCAGGAAACCCATCTCACATGCAGAGACATACATAGGCTCAAAATAAAGGGATGGAGGAAGATCTATCAAACAAATGGAGAACAAAAAAAAAAAGCAGGGGTTGCAATACTAGTATCTGATAAAACAGACTGTAAACCATCAAAGATCGAAAGAGACAAAGAAGGCCATTACATAATGGTAAAGGGATCAATTCAACAGGAAGAGCTAACTATCCTAAATATATATGCACCCAATACAGAAGCACCCAGATTCATAAAGCAAGTCCTAAGAGACTTACAAAGAGAATTATACTCCTGTTCAATAATAATGGGAGACTTCAACACTCCACTGTCAACTTTAGACAGATCAACAAGACAGAAAGTTAACAAGGATATCCAGGAATTGAACTCATCTCTGCACCAAGTGGACCTAATGCACAACTATAGAACTCTCCACCCCAAATCAACAGAATATACATTCTTCTCAGCACCACATCACACTTATTCCAAAATTGACCACATAATTGGAAGTAAAGCCCTCCTCAGCAAATGTAAAACAAGAGAAATTATAACAAACTGTCTCTCAGACCACAGTGCAAACAAACTAGAACTCAGGACTAAGAAACTCAATCAAAACCGCTCAACTACATGGAAACTGAACAACCTGCTCCTGAATGACTACTGGGTACATAACGAAATGAAGGCAGAAATGAAGATGTTCTTTGAAACCAATGAGAACAAAGATACAACATACCAGAATCTCTGGGACACAATTAAAGCAGTGTGTAGAGGGAAATTTATAGCACTAAATGCCCACAAGAGAAAGCTGGAAAGATCTAAAATTGACACTCTAACATCACAATTAAAAGAACTAGAGAGGCAAGAGCAAACACATTCAAAAGCTAGCAGAAGGCAAGAAATAACTAAGATCAGAGCAGAACTGAAGGAGATAGAGACATAAAAAACCCTCCAAAAAATCAATGAATCCAGGAGTTGGTTTTTTGAAAAGATCAACAAAATTGACAGATCAACAAAATTGACAGACCCCTAGCAAGACTAATAAAGAAGAAAAGAGAGAAGAATCAAATAGATGCAATAAAAAATGATAAAGGGGATATCACCACCGACCCACAGAAATACAAACTACCATCAGAGAATACTATAAACACCTCTACGCAAATCAACTAGAAAATTTAGAAGAAATGGATAATTTCCTGGACACTTACACTTTCCCAAGACTAAACCAGGAAGAAGTTGAATCCCTAAATAGACCAATAGCAGGCTCTGAAATTGAGGCAATAATTAATAGCCTACCAACGAAAAAAAGTCCAGGACCAGATGGATTCACAGCTGAATTCTACCAGAGGTACAAGGAGGAGCTGGTACCATTCCTTCTGAAACTATTCCAATCAATAGAAAAAGAGGGAATCCTCCCTAACTCATTTTATGAGGCAAACATCATCCTGATACCAACGCCTGCCAGAGACAAAACAAAAAAAAGAGAATTTTAGACCAATATCCCTGATGAACATTGATGCAAAAATCTTCAATAAAATACTGGCAAACTGGATTCATCAGCACATCAAAAAGCTTATCCACCATGATCAAGTGGGCTTCATCCCTGGGATGCAAGGCTGGTTCAACATTCGCAAATCAATCAACGTAATCCAGCATATAAACAGAACCAAAGACAAGAACCACATGATTGTCTCAATAGATGCAGAAAAGGCTTTTGACAAAATTCAATGCCCCTTCATGCTAAAAATGCGCAATGATTTCAGTATTGATGAAATGTACCTCAAAATAATAAGAGCTATTTATGCCAAACCCACAGCTAATATCATACTGAATGGGCAAAAACTGGAATAATTCCCTTTGAAATCTGGCACAAGACAGGGATGCTCTCTCTCACCACTCCTATTCAACATAGTGTTGGAAGTTCTGGCTAGGGAAATCAGGCAAGAAAAAGAAATAAAGTGTATTCAGATAGGAAAAGAAGTCAAATTGTCCCTGTTTGCAGATGACATGATTGTATATTTAGAAAACCCCATTGTCTCAGCCCAAAATCTCCTTAGGCTGATAAGCAACCTCAGCAAAGTCTCAGGATACAAAATTAATGTGCAAAAATCACAAGCATACTTATACACAGTAACAGACAAACAGAGAGCCAAATCAGGAATGAACTTCGATTCACAACTGCTTCAAAGGGAATAAAATACCTAGGAATCCGGGCCGGGTGCGGTGGCTCAAGCCTGCAATCCCAGCACTTTGGGAGGCCGAGACAGGTGGATCACGAGGTCAGGAGATCGAGACCATCCTGGCTAACATGGTGAAACCCCGTCTCTACTAAAAAATACAAAAATCTAGCCGGGCGAGGTGGCGGGCGCCTGTAGTCCCAGCTACTGGGAGGCTGAGGCAGGAGAATGGCATAAACCCAGGAGGCGGAGCTTGCAGTGAGCTGAGATCCGGCCACTGCACTCCAGCTTGGGCGACAGAGCGAGACTCTGTCTCAAAAAAAAAAAAAAAAAAACTAGGAATCCAACTTACAAGAGATGTAAAAGACTTCTTCAAGGAGAACTACAAACCACTGCTCAGTGAAATAAAAGAGGACACAAACAAATGGAAGAACACACCATGCTCATGGATAGGAATAATCAATATCATGAAAATGGCCATACTGCCCAAGGTTATTTATAGATTCAGTGCCATCCCCATCAAGCTACCAATGAGTTTCTTCACAGAATTGGAAAAAAAACGGCTTTAAAGTTCATATGGAACCAAAAAAGAGCCTGCATTGCCAAGGCAATCCTAAGTCAAAAGAACAAAGCTGGAGACATCATGCTACCTGACTTCAAACTATATTACAAGGCTGCTGTAACCAAAACAGCATGGTACTGGTACCAAAACAGAGATATAGACCAATGGAACAGAACAGAGTCCTCAGAAATAATACCACACATCTACAGCCATCTGATCTTTGACAAACCTGAGAGAAACAAGAAATGGGGAAAGGATTCCCTATTTAATAAATGGTGCTGGGAAAATTGGCTAGCCATAAGTAGAAAGCTGAAACTGGATCCTTTCCTTACTCCTTATACGAAAATTAATTCAAGATGGATTAGAGACTTAAATGTTAGACCTAATACCATAAAAACCCTAGAAGAAAACCTAGGTAGTACCATTCAGGACATAGTCATGGGCAAGGACTTCATGTCTAAAACACCAAAAGCAACGGCAATAAACGCCAAAATTGACAAATGGTATCTCATTAAACTAAAGTGCTTTTGCACAGCAAAAGAAACTACCATCAGAGTGAACAGGCAACCTACAGAATGGGAGAAAATTTTTGCAATCTACCCATCTGACAAAGGGCTCATATCCAGAATCTACAAAGAACTCAAACAAATATACAAGAAAAAAACAAACAACCCCATCAAAAAGTGGGGAAAGGATATGAACAGACATTTCTCAAAAGAAGACATTCATACAGCCAACAGACACATGAAAAAAATGCTCATAATCACTCACCATCAGAGAAATGCAAATCAAAACCACAATGAGATACCATCTCATACCAGTTAGAATGGCAATCATTAAAAAGTCAGGAAACAACAGGTGCTGGAGAAGATGTGGAGTAATAGGAACACTTTTACACTGCTGGTGGGATTGTAAACTAGTTCAACCATTATGGAAAAGAGTATGGCAACTCCTCAAGGATCTAGAACTAGATGTACCATGTGACCCAGCCATCCCACTACTGGGTATATACCCAAAGGATTATAAATCATGCTGCTATAAAGACACATGCACATGTATGTTTATTGCGGCACTATTCACAATAGCAAAGACTTGGAATCAACCCAAATGTCCATCTGTGACAGACTGGATTAACAAAACGTGGCACATATACACAATGGAGTACTATGCAGCCATAAAAAATGATGAGTTTGCGTCCTTTGTAGGGACAAGGATGCAGCTGGAAACCATCATTCTTAGCAAACCATCACAAGATCAGAAAACCAAACACCGCATATTCTCACACATAGGTGGGAATTGGACAGTGAAATCACTTGGACTCAGGAAGGGGAACATGACACACCGGGGCCTATCATGGGGAGGGGGGAGGGGGGAGGGATTGCACTGGGAGTTATACCTGATATAAATGACGAATTGATGGGTGCTGACGAGTTGATGTGTGCAGCATACCAACATGGCACAAGTACGCATATGTAACAAACCTGCACATTATGAACATGTACCCTAGAACTTAAAGTATAAAAAAAAAAAAAAAAAAAAAAAAGTGGAAAAACAAAAAAAAGACGGTTGGTAATCTGCTCCATGAAAAGGATGGTGTTACATTGTGAGATGAATACTCACATCATAAAGCAGTTTCACAGAAAGCTTCTTTCTAGTTTTTATCTCAGGATATTTCCTTGGTCACATAGGCATCAGAGCGATCCAAAATATCCCTTCTCAGAATCCACAAAGTCAGTGCTAGGAAGCTGCTGTATGAAAGAGTAGTGTAACTCTGTGAGACGAATTCACACAGCATCAAGAAGATTGTCAGAAAGATTCTCTTCAAATTTTATCGGAGTATATTTGTTTTCCTGCCATGGGCTTCAATACAATTCAAACTATCACTACTGAGATTTCACAGAAGGAGGGCAAACAAACTGCTCCATGAAAAGAATGCTGTAAAGCTGTGAGGTGAATTCACACATGACAAAGCAGTTTCTCAGAAAGCTTCTTTCTACTTTTTATCTGAGGACATTGCCTTTCTCACCATAGGCTTTCAACTGATCTAAAACATCCCTTCTCAGATGCCACCGAAACAGTCCTAACAAACTGCACCATGAACAGAATGGTGTAACTCTGTGAGATGAATTCACACATCACAAAGCAGTTTCTCAGAAAGTTTGTTTTAAGTTTTTCTCTGAGGACATTTCCCTTTTCACTATCGGCCTCAATGCCCTCCCAAATATCCCATTGCAGATTCCACAAAATTAGTGTTAGCAAACTGCTGCATGAAAGAGTGGTGTAACTCTGTGAGATGAATTCACTCATCACAAAGCAGTTTCTCAGAAAGCTTCTTTCTAGGGTTTATAGGAGGATTTTTTCCTTTGCCACCATAGGATTCAATGCTATGAGAAATGTCACTTCTCAGAATCCACAGAAGCACAGGTAACAAACTGTTCCTGATAACATTGGTGCAGCTCTGTGAGATGATGTCACACATCACAAAACAGTTTCTCAGAAAGCTCCTTTCACGTTGATATCTGAGGACTTTCCCTTTTTCACCATCAGCCTCCACGCTCTCCCAAAACTCCCATTGAAGATTGCAGGAGAATAGTGTCAGCAAACCACACAATGAAAGAGTGATATAATGCTGGGAGTTGAATTCACATATCACAAAGAAAGTTCTCCGAAGGACTCTCCCCAGTTTTCATTAGAGGATATTTCCTTTTTCACCATGGACTTCCATGCAATCTCAAGAATCTGCTCTCAGATTCCACAGAAGAAGTGCTAAGCAACAGTTCCATGTACAGAATGGTGTAAGTCTGTTAGGTGAATTCACACATCACAGCATGATTTCCCAGAAAGTTTCTATCTAGCTGTTCTATGAAAATACTTCCATTTTCACCATTGGCCTGAAAGCGATCCAATATATCACCTCTCAAATTCAACAAACTCAGAGCTAACAAGCTGCGCCATGACAGATTGCTGTAACGCTGAGGGATGAATTGACACACCACAAAGCGCTTTCCCAGGATGCTTGTACCCAGTTTTTCTCTCAGGCAATTTCCTTTGCCATGGTAGGATTCCAAGCAAGCAGAAATGTTCATGGTCAGATTCCACAAAAACAAGTGCCAGCAAAGTGATCCGTGAAAGATTTGTGTGACTCTGTGAGACCAATTCATACATCACAAAGCAGTTTCACAGAAAGCTTCTTTTAAGTTTTTTTCTGAGGACGTTTCCTTTTTCACTATCGGCCTCAACGCCCTCCCAAGTATCCCAATGCAGATTCCATGAAATTAGTGTTAGCAAACTGCTCCATGAAAGAATGGTGTAACACTGTGTGATGAATTCACACATCACAGACCAGTTTCTCCAAATGCTTCTCACCGGGTCTTATCTGAGGATATTTTCTTTTTTTACCATAAGACTCAATGTACTCAGAATCTCCCATTGCCTTTTCCATGAAAAGAGTATTGGTAATCTGCTCCATGAAAAGAAAGGTGTTATATTGTGAGATGAATACACACATCATAAAGCAGTTTCTCAGAAAGCTTCTTTCTAGTTTTTATCTCAGAATATTTCCTGGGTCACATAGGCATCACAGCGATCCAAAATATCCCTTCTCAGAATCCACAAAGTCAGTGTTAGGAAGCGGCTCCATGAAAGAGTAGTGTAGCTCTGTGAGACGAATTCACACAGCATCAAGCAGTTTTTCAGAAAGCTTCTCTTCAAATTTTATCTGAGGATATTTGTTTTCCCACCATGGGCTTCAATACAATCCAAAGTATCACTACTGAGATTCCACAGAAGGAGGGTAAAAACAAACTACTCCATGAACAGCATGCTGTAAAGCTGTGAGGTGAATTCACACATGGCAAAGCAGTTTCTCAGATATCTTCTTTCTTCTTTTTATCAGAGGACATTGCCTTTCTCACCATAGGCTTCCAACCGATCTAATACATCCCTTGTCAGACACCACAGAAACAGTCCTAACAAACTGCACCATGAACAGAATGGTGTAACTCTGTGAGATGAATTCACACATCACAAAGCAGTTTCTCAGAAAGCTTGTTTTAAGTTTTTCTCTGAGGACATTTCCCTTTTCACTATCGGCCTCAATGCCCTCCCAAATATCCCATTGCAGATTCCATAAAATTAGTGTTAGCAAACTGCTCCATGAAAAAAATGGTGTAACTCTGTGAGATGAATTCTCACATCACAAAGCACTTTCTCAGAACGTTCTTTCTAGTGTTTATCGGAGGATCTTTCCTTTGTCACCATAGGATTCAACTCAGTGAGAAATGTCACTTCTCAGAATCCACAGAAGCACAGGTAACAAACTGTTCCAGTTAACATTGGTGCAGCTTTGTGAGATGAATTCACACATCACAAAACAGTTTCTCAGAAAGCTCCTTTCACGTTGATATCTGAGGGCATTCACTTTTTCACCATCAGCCTCAATGATTTCCCGAATTTCCCATTGAAGATTGCAGGAGAATAGTGTCAGCAAACTGCACAATGGAAGAGTGATATAATGCTGGGAGTTGAATTCACATATCACAAAGAAAGTTCTCTGAAGGATTCTCTCCAGTTGTCATTAGAGGATATTTCCTTTTTCACCGTGGACTTCCATGCAATCTCAAGAATCCGCTCTCAGATTCCACAGAAGAAGTGCTAAGCAACAGTTCCATGTACAGAATGGTGTAAGTCTGAGAGGTGAATTTCCACATCACAGCGCGGTTTCCCAGAAAATATCTATCCAGCTATCCTATGATGATACTTCAATTTTCACCATTAGCTTAAAAACCATCCAATATATCACCTATCAGATTCCACAAACTCAGAGCTAGCAAGCTGCACCATGAAAGACTGCTATAACTCTGAGGGATGAATTCACATGTTACAAAGCACTTTCCCAGGATGCTTCTTTCTCAGTTTTTATCTGAGGCAATTTTCTTTGCCACGGCAGGATTCCAAGCGAGCAGAAATGTCCCTTGTCAGATTCCACAAAAACCAGTGCCAGCAAAGGGATCCATGAAAAATTTCTGTGACTCTGTGAGACGAATTCACACATCACAAAGCAGTTTTTCAGAAAGCTTCTTTTAAGTTTTTCTCTGAGGACGATTCCTTTTTCACTATCGACCTCAATGCCCTCCCAAATATCCCATTGCAGTTTCCACGAAATTAGTGTTAGCAAACTGCTCCATGAAAGAATGGTATAATTCTCTGAGATGAATTCACACATCACAGACCAGTTTCACTGAATGTTTCTCTCCAGGTCTTATCTGAGGATATTTCCTTTTTTACCATAAGACTCAAGGTACTTGGAATCTCCCATTGTCGTTTCCATGAAAAGAGTGTTGGTAATCTGCCCCATGAAAAGGATGGTGTTACATTGTGAGATGAGTAAAAACATTATAAAGCAGTTTCTCAGAAAGCTTCTTTCTAGTTTTAATCTCAGGATATTTCCTTGGTCACATAGCCTTCACAGCGATCCAAAATATCCCTTCTCAGAATCCACAAAGTCAGTGTTAAGAAGCTGTTCCATGAAAGAGTAGTGTAACTCTGTGAGACGAATTCACACAGCATCAGGCGGTTTGTCAGAAAGCTTCTCTTCAAATTTTGTTTGAGGATATTTGTTTTCCCACCATGGGCTTCAATACAATCCAAACTATCACTACTGAGATTCCACAGAAGGAGGGCAAACAAACTGCTCCATGAAAAGAATGCTGTAAAGCTGTGAGGTGAATTCACACATGACAAAGCAGTTTCTCAGAAAGCTTCTTTCTACTTTTTTTCTCAGGACATTGCCTTTCTCACCATAGGCTTCCATCCGATTTAAATCATCCCTTCTCGGACGCCACAGAAACAGTCCTAAAAAATTCCATCATGAACACAATGGTGTAACCATGTGAGATGAATTCACACATCACAAAGCAGTTTCTCAGAAAGGTTGTTTTAAGTTTTTCTCTGAGGACATTTCCCTTTTCACTATTGGCCCGAATGCCCTCCCAAATATCCCATTGCAGATTCCACGAAATTAGTGTTACCAAACTGCTCCATGAAAGAATGATGTAATTCTGTGAGATGAATTCACACATCACAAAGCAGTTTCTCAGAAAGCTTCTTTCGAGTTTTTATCAGAGGATATTTCCTTTGTCACCATAGGATTCAACGCTATGAGAA
>NC_045455.1:50823107-50829210 GCF_002776525.5 Piliocolobus tephrosceles
GTCACTTCTCAGAATCCACAGAAGCACAGGGAACAAACTGTTCCTGATAACATTGGTGCAGCTCTGTGAGATGATGTCACACATCACAAAACAGTTTGTCACAAAGCTCCTTTCACGTTGATATCAGGGGACATTCCCTTTTTCACCATCGGCCTCAATGCTCTCCCGAAACTCGCATTGAAGATTGCAGGAGAATAGTGTCAGAAAACCGCACAATGAAAGAGTGATATAATGCTGGGAGTTAATTTCACACATCACAAAGAAAGTTCTCCGAAGGATTCTCTCCAGTTTTCATTAGAGAATATTTACTTTTTCACGGAGGACTTCCATGCAATCTCAAGAATCCGCTCTCAGATTCCACAGAAGAAGTGCTAAGCAACAGTTCCATGTACAGAATGGTGTAAGTCTGTGAGGTGAATTCACACATCAGAGCACGGTTTCTCAGAAAGTTTCTATCTAGCTTTTCTATGAGGATACTTCCATATTCACCTTTGGCTTAAAAGCCCTCCAAAATATCATCTCTCAGATTCCACAAACTCAGAGCTAGCAACCTGCGCCATGAAAGATTGCTGTAACTCTGAGGGATGAATTCACACATCACAGAGTGCTTGCCCAGGATGCTTGTTTCCAGTTTTAATCTGAGGAAATTTCCTTTGAAAGGGTAGGATTCCAAGCGAGCAGAAATGTCCCTGGTCAGATTCCAAAAAAATCAGTGCCAGCAACGGGCTCCATGAAAGATTTGTGTGACTCTGTGAGACGAATTCACACATCACAAAGCAGCACAAACCGCACAATGAAAGAGTGATATAATGCAGGGAATTGAATTCACACATCACAAGGAAAGTTCTCCGAAGGATTCTCTCCAGGTTTCATTAGAGGATATTTCCTTTTCAACCGTGGACTTCCATGCAATCTCAAGAATCCGCTCTCAGATTCCACAGAAGTGTTAAGCAACTGTTTCATGTACAGAATGGTGTAAGTGTGAGGTGAACTCATACATCACAGCACGGTTTCCGAGAAAGTTTCTTTCTAGCTTTTCTTTGGGGATACTTCCACTTTAATCATTGGCCTAAAAGCCATTCAATATATCACTTCTCAGATTCCACAAGCTCAGAGCTAGCAAGCTGCGCCATGAGGTTTGTCGTAACTTTGGATCGCATTGAGGCCTATGCTGATAAAGGAAATATCATGAGTTAAAAACAGTGAAAGAAACTTTCTGAGAAACTTCTTTATGATCTGTGAATTCATATCACAGAGTAACAACTTAGTCCTCATGAAGCAGTTTGCTAAAACTCTTTTCATGGAACCTGCAAAGTGATATTTGGGAGCCCATTGGGGACCATGGTGAAAAAGGAAATATCTTCAGATAATAACTAGAGAGAAGCTTTCTGAGAGATTGCTTTCCAATGTGTTAATTCATCACACAGAGTTCCACCCTTCCCTTCATGGAACAGTTCGCTAACACTGTTGTTGTGGATTCTGCAAAGTGATATTTGGGAACTCTTTGAAGGCTATGGTGAAAAATTAAATATCCTCAGATCAAAACTGGAAAGATGCTTTCGGAGAAACTGCACTGCAATGAGTGAATGCAACTCACAGAGTTTCACGTTTCTCTTCAGTAATCAGTTTCCTAACACTGTTTTCTTGAAATTGGCATTGGCATACTTCTTAGCGCAATGAAGCTTATGGAGACAAAGGAAATATCCTCAGATGAAAACCAGAAAGAAGCTTTCCTAGAAACTTCTTGGCAATGTGTGAATTCATCTCACAGAGTTACACTTAAGTTTCGTGGAGATGCACATTTAACATTGTGTTTGAGGTACCTGAGAAGGGCTACTTTGGATCCCATTGAGACCTATGCAGATAAAGGAAATATCATCAGTTCAAAACGTGAAAGAAGCTTTCTGAGAAACTTCTTTGTGATCTGTAAATTCATGTCACAGAGTTATAACTTAGTCCTCATGAAGCAGTTTGCTAAAACTCTTTTCATGGAATATGCAGAGTGATATTTGGGAGCCCATTGGGGCCCATGGTGAAAAAGGAAATATCCTCAGAATAATATCTAGAAAGAAGCTTTTAGAGAGATTGCTTTCTGATGTGTGACTTCATCACACAGAGTTCCACCCTTCCCTTCTTGGAAGAGTTTGCTAACACAGTTGTCGTGGATTCTGCAAAGTGATATTTGGGAGCTCTCTGAGGGCTGTGGTGAAAAAGGAAATATCTTCAGATCAAAAATGGAAAGAAGCCTTCTGAGAAACTGCATTGTGATGTGTGAATCTAACTAATAGAGTTACACGTTTCTCTTCAGTGATCAGCTTGCCAACACAGTTTTCTTGAAATCTGCAATGGGATACTTCTTAGAGCAATGAAGCTTACAATGACAAAGGAAATATCCTCAGATGAAAACTAGAAAGAAGCTTTCTTAGAAACTTCTTGGTGATGTGTGAATTCATCTCACAGAATTACACTTAAGTATCTCGGAGCAGTGCATTAACACTGTCCTTGAGGATCCTGAGAAGGGCTACTTTGGTTCGCATTGAGGCCTACGCTGATAAAGGAAATATCATCATTTCAAAACATGAAAGAAGTTTTCTGAGAAACTTCTTTGAATTGTGTGAATTCATCTCACAGAGTTATATCTTAGTCCTCATGAAGCAGTTTGCTAACATTCTTTTCGTGGAATCTGCAAAGTGATATTTGGGAGCCCATTGGGGCCCATGGTGAAAAAGGGAATATCCTCAGATAATAACTAGAGAGAAGATCACTGAGAAACTTCTTAGTGATCTGTAAATTCATCTCAGAGAGTTACAACTTATTCCAAAAGAAGCAGTTTGCTCACATTCTTTTCGTGGAATCTGCAATATGGTATTTGGAGCTCATTGCGGCACATGGCAAAAAAGGAAATATCCTCAGATAATAACTAGAGAGAAGTTTTCTGACAGGTTGCTTTCTGATGTGTGACTTCATCACACAGAGTTCCACCCTTCCCTTCTTCGAACATTTTGCTAACACTGTTGTCATGGATTCTGCAAAGTGATATTTGATGCTAACACAGTTGTCGTGGATTCTGCAAATTGATATTTGGGAGATCATTGAGGGCTATGGCGAAAAACGAAATATCCTAAGATAAAAACTAGAGAGAAGCTTTCCGAGAGACTGCTTTCCGATGTCTGACTTCATCACATAGAGATCCAGCCTCCCTTTCTTGGAACAGTTTGCTAACACTGTTGTTGTGGATTCTGAAAAGTGATATTTGGGAGTTCATTGAGAGCTATGGTGAAAAAGGATATATCCGCAGATCAAAACTGCAAAGAAGCCTTCTGAGAAACTGCACTGTGATGTGTGAATGCAATCCACAGAGTAACACGTTTCTCTTCAGTGATCAGTTTGCTAACACAGTTTTCTTGAAATCTGCCATGGGATACTTCTTAGCGCAATGAACCTTACGATGACAAAGGAAATATCCTCAGAAGAAAACTAGAAATTAGCTTTCTTAGAAACTTCTAGGGTTGTGTGAATTCATGTCATGGAGTTACACTTATGTTTCGTGGAGCAGAGAATTAACACTATCTTTGAAGAACCTGAGAAGGCCTAATGTGGATCGCATTGAGGCCTATGCTGATAAAGGAAATATCATCAGTTAAAAACGTGAAAGAAGCTTTCTGACAAATTTCTTTGTGATCTGTGATTTCATCTCACAGAGTTACAACTTAGTCCTCATGAAGCAGTTTGGTAACTCTCTTTTCGTGGAAACTGCAAAGTGATATTTGGGAGCCCATTGGGGCCCATGGTGAAAAAGCAAATATCCTCAGATAATAACTAGAAACAAGCTTTCTGAGAGATTTCATTCTAATGTGTCACTTCATCACACAGAGTTCCACACTTCCCTTCTTGGAACAGTTTGCTAACACTGTTGTCGTGGATTCTGCAAAGTGATATTTGGGAGATCATTGAGGGCTATGGCGAAAAACGAAATATCCCCAGATCAAAACTGGAAAGAAGGCTTCTGAGAAACTGCATTGTGATGTATGAATGCAACCCACAGAGTTACAGGTTTCTCTTCAGTGATCAGTTTACTAACACAGTTTTCTTGAAATCTCAATGGGATACTTCTTAAGGCAACGAAGCTTACGGTGACAAAGGAAATATCCTCCTATAAAACCAGAAAAAAAGGTTACTTAGAAACTTCTTGCTGATGTGTGAATTCATCTCACAGAGTTACACTTATGTTTCATGGAGCAGTGCATTCACACTGTCTTTGGGGAAACTGAGAAGGGCTACATTGGATCGCATTGAGGCCTAGGCTGATAAAGGAAATATTATCATTTCAAAACGTGAAAGAAGCTTTCTGAGAAACTGCTTTGTGATGTGTGAATTCATCTCACAAAGTTACAACCTAGTATTCATGAAGCAGTTTACTAACACTCTTTTCGTGGAAACTCCAAACTGATATTTCGGAGCCCTTTGGGGCCTATGGTGAAAAAGGATATATCTGCAGATAATAACAAGAGAGAAGCATTCTGAGAGTTTGCTTTCTGATGTGTGACTTCATCGCACAGAGTTCCACACTTCTTTTCTTGGAACAGTTTGCTAACACTGTTGTCGTGGATTCTGCAAAGTGATATTTGGGAGCTCATTGAGGGCAATGGTGAAAAAGGAAATATCCTCAGATCAAAACTGGAAAGAAGCCTTCTGAGAAACGGCACTGTGATGTGTGAATGCAACTCACAGAGTTACACGTTTCTCTACGGAGATCAGTTTTCTAACACAGTTTTCTTGAAATCTGCAATGGGATACTTCTCAGTGCATTGAAGCTTACGGTGACAAAGGAAATATCCTCCTTTGAAACCATAAAGAAGCTTTCTTAGAAACTTCTTGGTGATGTGTGTATTCATCTCATACAGTTACACTTATGTTTTGTGGAGCAGTGCATTAACACTGTCTTTGGGCAACCTGAGAAGGGCTACATTGGATTGCATTGAGGTCTACACTGATAAAGGAAATATAATCATTTCAAAACGTGAAAGAAGTTTTCTGAAAATCTGATGGGTGATCTGTGAATTCATCTCACATATTTAAAAATTAGTCTTCATGAAGCTGTTTGCTAACACTCTTTTCGTGAAATCTGCAAAGTGATCATTGGGAGCCCATTGGGGAGCATGGTGAAAAAGGATATATCCTCAGATAATAACTAGAGAGAAGCTTTCTGAGAGATTACTCTCTGATGTGTGACATCATCACACAGAGTTCCACCCTTCCCTTCTTGGAACAGTTTGCTATCACTCCTGTCACAGGTTCTGCAAAATGATATTAAGGAGATCATTGAGAGCTAAGGTGGAAAAGGAAATGTCCTCACATCAAAACTGGAAAGAAGCCTTCTGTGAAACCACACTGTGATGTGTGAATGCAACTCACCGAGTTACACATTTCTCTATGCTGAACAGTTTGTTGACACAATTTTCTTGAAATCTGCAATGGGATACTTCTCAACACAATGAAGCTTACGATGACAAAGGAAATATCCTCCAATGAAAACCAGAAAGAAGCTTTCTTAAAAACTTCTTGGTGATGTGTAAATTCATCTCACAGAGTTACACTGAGGTTTCTTGGAGCAGTGCATTAACACTGTCTTTGAGGAAACTGAGAAGGGCTACTTTGGATCGCCTTGAGGCCAATGATGATAACAGAAATATCATCATTTCAAAATGTGAAAGAAGATTCAGAGAAACTTCTTTATGATTTGTGAATTAATCTCAGAGTGATACAACTTAGTCTTAATGAAGCAGTTTGCTAACACTCTTTTCTTGGAATCTGCAAGGTGATATTTGGGAGACCTTTGGGGCCCATGGTGAAAAAGGATATATCCTCAGATAATAAGTAGAGAGAAGGTTTCTGAGAGATTGCTTTCTGATGAGTGACTTCATCACACAGAGTTCCACCCTTCCCTTCTTGAAACAGTTTGCTAACACTGTTGTCGTGGAGTCCGCAAAATGATATTTGGGTGTTTATTGAGGGCAATGGTGAAAAAGGAAATATCCTCACATCAAAACTAGAATGAAGCCTTCTGAGAAACTGCACTGTGATGTGTGAATGCAACTCACAG
>NC_045455.1:50829310-50832293 GCF_002776525.5 Piliocolobus tephrosceles
CCCTGTTTGCAGATGACATGATTGTATATTTAGACAACCCCATCATCTCAGCCCAAAATCTCCTTAAGCTGATAAGCAACTTCAGCAAAGTCTCAGGATACAAAATTAATGTGCAAAAATTACAAGCATTCTTATACACCAATAACAGACAAGCAGAGAGCCAAATCAGGATTGAATTTCCATTCACAATTGCTTCAAAGAGAATAAAATACCTAGGAATTCAACTTACAAGGGATGCAAAGGACCTCTTCAAGGAGAACTACAAATCATTGCTCAGTGAAATAAAAGAGGACACAAACAAATGGAAGAACATACCATTCTCATGAATAGGAAGAATCAATATCATGAAAATGGCCATACTGCCCAAGGTTATTTATAGATTCAATGCCATCCCCATCAAGCTACCAATGAGTTTCTTCACAGAATTGGAAAAAACTTGTTTAAAGTTCATATGGAACCAAAAAAGAGCCCACATTGACAAGACAATCCTAAGTCAAAAGGACAAAGCTGGAGGCATCACGCTACCTGACTTCAAACTATACTACAAGGCTACAGTAACCAAAACAGCATGGTACTTGTACCAAAACAGAGCTATAGACCAATGGAACAGAACAGAGTCCTCAGAAATAATACCACACATCTACAGCCATCTGATCTTTGACAAACCTGAGAGAAACAAGAAATGGGGAAAGGATTCCCTATTTAATAAATGGTGCTGGGAAAATTGGCTAGCCATAAGTAGAAAGCTGAAACTGGATCCTTTCCTTACTCCTTATATGAAGATTAATTCAAGATGGATTAGAGACTTAAATGTTACACCTAATACCATAAAAACCCTAGAAGAAAATCTAGGTAGTACCATTCAGGACATAGGCATGGGCAAGAACTTCATGTCTAAAACACCAAAAGCAACGGCAGCAAAAGCCAAAATTGACAAATGGGATATGACTAAACTGAAGAGCTTCTGCACAGCAAAAGAAACTACCATCAGAGTGAACAGGCAACCTACAGAATGGGAGAAAATTTTTGCAATCTACTCATCTGACAAAGGGCTAATATCCAGAATCTACAAAGAACTCAAACAAATATACAAGAAAAAAACAAACAACCCCATCAGAAAGTGGGGAAAGGATATGAACAGACATTTCTCAAAAGAAGACATTCATACAGCCAACAGACACATGAAAAAATGCTCATCATCACTCGCCATCAGAGAAATGCAAATCAAAACCACAATGAGATACCATCTCACACCAGTTAGAATGGCAATCATTAAAAAATCAGGAAACAATAGGTGCTGGAGAGGATGTGGAGAAATAGGAACACTTTTACACTGTTGGTGGGATTGTTAACTAGTTCAGCAATTATGGATAACAGTATGGCAATTCCTCAAGGATCTAGAACTAGATGTACCATATGACCCAGCCATCCCACTACTGGGTATATACCCAAAGGATTATAAATTATTCTACTACAAAGACACATGCACACGTATGTTTATTGCGGCACTATTCACAATAGCAAAGACTTGGAATCAACCCAAGTGTCCATCAGTGACAGACTGGATTAAGAAAATCTGGCACATATACACCATGGAATACTATGTAGCCATAAAAAAGGATGAGTTTGCGTCCTTTGTAGGGACATGGATGCAGCTGGAAACCATCTTTCTTAGCAAAGTATCACAAGAAGAGAAAACCAAACACCGCATGTTCTCACTCATAGGTGGGAACTGAACAGTGAGATCCCTTGGACTCGGGAAGGGGAACATCACACACTGGGGCCTATCATGGGGAGGGGGCAAGGGGGAGCGATTGCATTGGGGAGTTATACCTGATATAAATGATGAATTGATGGGTGCTGACGAGTTGATGGGTGCAGCACACCAACATGGCACATGTATACATATGTAACAAACCTGCACGTTATGCACATGTACCCTAGAACTTAATGTATAATAAAAAAAAGGACAAAGCTGGAGGCGTCATGCTACCTGACTTCAAACTATACTACAAGGCTACAGTAACCAAAACAGCATCGTACTTGTACCAAAACAGAGCTATAGACCAATGGAACAGAACAGATTCCTCAGAAATAATATCACACATCTACAGCCATCTGATCTTTGACAAACCTGAGAGAAAGAAGAAATGGGAAAAGGATTCCCTATTTAATAAATGGTGTTGGGAAAATTGGCTAGCCATAAGTAGAAAGCTGAAACTGGATCCTTTCCTTATTCCTTATATGAAGATTAATTCAAGATGGATTAGAAACTTGAATGTTAGACCTAATACCATAAAACCCCTAGAAGAAAATCTAGGTAGTACCATTCAGGACATAGGCATGGGCAAGAACTTCATGTCTAAAACACCAAAAGCAACGGCAGCAAAAGCCAAAATTGACAAATGGGATCTAATTAAACTAAAGAGCTTCTGCACAGCAAAAGAAACTACCATCAGAGTGAACAGGCAACCTACAGAATGGGAGAAAATTTCTGCAATCTACTCTTCTGACAAAGGGCTAATATCCAGAATCTACAAAGAACTCAAACAAATATACAAGAAAAAAACAAACAACCCCATCAAAAAGTGGGAAAAGGATATGAACAGACATTTCTCAAAAGAAGACATTCATATAGCCAACAGACACATGACAAAATGTTCATCATCACTCGCCATCAGAGAAATGCAAATCAAAACCACAATGAGATACCATCTCACACCAGTTAGAATGGCAATCATTAAAAAATCAGGAAACAACAGGTGCTGGAGAGGATGTGGAGAAATAGGAACACTTTTACACTGTTGGTGGGATTGTAAACTAGTTCAACCATTATGGAAAACAATATGGCGATTCCTCAAGGATGTAGAACTAGATGTACCATATGACCCAGCCATCCCACTACTGGGTATATACCCAAAGGATTATAAATTATTCTACTACAAAGACACATGCACACGTATGTTTATTGCGGCACTATTCA
>NC_045455.1:50842293-50899483 GCF_002776525.5 Piliocolobus tephrosceles
CCCACAGAAATACAAACTACCATCAGAGAATACTATAAACACCTCTATGCAAATCAACTAGAAAATCTAGAAGAAATGGATAATTTCCTGGACACGTACACTCTCCCAAGACTAAACCAGGAAGAAGTTGAATCCCTGAATAGACCAATAGCAGGCTCTGAAATTGAGGCAACAATTAATAGCCTACCCACCAAAAAAAGCCCAGGACCAGATGGATTCACAGCTGAATTCTACCAGAGGTACAAGGAGGAGCTGGTACCATTCCTTCTGAAACTATTCCAATCAATAGAAAAAGAGGGAATCCTCCCTAACTCATTTTATGAGGCCAATATCATCCTGATATCAAAGCCTGGCAGAGACACAACAAAAAACAGAGAATTTTAGACCAATCTCCCTGATGAACATCGATGCAAAAATCCTCAATAAAATACTGGCAAACCGGATTCAGCAGCACATCAAAAAGCTTATCCACCATGATCAAGTGGGCTTCATCCCTGGGATGCAAGGCTGGTTCAACATTCGCAAATCAATCAACGTAATCCAGCATATCAACAGAACCAAAGACAAGAACCACATGATTATCTCAATAGATGCAGAAAAGGCTTTTGACAAAATTCAACAGCCCTTCATGCTAAAAAACGCTCAACAAATTCGGTATTGATGGAACGTACCTCAAAATAATAAGAGCTATTTATGACAAACCCACAGCTAATATCATACTGAATGGGCAAAAACTGGAAAAATTCCCTTTGAAAACTGGCACAAGACAGGGCTGCCCTCTCTCACCACTCCTATTCCACATAGTGTTGGAAGTTCTGGCTAGGGCAATCAGGCAAGAGAAAGAAATCAAGGGTATTCAGTTAGGAAAAGAAGAAGTCAAATTGTCCCTGTTTGCAGATGACATGATTGTATATTTAGACAACCCCATCATCTCAGCCCAAAATCTCCTTAAGCTGATAAGCAACTTCAGCAAAGTCTCAGGATACAAAATTAATGTGCAAAAATTACAAGCATTCTTATACACCAATAACAGACAAGCAGAGAGCCAAATCAGGATTGAATTTCCATTCACAATTGCTTCAAAGAGAATAAAATACCTAGGAATTCAACTTACAAGGGATGCAAAGGACCTCTTCAAGGAGAACTACAAATCATTGCTCAGTGAAATAAAAGAGGACACAAACAAATGGAAGAACATACCATTCTCATGAATAGGAAGAATCAATATCATGAAAATGGCCATACTGCCCAAGGTTATTTATAGATTCAATGCCATCCCCATCAAGCTACCAATGAGTTTCTTCACAGAATTGGAAAAAACTGCTTTAAAGTTCATATGGAACCAAAAAAGAGCCCACATTGACAAGACAATCCTAAGTCAAAAGGACAAAGCTGGAGGCATCACGCTACCTGACTTCAAACTATACTACAAGGCTACAGTAACCAAAACAGCATGGTACTTGTACCAAAACAGAGCTATAGACCAATGGAACAGAACAGAGTCCTCAGAAATAATACCACACATCTACAGCCATCTGATCTTTGACAAACCTGAGAGAAACAAGAAATGGGGAAAGGATTCCCTATTTAATAAATGGTGCTGGGAAAATTGGCTAGCCATAAGTAGAAAGCTGAAACTGGATCCTTTCCTTACTCCTTATATGAAGATTAATTCAAGATGGATTAGAGACTTAAATGTTACACCTAATACCATAAAAACCCTAGAAGAAAATCTAGGTAGTACCATTCAGGACATAGGCATGGGCAAGAACTTCATGTCTAAAACACCAAAAGCAACGGCAGCAAAAGCCAAAATTGACAAATGGGATATGACTAAACTGAAGAGCTTCTGCACAGCAAAAGAAACTACCATCAGAGTGAACAGGCAACCTACAGAATGGGAGAAAATTTTTGCAATCTACTCATCTGACAAAGGGCTAATATCCAGAATCTACAAAGAACTCAAACAAATATACAAGAAAAAAACAAACAACCCCATCAGAAAGTGGGGAAAGGATATGAACAGACATTTCTCAAAAGAAGACATTCATACAGCCAACAGACACATGAAAAAATGCTCATCATCACTCGCCATCAGAGAAATGCAAATCAAAACCACAATGAGATACCATCTCACACCAGTTAGAATGGCAATCATTAAAAAATCAGGAAACAATAGGTGCTGGAGAGGATGTGGAGAAATAGGAACACTTTTACACTGTTGGTGGGATTGTTAACTAGTTCAGCAATTATGGATAACAGTATGGCAATTCCTCAAGGATCTAGAACTAGATGTACCATATGACCCAGCCATCCCACTACTGGGTATATACCCAAAGGATTATAAATTATTCTACTACAAAGACACATGCACACGTATGTTTATTGCGGCACTATTCACAATAGCAAAGACTTGGAATCAACCCAAGTGTCCATCAGTGACAGACTGGATTAAGAAAATCTGGCACATATACACCATGGAATACTATGTAGCCATAAAAAAGGATGAGTTTGCGTCCTTTGTAGGGACATGGATGCAGCTGGAAACCATCTTTCTTAGCAAAGTATCACAAGAAGAGAAAACCAAACACCGCATGTTCTCACTCATAGGTGGGAACTGAACAGTGAGATCCCTTGGACTCGGGAAGGGGAACATCACACACTGGGGCCTATCATGGGGAGGGGGCAAGGGGGAGCGATTGCATTGGGGAGTTATACCTGATATAAATGATGAATTGATGGGTGCTGACGAGTTGATGGGTGCAGCACACCAACATGGCACATGTATACATATGTAACAAACCTGCACGTTATGCACATGTACCCTAGAACTTAATGTATAATAAAAAAAAGGACAAAGCTGGAGGCGTCATGCTACCTGACTTCAAACTATACTACAAGGCTACAGTAACCAAAACAGCATCGTACTTGTACCAAAACAGAGCTATAGACCAATGGAACAGAACAGATTCCTCAGAAATAATATCACACATCTACAGCCATCTGATCTTTGACAAACCTGAGAGAAAGAAGAAATGGGAAAAGGATTCCCTATTTAATAAATGGTGTTGGGAAAATTGGCTAGCCATAAGTAGAAAGCTGAAACTGGATCCTTTCCTTATTCCTTATATGAAGATTAATTCAAGATGGATTAGAAACTTGAATGTTAGACCTAATACCATAAAACCCCTAGAAGAAAATCTAGGTAGTACCATTCAGGACATAGGCATGGGCAAGAACTTCATGTCTAAAACACCAAAAGCAACGGCAGCAAAAGCCAAAATTGACAAATGGGATCTAATTAAACTAAAGAGCTTCTGCACAGCAAAAGAAACTACCATCAGAGTGAACAGGCAACCTACAGAATGGGAGAAAATTTCTGCAATCTACTCTTCTGACAAAGGGCTAATATCCAGAATCTACAAAGAACTCAAACAAATATACAAGAAAAAAACAAACAACCCCATCAAAAAGTGGGAAAAGGATATGAACAGACATTTCTCAAAAGAAGACATTCATATAGCCAACAGACACATGACAAAATGTTCATCATCACTCGCCATCAGAGAAATGCAAATCAAAACCACAATGAGATACCATCTCACACCAGTTAGAATGGCAATCATTAAAAAATCAGGAAACAACAGGTGCTGGAGAGGATGTGGAGAAATAGGAACACTTTTACACTGTTGGTGGGATTGTAAACTAGTTCAACCATTATGGAAAACAATATGGCGATTCCTCAAGGATGTAGAACTAGATGTACCATATGACCCAGCCATCCCACTACTGGGTATATACCCAAAGGATTATAAATTATTCTACTACAAAGACACATGCACACGTATGTTTATTGCGGCACTATTCACAATAGCAAAGACTTGGAATCAACCCAAATGTCCATCAGTGACAGACTGGATTAAGAAAATGTGGCACATATACACCATGAAATACTATGCAGCCATAAAAAAGGATGAGTTTGTGTCCTTTGTAGGGACATGGATGCAGCTGGAAACCATCATTCTTAGCAAACTATCACAAGAAGAGAAAACCAAACACCACATGTTCTCACTCATAGGTGGGAACTGAACAATGAGATCACTTGGACTCGGGAAGGGGAACATCACACACTGGGGCCTATCATGGGGAGAGGGAGGGGGGGAGGGATTGCATTGGGGAGTTATACCTGATATAAATGATGAATTGATGGGTGAAAAAAAAAATAAAGTGGATACATCTTTTTAAAAAAAAGAAATATATATATATGCAGATGTGAATGTTTAAAAGATTAAATTAAAGATGCTGGACTGAATAAATAAATAAATAAATAAATAAATAAATAAATAAATAAATCAGTATAGTCAAAGGCATTTTAGCTTGATAAGTCTGACTGCCCTTAAATCCAAAATGTGAAATAATCAAATGACTATAACAACAACACTTTAAAAAGACTTTGGGAAATAAAAGCTTTGTGAAACTTCTTAGAGGTATATAAAGTAAATCAACTTTGTATCCAACTTCAGATTAAGGAAGCTCCCTTTCAGATAGTTTCAAAAAATGTCCTTAAATTGATGAAATTGACATGAGAGAGAAGAAACAAAGATATATAATATACCTGGCATTTCTGGTCAGATAACGACATCTGTATGTGGTTGCTTGGTGCACAGAACTTGTGCATCAAGGAATTATATAGGTAAGCAATCTAAAATCCTAGCTCCAGAAAGTTGAGAATTGATAAAACCTTCATAACAGTAATTATCTAACAGAAAACAACATGAAGTCTAAATAGGGCTCAAAGGAAAGCATATTCCCCAACTTCCACTTCAGGTGAAGCCTTTGAGAATTATATATACGGAAGAACAGACTTGACTATGGGGGTAAGGAACATCAAGGAAAGGATCCAAGATTTCCCTCAGAGAGAAGATTGAAGAAACTTGCATCAACTTCCTTAAAACATGCGAATTCTCAAATTTAAAATTTCTTTGGCCTGGAGACAGCGGTATGATGACTTTTCTCTCCACGTCCAAGTCAAAGTGTTTATTGTGTGTTATTTTGTCTTTGATTAGCCATCCTTGCCATTGTCTTCCCGATAATTTAGCAGAGTCCATTGTGAGTAAATAACATACAATTTTGTTTACAGGCCTTGAACAAGAAACTGGAGTAAGACTGTGCACCTACTGGAGATTCTGAGTTTGAGTTGGATGCAAAATCTAATGGAATCTTAAGTCCAAAGACATAAGGGATATTTCTTCAATTATCTGTGTAACAAATTTTATTTATTTTAAAAATTAGTTAAGTTGACAACTCTTGTTTTTGATGTGAGGGAGCAGCTGGGCCCACAGCATCTCTAGATCTCTCTGATCAGTCCTTTCAGAGCCAGGTATCAGCTGGAGGCCAGTTTCTCTTTCAAGTAACCAGCATCTTGAAAGCTGTAGTTTTGGTGATGATTTGAAAAGAACGTGGATTCTACCTTGTTCTCACTTGTTTCATTTCCCCATTGTTCTCCCCAACTTAATACTCATCTTTACTTCTCAACTCACTGATTGGCTGACTTCAGGACAGCAAAAGGCACAGAAAAAATGATCTGCTTTTTAATACTTAAAATAATAATTTAAGTCAAATTCTTATAATAAATGTCATAATCAATATTATTCCTTGTAATACAGTCTTTTGGGTACTAAATGATATATAAACAGGAATATGGCAGAACATGCCAAGTGTTTAAATATACTTTTCCTATTTAGCACACATCTACAGTATATATGTCATGACCCCCTTTGCAGCTGGAGTAATTAAGCATTTGAGCCAATGAAATGTATGGGGAAATCATGTATGCTAGGTACAAACACTCTCCATGTCTTCCTACAGTGGGCTTAACAGAGATAGTTTGTACAAGGTGGAATCAGAAGAATGAAGAGCCTGGGCCCTTGAGTAATTACATTGAGAAACAGTATGACCAGGAACACCCTACTGAAATTTGACCTATGCCTAAAATATTTTTATGTTAAATCTTTGAGATTTCAAGTATCTATTAAAGCAATTATCATTTACTTAATTTGTGGCATATCTACAGTATCTCCCTATCTTATATTTAGTAACTAATGTTAGAGTTATGTTGGGCAAAAGCAATTGGCATACGGGGGTTAAACTACACTCAAATAAAGTAATTACCCTCAGCTTCAAAATATCTGATCTTTTAATATTCCCATCAAATCTAGTGCTGCTCATTTCCACTGTTTCAAATTTTATTATTTTTACTAATATTTCACATTATTCTTGGTTTAAATGGTCAAGACACTGTCTTTTGTCTGTAATCACATTTTATGAGAAAGTATGATAAATATACCCTCCAAATTCTCATAAAAATTACTGAGAACGTGAGGAAAATTCAAGACCAAACCTGGCAACCTCTTTTTTTTCTGCTCAGAATCAGAATACATCTTCACACTGAGATCTGAGATTGAGTGGATCTGACACTTTTTGGATAAAAATTTTAAATTAATTGTTAAGTAGTCAAAAACACTTATTTCCAATTGGACTTTATAATCTTACCTCTACATATGTAAAATAATATATCAAAATCTTATTTTTCAAAAAAATTGTTGAATTTGACTTTTCTTACCAGTTGGCAGTACTTAAAGTGACACATTCTCATGATACTTATAGATTATTTAGTAATGTGGTATACAACTCTGCCAGACAACTTTACTTTGTTTTACTCTCTCTATGATATAGTTTTTTGTTGTTTTTAGTTAGAAAAGTAGAACAAGTATTTGCATCTTATTTTCAACCACTAAATCTTCAAAGGAGCTATTCTTCACTATCCTATCATATACCATGTCCTCACTTCACTCCATCTATGTATATTATTTTTATGTCCTTGTATTGATTATTTGATAGCACCTTTTAAAATATGAAATACATTAAGTATATTTACTCGGGTTCTCTGATCTGAATCTCCATTTACAAATTAAACTTCTAAAAACCTGAGACTCTAGATCTTTTTCTACTACTGCATAATCAGTAACTAGCACATAACATATAGTAAGTACTGATTAATTAAATGAACTGTAGATATTGTTATACAAATTCTTCATCTTTTCCACACGAATTTGGGAGATGATTTTCTTAGTATTAAATAAAGTGAGTTCTATAAGTTTTATTGTCTTCTGGGGCTAATTCAGAAGTTACTAAATATGATGGTTAATAAATATTTTTGAATTAGCATTAAATTATTTTATATATTTTATATATAACTTATTATATATAATAAATAATTTAATGCTTGCATTTTCCCCTAATACAGTCACAATGCAAAAATGAATACACATGATATAAGATAACTTGGGGAAATAATACATCAATATATATGTTTTACAATATTTCACTTTTTAATTCTAGGCTAGTCTTTCTAATTACTTATTTTATTATTAGCTGAAATTAAATTACCTATGTAATTGCACTGCCCAATGTCTAATTTTAAATATTACCTCAGTTACTTTGATAATAAGTAAAGCATGTTAATTATCCCAAACTCAGAAATAACTTTTAAATATTTACCACACATCCATTACTACTACTATTTTATTACATATTACAACCAGTTTTTAAATTACTTATCTATATATTACGAATACAGATTTGTGATAATATGGATTCTTCAAAACTGTTAGTTGTGAAAGCTTAGTATAATCTGTCATTTAATTGTACAGTAATTAATCAAAATATATGTTCTTTTCATTATAATTTTGGTTTGATTTTAAAACTAATTTGACTATACAGTTATGTCGGGATACATTCTGAAAAACTTTGTATATACATTACATATGCATTTATTCAACGTTTTTGTATACCTTCAAAAAGATATATATGTATTTTATATGTACATCTTATTGCATATGTATATAATTTTACATATATCCATTTATAAAGCAATGATGTGTCATAAACATTGATATCATGTATATTATAACATAGTATTGCTTAATTCATTGACCACAAATTATTTTTCTTATACAATTGCCTGGTCTGCCTGAGAATGTTTAATTTTCTATACCAGTAACAGACAAACAGAGAGACAAATCATGAATGAACTTCCATTCACAATTGCTTCAAAGAGAATAAAATACCTAGGAATTCAACTTACAAGGGATGTAAAGGACCTCTTCAAGGAGAACTACAAACCACTGCTCAGTGAAATAAAAGCACACACAAACAAATGGAAGAACACACCATGCTCATGGATAGGAAGAATCAATATCGTGAAAATGGCCATACTGCCCAAAGTTATTTATAGATTCAATGCCATCCCCATCAAGCTACCAATGAGTTTCTTCACAGAATTGGAAAAAAACGGCTTTAAAGTTCATATGGAACCAAAAAAGAGCCCACATTGTCAAGACAATCCTAAGTCAAAAGAACAAAGCTGGAGGCATCACACTACCTGACTTCAAACTATACTACAAGGCTATAGTAACCAAAACAGCATGGTACTGATACCAAAACAGAGATGTAGACCAATGGAACAGAACAGAGTCCTCAGAAATAATAGAAATAATATCACACATCTATAGCCATCTGATCTTTGACAAACCTGAGAAAAACAAGAAATGGGGAAAAGATTCCCTATTTAATAAATGGTGCTGGGAAAATTGGCTAGCCATAAGTAGAAAGATGAAACTGGATCTTTTCCTTACTCGTTATATGAAAATTAATTCAAGATGGATTAAAGACTTAAATGTTAGACCTAATACCATAAAAACCCTAGAAGAAAACCTAGGTAATACCATTCAGGACATAGGCATGGGCAAGGACTTCATGTCTAAAACACCAAAAGCAATGATAACAAAAGCCAAAATTGACAAATGGGATCTAGTTAAACTAAAGAGCTTCTGCACAGCAAAGAAACCATCAGAGTGAACAGGCAACCTACAGAATGGGAGAAAATTTTTGCAATCTACTCATCTGACAAAGGGCTAATATTCAGAACCTACAAGGAATTCAAACAAATTTACACGAAAAAAAGAAACAATCCCATCAAAACATAGGCAAGGGATATGAACAGACATTTCTCAAAAGAAGACATGCATATAGCCAACAGACACATGAAAAAATTCTCATCATCACTCGCCATCAGAGAAATGCAAATCAAAACCACAATGAGATACCATCTCACACCAGTTAGAATGGCAATCATTAAAAAGTCAGAAAACAACAGGTGCTGGAGAGGATATGGAGAAATAGGAACACTTTTACACTGTTGGTGGGATTGTAAACTAGTTCAACCATTATGGAAAGCAGTGTGGCGATTCCTCAAGGATCTAGAACTAGATGTACCATATGACTCAGCCATCCCATTACTGGGTATATACCCAGAGGATTATAAATCATGCTGCTATAAAGACACATGCACATGTATGTTCATTGCGGCGCTATTCACAATAGCAAAGACTTGGAATCAACCCAAATGTCCACCAGTGACAGATTGGATTAAGAAAATGTGGCACATATACACCATGGAATACTATGCAGCCATAAAAAAAGGATGAGTTTGTGTCCTTTGTCGGGACATGGATGCAGCTGGAAACCATCATTCTCAGCAACCTATGGCAAGAAGAGAAAACCAAACACCGCATGTTCTCACTCATAGGTGGGAACTGAACAATGAGATCACTTGGACTCGGGAAGGGGAACATCACACACTGGGGCCTATTATGGGGAAGGGGGTGAAGGGGGAGGGGGGAGGGATTGCATTGAGAGTTATACCTGATGTAAATGACCAGTTGATGGTTGCAGCACAACAACATGGCACAAGTATACATATGTAACAAACCTGCATGTTATGCACATGTACCCTAGAACTTAAAGTAGAATAATAAATAAATAAATAAATAAATAAAAATTTTCTACAATCAAATACAGCTATCTTCTTAATTATAACATCATTTGATTATACCATAATTAATCAAAATATATTATATATATATGTGTGTGTGTGTATAAATATATATATTTATATATATATATATATGTATTTTTTTTTTTTTGGGGGACAGAGTTTCATTCTTATTGTCCAGGCTGGAGTGCAATGGCACAATCTCGGCTCACCACAACCTCTGCCTCCCGGGTTCAAGTGATTCTCCTGGGTCAGCCTCCCGAGTAGCTGTGATTACAGGCATGCACCACCATGCTTGGCTGATTTTCTGCATGTTGGTCAGGCTGGTCTTGAACTTCCGACCTCAGGTGATCCACCCGCCTCAGCCTCCCAGAGTACTGGGATTACAGGCATGAGCCACTGCACCTGGCCATGTTCTTTTCATTATAATGAAAATCTTAATTTACTTCCACTTTTATTTATCTATTTTTAATTGAAATGATGTATATATTTATCCTGCACAACATGATGTTTTGAAATATGTATACATTGTGGAATAGCAAAATTGAGGTATTTAACTCACATCTCATACATCACCATTTTTCGCGGTGAGAATACTTAAGGTCAAAACAGGAATATTGTGTTTTTTCGCTCTATGTTCACTTCTCTGCTGTCAGTGAGCTTGGATTTGCTTTTATATATACTGGCCTCTCTTAAATTCTTCTCTTGCACACTTACATATTATATATTTTGATAATCTTCCAATTATTTGCTAAGGAAATTTAGAGCTAAGCTAAATATATACTAATAAGATTCATGAATATAAATATTTAATACTTACCCTCTATATATAGTTTATTAATTATAGCTGAGAGAGATCTATTCAAAAATACAATAAAACATTTTAAATAAAAACTTTAATAACAATCAATATTAAAATATTTTGGAATTTTTTTCTGTCACACCATTGATGTCAAATCCCTGGTCTAGCTTTTTAGTATTTTAGCATACTAACTTATCTGGTAATCAACCAAGAACATTTTTAGTGGGAAAGGGGGGTAAAATTACATGTGTGACAAAGTATATATAATCATTAAAAACATTAATGTAGAAGATAATGCTAGTTGATAAGTGTAAGTCTTAACATTCAGACATTTTGGTCCAGGAAGCAAAATAAGTTTCAGCTATAAAAGCTGAAATATTAGTTGAGAAATACAGAGAATTAATAGCTCCAGAGTAGTTATTATATTTTACAATCAGATTTAAAAAATGCCTTTCTCTTGTATTAGGCTGTCCTTGCCTTGCTATAAAGAAATACCTGAGACTGGGACACTTATTTTCAAAAAAGGGGTTTAATTGACTTGAGTTCCGCAAGTTTTACAGGAAGCATGCTGCTGGCATATGCTCAGCTTCTGGTGAAGCCTTGGAGAGCTTTCAGTCATGGCGGAAATCAAAGCAGGAGCAGGCACTTCACATGCTGAAAACAGGGGCGAGGGACAGAGAGTGGGATGGTGCCACACACATTTAAATGACTAACATCTCATGACAACTTACTGTTTTGAAGACATCACCAAGTCATGAGGGATCTGCTCATATTTGTTTTCTAAAAGTTAAATATTCAGCCAAGTCAGAGAATAATGTACAATCTCTGTTCATTTTCCTCTTTTTTAGTTGATTTTATCTTACTAGAGTTCATAGAGATCACCTTCTTCAATTATTTAGATCTAAAATTGAGGTTTCAAGAGTAAGGATTAGTTTACACAACAAATTGTTTAAATATAATCATTTTTGAAATATGAAGAAAATTACACCTATTCACATTATAATAAAAAAATCTTAAAACCAAAACTTAGAGAAAAATCTTGAAATATTCAACATAAAAATACGTATTATGCACAGTGGAACAGAACAACACGTTAAGTAAATGCTAACTTTTCTCGAGAAATATATAAATCCAGAAGAAAATAAACAATATATTTAATGTGTAAGGCAAAATAAAACAAATGAGACACCTCAAATATCAACTTTATCTTCAACAACAACAACAATAAAAATCCTAAGAAATAAAGTTGAGACATAGCAGTTATGAGTGTCTGAGTAGTCTCCTCTACAATTGAACTATGCAGATAAAACAAACATAAAACTATAAAAAATAGACAAAATAATAGAAAGCCTACTACATGAAGGGCCTGGAGACTGATCACATATGAGCAGATGCTGAGGGAAATCTTGTAAGTGGATAGTGATTAAAACAGAAGAAAAAATAAAATTAAGCAAATAAAAAATAATCAAAGTCTAACAATATTGTGTTGTGCAAGCCTACGCTACAAAAAATACCTAAAGAAAAAGAACACTACATGGAAATTCAGATCATCAGGGAAGAATGCAAAATAGAAAAATTCAAAATATATTTTTAGATAAAAATTATGATTTTGAGACACTTTGAATTCCCAAAAATAATATTTAATTTAAAATAAAAATTTATAACATTTTCTCACATGGATTATCATGTATATATGTGTAATACATACCTACAGCACAAAAGGTGGAGAGTAATAAGACCTATACAAAGTTTCTATATTTTTATATAAAGTGGTAAAATACTGTCTATTGTAGACTGTGAAAAATGAATTATGTGTAAAGTAATCACTAAAACAAATTCTAATAACATTCAAAACAGTTTACCTAAAAAGAGATTGAGGATAAAATAGTGGTTACTAGTGGTGTGGTGGGGCAGGGAGAAATATATGTCAAATAATACAAGGTTGCAGATATGCAGGATGAGTAAGTCTAGAAATCTTATATACCACCTGATGACTATGCCTAATAACATTGTACTGCATTTGGGACTTTTGCTAAAAGAGTAGATTTTAGGTGTAGATTTACAACCGAAAACGTTAACAATTGAGTATGTTCATTTTCTTGACTATAGCTATTATTTCACTATGTATAACTAGGTCAATATATCATATCTTTATCTATATATACAATGGAAATAATTCAAAGAGTTAATGGAAAATTTATAATTATAGGCCAGGTGTAGTGGCTCACACCTGTAATCCCAGCACTTTGGGAGGCTGAGGCAGGTGGATCACGTAATGTCAGGGGTTTGAGACCAGCCTGGCCAACATGGTGAAAACCCGTCTCTACTAAAAATACAAAAATTAGCCAGGTGTGGTGGTGCATACCTGTAATCCCAGCTACTGGAAAGGCTGAGTGAGGAGAATTGCTTGAACAAGGGAGGCAGAAGTTGCTGAGATGGCACCACTGCACTCTTTTTGAGACTCTGTCTCAAAAAAAAAAAAATATATATATATATATATATATATATATATATACACACACATACATATGTGTATATATATAAAATATAAATTATATATATTTATAAATATATATAATAGATAATATATTTATAAAAGAAATTCAACTAGTATGTCTCCAAAAACATAGGAAAGGAATAGCACAGAAATAAAAATGAGGCACAAATAGAGAATAAAAATAAAATAATAAACCCAACTACATTGATGATTAACTGTTAGCAGACAAGATATAACTAAAAAATATAAATTATTACAATAATCTGAAAGGTAAAATAAATATAGGCAATCTTCAAGTGAAACATTTTAAATATTACAGAAAGTAGTTTGAAAGTAAATTCCTGGCCGGGCGCGGTGGCTCAAGCCTGTAATCCCAGCACTTTGGGAGGCCGAGACGGGTGGATCACGAGGTCAGGAGATCGAGACCATCCTGGCTAACACCGTGAAACCCCGTCTCTACTAAAAATACAAAAAACTAGCCGGGCGAGGTGGCGGGCGCCTGTAGTCCCAGCTACTCCGGAGGCTGAGGCAGGAGAATAGCGGGAACCCGGGAGGCAGAGCTTGCAGTGAGCTGAGATCCGGCCACTGCACTCCAGCCTGGGCGATAGAGCGAGACTCCGTCTCAAAAAAAAAAAAAAAAAAAAAAAAAAAAAAAAAAAAAAAAAAAAGAAAATAAATTCCTGTAAAATAGCATACCTAGCAATTCGTGAATATAGGAAGGCTTATGTTGCTATATTAATATGACATAAAAGAGAATAAGTGTAGGCTCTAGTTGATATGGTGTACAGTAGTTAGAAGACTGTTTCAGAGATAACAAGAAATATGGCAGAAAGATAGAAGTGAAAATTCATCAGGATGAAATGAGAATCATAAATGTATATAAATGTAGTAGACCTTCAAAATATCTGAAGTAAAACTATTACAACCAAAGGATATAAACACATTTTCAATCATATTGTAGAAATAACATCTCTATCTTAGCAATCAATAGGCAATTTTAAAAAATGACATAGATGATTCTAATCATATTAACAAATGAAAAATACTACAGAACAATTTGTATAATTCATATTTATAGACATAATATCCAGCAAATATAGAAAAAATCTACAATATTTTGAAGATATGGGATAAAGTCAATAAGGTGGACACAATTTGAGCTCATGAAATACTCTCAAGTTTTTAAAAATATTGAATAAAAAAGTACATTTTTTACAACAATTGGAATAAAAGTACAATGACACCTTGGAAATTCAATATGTTTGGAAATTAATAAACAATGTAGAAACCAAAGTAAGAAATTTAAATCTTATTTCTTAAAGGTAAAATATACAAACACTAACAATATGAATTACATAATCTGATACCCCCATAATTACCGGATAACTTTTGTCAGACATTTAAAGAAGTGAAAATGCAATATTTCACAGAGTATTTTAAAAAATACAGAAGTAGAAAATACTACCCAACTTATTTTATGAGGCCACAGTGATCTTGATAAGAAAACCAAACAATAAGATTACAATAATAATGATGATACATACTATTATAGACAATATCCCTGTTGTAAGAGGCAATCTTCTATTGGCCCCGAGCATTCATACATGTTTTTACTGCTCATGCCCAAAATGTAAAGCTCTGAACACTCTCTACCAAGACCATCTCTCATTGTTGTTTGCAGGGAATAGCCTCAGAGATGGGTTATATAACACCCAGATCAGATAGCAGACTAGCTTTCATTGATATAAAACAGTGAATACTCCAAACTCCATTTACCTATAATGAACACAACCAAGTGTATGTGCAAACATTGATGCTGACCTCTATGCAGAGGGCATGGAGAACTGATACCAATGAACATAAAACTCTGGCTATGATTAAAAGTACATTATGCTGGGCCTAGGAGTCTTTGCCTTCTGCCAGTATTGATGAAGCTAAGATCAGCTAACTTGTTTGCTTTCAAGTACCTGCGGTGCAAAATCTCAGAACCAGCACAAGTTTTCACAGTCTCTCAAGAACATACAATGATTTGTCGGCAAATCTAATTCAGGAATATATAAATATAAGCAATTGTTATTTATTTTACAAATGCAAAGTTGATTTTACATCCAAGATTATTCAGTATAATGTATATTTTAGTGGAATAAAGGAGAGAATCATTAGGATAATTTAAATAGACCTAGAAACAGTTTACAAGTTCAAATAACCCTTCATGATTAAAACTTGTAGCAAACTAAGATTCAAAAGAAACCACCTTAAACTGATAGAGGACCCATTAAGCATGAAACTTAATAAACTTTGAAATATATTCACCTTAAGAGTAATAAGAAAGCAAGGGTACCTCAATGCCTTGAATATCTTAGAAAAATGAATGAAAGCATAAAAATGGTGAAGGAAAAATGCATTACACATATAGTTGTTTACATAGAAACCATAGGCACCAAATGAAACTACTAAAAGTGATATGTAAAAGATCAGAGGAATCGAATTTAATATAAAAAATTTGTTAATTTTATATAAAACCAGCAAACAATCGGAAAGTAAAAGGTAAAAAAATTATCATAGTGATACTAAACATAAGCTAATTTGAAATAAATAAATGAAAAGTTCTGTCATGTTTCATCTATTGGAAAATCCAAAATATTTAAAGATTTTTAAATTATTTCCAAATTGATCTGTAGATGCTGTGCCATCCCATAATAATCCTAGTAACATTGTTTTTAAGGTAAAAATTGACTATTTGAGTCCACAATTTATAGGTAATTTCAACGAGTAGGACTTGGTGGAAGAGGAATCAGGAAGGGCATGATTAAAAACACTTTCAGTGCAGGACTGAAGACATAAATCTAGTTTGAGTTTGCAAAGTAATAATCAATGATAACTAAGTAAAGATATTAGATACCTATAACTTTATCAGAATTTTACTGGGACATAGTTTGTGGGATGGAAAGATTTTCTTTGTGTATTTGTGCTTTGGATATGTGTTGGTCTGATTTAGTTGGTTTGGGTTGTGTTTCACTTGATTTAACAAAATGGGCAAGAGCATACTCATATGAAAATAATCTAATAGAGTGAAGATAAAGTTGCAGGGAAAAAGGACGAATCTTGTAGATACCACACACTGACGTAAGTGAAAGGTGATGGAATTCAGAAGACAAATTAAGACTCTTCCCTTTAAAAGGGAGAAGTAGAGAAAAGGCCTCTATAAGAAGCAGAGGAAAGGCCATTCTTGCAGTAATTGTATTCACTTGATTATGAAAAAAAAAAAAAAAAAAAAAAAAAAAATCATGGTTTTCTCTTCCAGTTGTTCTTGTGTAAGCTAAGTCTCTTAATGATATTTTTAAAATCAGCAGACTTTCGACTTAGTTTTCTAGAAACCCCAAAGATTCATGTCTACTTAAAAAATAGTGACTTAAAACGTAGATATTGTAAAACATCCCTGCAAAAAGTATTCTATCAATTTTAAGTTCTAAATATGCAGGGGTTTGAAATTCCATTAGTAAAGTCAGTTTTGATTTTGATCTTAACACCAAACAATATTTACATTTATTATCATATTTTTATACCTTCTGTGACATAAAGAAAGAAACCTTGTATCTTGTATTCTACTCCAGTTGTCCGGGTTTGGGGAAGTTCAAGGGCCCAAATCTTGAAAATATTTTTATAATTACTTTCCTGGTTTATCATATTCATCACTTATATTACAGTTAATTTTTTAAATCTTTAATAAGCTGTCTACTAGAATTCCTTCCTCAACACAGTGTATTAACAACTTAAATGTATTAGAGTTATTGAGTTGAATTTTAGATTAGGACAAGGTAGGATATTTGTGAAATAGAAAATTGTCATTTTTCAGTGGTTCAAACCATCTCTAGCCCTGAGATGAATGTCAAAGTCTGAAAATTCTACTTTATTAATCTATATTTAAACAAAAAAGGAAATGGACTATTACCATATTGAATAAGAGTGTTAAATTCATACGGAGACCTATACAGTCTAAACAATCTCTTATTCATGAGATTAGTATCTTTCATATAAAATATAATAGGCTGAAATGTGTTCAATCATAGACTGCTTGCCTGAGAGCAGTCATAAAAATGACCCATTCACAACTTCTAGGAACAAATTTCATGGTGGAGAATGCTTAAACTAAGTCTCTTATTCAATAAGTGATATACAGATAAGATTCAAGTTGACTGAAAGCATTGAGACTGATCCTACAATAGATGCTAAACTTAAATATAACATCAAAGAATCTCATGTGACGAAAGATCACGTTGAGAAGTACAAGATAAGGAATGCCTTTCTGTAAAGAATAAGTTGGGTGGCTGGCAAGATATCTGAATAGGAACAGCACGGTCTGTAGCTGGGACTCAGCAAAATTAACCCAGAAGGTGTATGATTCTGCATTTTCAACTGAGGTACCTGTTTCATCGCACTGGGACTGGTTAGACAGTGGGTTCAGCTCATGGAGGCTGAGCCGAAGCAGAATCGTGTGTCACCTCAACCAGGAAGTGAAGGGTCAGGGAACTCCTTCCCCTAGGTAAAGGAAGCCATGAGGGACTGTGCCATGAGGAATGGTGCATTCCAGCCCAGATACTATGCTTTTCCCATGGTCTTCGCAACCCGCAGAACAGGAGATTCCCTTGGGTGCCTATGCCACCAGGGCCCTGAGTTTCAAGCACAAAACTGGGCTCCTGTTTGGGCAGACACCGAGCTAGCTGCTGGAGTTGTTTTTTTTTTTTTTTTTTTTTCATACACCAGTGGTGCCTGGAATGCCAGCAAGACAGAACCATTCACTCCTCTGGAAAGGGGACCAAAGCCAGGGAGCTAAGTGGTCTGGCTCAGTGGATCCCACCCCCAGGAAGCCCAGCAAGCTAAGATCCACTGGCTTGAAATTCTTGCTGCCAGCACAGCAGTCTGAAGTTGACCTGGGACACTCGAGCTTGATATGGAGAGGGGTGTCCACCATTATTGAGGCTTGAGTAGGTGGTTTTCCCCTCACAGTGTAAACAAAGCCTCTGGGAAGCTCCAACTGGGCAGAGCACACTGCAGCTCAGCAAAGCTGCTGTAGCCAGATTGCCTCTCTAGATTCATCCTCTCTGGGCATGGCATCTCTGAAAGAAAGGCAGCAGCCCTAGTCAGGACCTTATAAATTAAACACCCATCTCCCTAGGACAGAGCACCTAGGGGAAGGGGCATCTGTGGGCGCAGCTTCAACAGACTTAAACATTCCAGCCTGCTGGCTCTGAAGAGAGCAGCGGATCTCCCAGCACAGCGCTGAACCTCTGCTAATGGACAGACTGCCTCCTCAAGTGGGTCCTTGGTGCCAGTGTCTCCTGACTGGAAGACACCTACCAGCAGAGGGTAGTAGACACCTCATACAGGAGAACTCTGGCTGGCATCTGGCAGGTGCCCCTCTGGGACAAAGGTTCCATAGAAAGGACGAGGCAGCAATCTTTGCTGTTCTGCAGCCTCCGCTGGTGATACCTGGGCAAAGAGGGTTTGAAGTGGACCTCCAGCAAACTCCAGCAGACCTGCAGCAGAGGGGCTTGACTGTTAGATGGAAAACTAACAAAGAGAAAGGAATAGCATAAACAAATAGGACATCCACAGAAAAACCCCATCTGAAAGTCACGAACATCAAAGACCAAAGGTAGATAAATCCATGAAGATGAGGAAAATTCAGCACAAAAAGGCTGAAAATTCCAAAAACCAGAATGCCTCTTCTCCTCCAAAGGATCACAACTCCTCTCCAGCAAGGGAACAAAACTGGACACAGAATGAGTTTGATGAATTGACAGAAGTATGCTTCAGAAGTTGGGTAATAAGAAACTCCTCCAAGTTAAAGAAGCATGTTCTAATCCAATGCAAGGAAGCTAAGAACCTTGAAAAAAGTTAGAGGAAAGGCTAACTAGAATAACCAGTTTAGAGAAGAACATAAATGACCTGATGGAGCTGAAAAACACAGCATGAGAACTTCTTGAAGAATATACAAGTATCAATAGTGGAATCCATCAAGCAGAAGAAAAGATATCAGAGATTGAAGATCCACTTAATGAAATAAAGTATGAAGACAATATTAGAGAAAAAAGAATGAAAAGGAACAAACAAAGCCTTCAAGAAATATGGGCCTATGTGAAAAGACCAAACCCTATGTTTGATTGGTGTACCTGAAAGTAATGGGGAAAATGGAATCAAGTTGGAAAACACTCTTCAGGATATTATCCAGGAGAACTTCCCCAACCTAGCAAGACAGGCCAACATTCAAATTCAGGAAATACAGAGAACACATAATAGTCAGATTCACCAATGTTGAAATGAAGGAAAGGCAGCCTGAGAGAAAGGCCGGGTTACCCACAAAGGGAAGACCATCAGACTAACGGTGGATCTGTCTCCAGAAACCTTACAAGCCAGAAGAGAGTGGGGGCCATTATTGAACGTTCTTAAAGAAAATAATTTTCAATGCAGAATTTCTTATCCAGTCAAACTAAGCTTCATAAGTGAATGAGAAATAAATTCCTTTACAGATAAGCAAATGCTGAGAGATTTTTTCACCACCAGTCCTGCTTTGCAAGAGCTCATAAAGAAAGCAGTAAATATGGAAAGGGAAAACTGGTACCAGCCACTGCAAAAACATACCAAATTGTAAAGACCATCAACACTATGAAGAAACTAAGTCAACTAATGGGCAAAATAACCAGCTAGCATCATAATGACAGGATCAAATTCACACAAAACAACACTAACCTTAAATGTAAATGGGCTAAATGCCCCAATTAAAAGATACAGACTGGCAAATTGGATAAAGAGTCAAGACCCATTGGTGAGCTGTATTCTGTAGACCCATCTCATGTGCAAAGACACACATAGGCTAAAAATAAAGGGATGGAGGAGGATTTACCAAGCAAATGAAAAAAAAAAAAAAAAGGCAGTGTTTGCAATTCTAGTCTCTGATAAAACAGACTTTAAACCAACAGAGATTAAAAAAGACAAAGATGATCGTTACATAATGGTAAAGGGATCAATGCAACAAGAAGAGCTAACTATCCTAAAAATGCATGCATCCAATACAGGAGCACCCAGATTCATAAAGCAAGTTCTTAGAGACCTACAAAGAGACTTAGACCCCCATATAATAATAGTAGGAGACTTTAGCACCCCACTGTCAATATTAGACAGATCAACAAGACAGAAAATTAACAAGAATATCCAGGACTTTAACTCAGCTCTGGACCAGGTGGACCTAACAGACATCTAAAGAACTCTCCACCCCAAATCAAGAGAATATACATTTTTCTCAGCATCACATTGCACTTATTCTCAAATCGACCACATAATTGGAAGTAAAACACTCCTCAGCAAATGAAAAAGAATGGAAATCATAACAAACACTCTGTCAGACCCCAGTGCAATCAAATTAGAGCTCAGGATTAACAAACTCACTCAAAACTGCACAATTATGTAGAAACTGAACAACCTGCTCCTGAATGACTACTGGGTAAATAACAAAATCAAGGCAGAAGTAAATAAGTTATTTGAAACCAATGAGAACAAAGACACAACATACCAGAATCGCTTGGACACAGCTAAAGCAGTGTTTAGAGGGAAATTTATAGTACTAAATGCCCACAGGAGAAAGTGGGAAAGATCTAAAATCAACATCCTAACATCACAATTAAAATAACTAGAGAAACAAGAGCAAACAAATTCAAAAGCAAGCAGAAGACAAGAAATAACTAAGATCAGAGCAGAACTGAAGGAGATAGAGACATGAAAAAAAAAAATTCAAAAAAAATCAATGAATCCAGGAGCTGCTTTTTTGAAAAGATTAACAAAACAGGCAGATCGCTAGCCAGACTATAAAAGAAGAAAAGAGAGAAGAATCAAATACACATAATAAAAACTGATAAAGGGGATATCACCACTGTTCCCACAGAAATACAAACTACCATTAGAAAATACTATAAACACCTCTACACAAATAAATTAGAAAATCCAGAAAAAATGGTTAAATTCCTGGACACATACACCCTCCCAACACTAAACCAGTACAAAGTCGAATCCCTGAATAGACCAATAACAAGTTGTAAAATTGAGGTAGTAATATCCTACCAACCAAAAAAACCCAAGACTAGATAGATTCACAGCCAAATTCTACCATTGGTACAAACAGGAGATGGTACCATTCCTTCTGAAACTATTCCAAACAACAGAAAAAGAGGAACTCCTCCCTAATTCATTTTATAAGTCCAGCATCATCCTGATACCAAAACCTGGCAGAGACACAACAAAAAAAAAAAGAAAATTTCATGCCAATATCCTTGATGAACATTGATGCAAAAATCCTCAATAAAATACTGGCAAACCGAATCCAGTGGCACATCAAAAAGCTTACCCAACATGATCAAGTTGGCTCCATCCCTGGGATGGAAGGCTGGTTCAACATATGCAAATCAATAAATGTAATCCATCACATAAAGAGAACCAATGAAAAAAATCACATGATTATCTAAATAGATGCAGGAAAGGCCTTCAAAAAAATTCAACAGCCTTTCATGCTAAAAATTATCAATAAACTAAGTATTGATGGAATTTTTCTCAAAATAATAAGTGCTATTTATGATAAACCCAGAGCCAATATCATACTGAATGAGCAAAAGTTGAAACCATTCCCTCTGAAAACTAGCATAAGACAAGGAGGCCCTCTCTCACCACTCCTATTCAACATACTATTGGAATTTCTGGCCAGGGCAATAAAGCAAGAGAAAGAAATAAGGGTATTCAAATAGCAAGAAAGGAAGTCAAATTGTTTCTGTGTGCAGATTACATGATTGTATATTTAGAAAACCCCATCATCTCAGCCTAAAATCTCCTTAAGCTGATAAGCAACTTCAGAAAAGTCTCAGGATACAAAAGCAATGTGTAACAATCACAAGCATTCTTATACACCAATAATAGACAAACACAGAGACAAATCATGAGTGAACTCCCATTCATAACTGTTACAAAAAGAATAAAATATGTAGGAAAACAACTTACCAGGGATGTGAAGGACATCTTCAAGGAGAACTACAAACCACTGCTCCAGGAAATAAGAGAGGACACAAACAAATGGAAAAACATTCCATGTTCATGGATAGGAAGAATCAATATTGTGAAAATGGCCATACTGCTCAAAGTAATTTATAGATTCAATGCCATCCCCATCAAGCTACCATTGACTTTCTTCACCGAATTAGAAAAAACGACTTTAAATTTTATATTGAACCAAAAAAGAGCCTATAGAGTCAAGGCAATCCTAAGAAAAAAGAACAAAGCTGGAGGCATCACACTACCTGACTTCAAACTATACTACAAGGCTACCGTAACCAAAACAGCATGGTACTGGTACCAAAACAAACATACAGACCAATGGAACAGAACTGAGGCCTCAGAAATAACGCCACATATCTACAACCATTTGCTCTTTGACAAACCTGATGAAGACAAGCAATAGGGAAAGGACTCCCTATTTAATAAACGCTGTTGGGAAAACTGGCTAGCCATATCCAGAAAACTGAAACTGGACCCCTTCCTTACACTTTATACAAAAATGAAGTCAAGATGGATTAGAGACTTAAATGTAAGACCTAAAAGCATAAAAACTCTAGAAGAAAACCTAGGCAATACCATTCAGGACATAGGCATGGCCCAACACTTCATGACTAAAACACCAAAAGCAATGGCAACAAAAGTCAAAATTGATAAATAGGATCTAATTAAATTAAAGAGCTTCTGCACAGCAAAAGAAACTATCATCAGAGTGAACAGTCAACCTACAGAATGGGAGAAAATTTTTGAAATCTATCCATCTGACAAAGGGCTAATATCCAGAATCTACAAAGAACTTAAAAAAATTTACAAGAAAAAAAAAAAAACATCAAAAAGTGGGTGAAGGATATGAACAGACACTTCTCAAATAAGATATTTATGTGGCCAAGAAACATATGATAAAAAACTCATCATCACTGGTCATTAGAAAAAAGCAAATCAAAACTACAATGAGATACCATCTCACACCAGTTAGAATGGCGATCATTAAAAAGTCAGGAAACAACAGATGCTGGAGAGGATGTGGAGAAACAGAAATGCTTTTACACTGTTGGTGGGAGTGTAAACTAGTTCAACCATTGTGGAAGACAGTGTGGTGATTCCTCAAGGCTCTAGAACCAGAAATACTATTTGACCCAGCAATCCCATTACTGGGTGTATACCCAAAGGATTATAAATCATTGTGCTATAAAGACATATGCACACATGTATTTATTGCAGCATTATTCACAATAGCAAACACTTGGAACCAACACAAATGCCCATCAATGATAGACTGGATGAAGAAAATTTGACACATATACACCATGGAATACTATGCAGCCATAAAAAAGGATTAGTTCACGTCCTTTGCAAGGACATGGATCCAGCTGGAAACCATCATTCTCAGAAAACTAACACAGGAACAGAAAACTAAACAGTGCATGTTCTCACTCATAAGTGGGAGTTGAACAATGAGAACACATGGACACAAGGAGGGGAACATCACACACTGGGGCCTGTTGTGGGGGTGGGGGGCTAGGGGAGGGATAGCATTAGGAGGAATGCCTAATGTAGATGATGGGTTGATGGGTGCAGCAAACCACCATGGCACGTGTATACCTGTGTAACAAACCTGAATGTTTTGCATCTGTATCCCAGAACTTAAAGTATAATAATGAAGAAAAAAAGAATAAGTTAAAAGTATCAACTTAAGGTCACACACTGAGTAAATTGCAGAACTGGAAATAAATTACAGACCTCCTTTTTGGTTCTCTACTTTAAGTAAGAGGCTAAAATCATTTTATAAAAAACCTATTTGTATTTTTGAATCTAGACTATTTCTGCATTTTGCGGTTATTCTACAGCAAGAATAGGTGAATTTACTGTTTTTTTCTATTAATATGTTTTTAGTCAAATTTGAATGTTCTCTTTTCCAACTCTTAACCCAAATTCATTGCTGTAGAATTATCTTAGTGATAGGAAATCAATTTTAATATTGTCTCTATATTTTTTTTTTTGTAGTACTTCTTGGGGTTTTTGAATTTATATGTTTTAAGTATTTTCTACATGCATTTTTAAATGATATTTAAATGACAGCCTAAAATTTTAATGATATTCTTTTAATCATTCAAGCTGAATTAATGCATATTAATTCACTAAAATGACAGGGACTCTGATATACTGGATTATGTAGATTAGTAAGCAAGCAATTAGACAAATAATAAAAAATTAAGGAAAATGAGACATAAATGTATTTTTTTATTTGTTGAGACAACTATGGTTTAAATTATATATGAGATACTTCACATTATGTTAATGACTAGCTGCTAGTATACTGTGAAATAGAATTTTGAGGTTTAAATATGTAACCAAAATCCTGTGTTAATGAATATTTTCTCAGAGTACATTGAGATGCTAGAGTTTTGTGAGAAATTAGCAAAAAACAAATGGTATATAGGTTACCTTCCATAAATAGAATTTGTTTTAAAGTGTGATGTGTCCCTCTGGCACATCTGATTTCTTTAACATTTCTGTGTCCCAGAAAAGTCTAATAAGTCTTTTGAATTGCTATTTGAAATTTTTTACTATATTTCTTTGACAACTTTGTGTGATAGAGATATGTAACGTTATTTTAAAAGTTAATACAGGCCTTACAAATCAAAGTTAAAGAACTGAGATTGTTATCTTAAAATTTATTTTGTAAAAAGAGATATTTAAAAAATAATTCTTAGTATCATAGGATTTCTACATTATTTTAAGCCATTAGTAAGAGTCATACTAATGTTAATTAACTGGTTTTGCAAGAAAATTGGGATGTCAAAATTGACTATTTTTGATTAGTAAACATATGTATATTTCAAAACAAAGTTCTGAAAGTTTCACTAATATGAAATCTAATAAACTAATAATCTGATCAATTATAGAATTAGAAGTGGAAGACATACAAATATTAATTATTTATTTCATTTTTATGTTTTCTTTGCTTATGAAAGTTAGATTGATTTTGACAGTTAATCAAGGGTGCCCACTGAGAATGAAAATATTTATTTATTTATTCACATATAAGGTCTTGTTCTGTTGCCCAGACTGGAGTGCAGCGATGCAATCACTGGTCACTGCAGCCTCAACTTCCCAAGTGATCCTGCCACCTCAGCCTCCAGAGTAGCTGGTACTACAAGCATGTGCCAACACACTCGGCTAATTTTTGTATTTTTTTCTAGAGATGAGATTTTGCCATGTTGCCACGACATATCTGGAACTCCTTGGCTCAAGCAATCCACCTGCTTTGGCCTCCCAAAGTGCTGCAATTACAGATGTGGGCCACTACGCCTCACCAAAGATGTATTAAAATTGAAGTATTTTAGCCAAAAACAGACATGATAATTTATTTTATTTGGCACTAAAATCTCCCTTTCCAAAACCATTAATCTCCTTGCTCAAATAATGAACATGTACACATACAATTGCCCTAAAACACAAAATAAAGCAGAAAATAAAGTAAAATATTTTAAGTACACAAGATAGTTTTTTTTGGTAATTATTCTTTGAGATCCCATTCAAATCTGAATTTTTTCTGCATTAGATTTTGTTTATGTGGCCCATATAAAAATTATAATTAGAACAGCTATTGTACTGAGAAATAAAGTGCATTGGGTCAGTGTCTTACTCTGTTTGGGCTGCCACAACAAAGTACCATAGACTGTGTGGCCTAAACAACAAAAATTTATTTTTTACAGTTTTAGAAGTTAGAGGTCCAGAATCAGGGTACTGACAGGTTTGGTTACTTCTAAGATTTTTCTTCTTGGTTTACAGATAGATGGCCTTCTTCTTAGGTTGTCCTCTCATAGCTTTTTCCTTTATACAAGCTTATGTTGGTGTAGCCTCTCCATATGTCCAAATGTCCTTCTCTTAGATGGACACCTGTCATATTGGATTAGAGTCCACCTTAAATCCTTCATTTTAACTTAATTACATCTTTAAAGAACTTGTGTCCAAATACAGTCACATTTCAAGTGACTGAGGGTTAGAATTTAAATATGTGAATTTGGGGAGAATGCAATTTGACCTATAGTGATAAATTCAAAAATAATCAGTTATACAAAATAATTTGTAAAGCAAAGAATACTGAAGAAATGTTTTGTTTTGTTTTGCTTTTTCTCCTATTTAAAAATTTACTTGTATTGAATACCTAAGCCCACAGGGGGCACTTGCTCCCTTAAGTCCTTATGCCATGACAACATTGACACATTTACCTTTCCATTTTTTTTCTTTCTATCTCTGTAAATATGGGGAAAAAAAAAAAAAAAAAAAAAAAAAAACCCTTCAGTGAACCAAGACTGTTTTAGATTCTAGAGATAAAACTGTGAGCAAATTATATACATCCATAGGCTGCAGTGTGCTTACACTTCATGACATGCATGCTGTGACATGTATTCTACAATTAAAAAAATAAAACATATTATTAATATTAAAACAGTAGCAAATGCTAATAAGAAAAATGAAGGTAAAATGCCTAAGTATAAGCTCTGACCTAGTTTAGGTACTAAGGCAATTTTTCCTAAAGAAATAACATTAAAATTGTAATCTGAATGATAAATATGAATAAATGCCATTTTCAAAATGTATAACCTAAAAGGGCTAAGGAACTGAATAAAGCACAGCTACAGTTAAGAATAGTGGGATTGGCCGGGTGCAGTGACTCACACCTTTAATCCCAGCACTTTGGGAGGCCGAAGAAGGCAGATCATGAGGTCAGGAGCTCGAGACCAACCTGATCAACATGGTGAAACCCCATCTCTAATGAAAATACAAAAGTTAGCCAGATGTGGTGGTATGAGCTTGTAATCCCAGCTACTCAGGAGGTTGAGGAAGGAGAATCACTTGAACCCAGGAGGTGGAGGTTGCAGTGAGCCAAGATCGAGCCATTGCACTCCAGCCTGGGCAACAGAGTGAGATTCCGTCTCAAAAAAAAAAAAAAAAAAAAAAAAAAAAAAGTAGTGGGAATTGAGTTAATAATTCCATGATTTAATAAATAATCTGAAAATCAATTAGAAAGTACCATATTAGCATTTTTTACCTTATGGAATAGGATATTTTATCAATATCATTGTAATCAAAGTGATTTTATACTGGTGCATTAACTATCTTTGGTCTCAGGCAGATATTAAATGGAAATTTTTAGACAAAAGAGTGAAAGCAAAAGTTTCTAAACATAGAGTGTAATACAGAAAGCATAATAGAACTAAGAAAGTAACATTCATACTAAGCATATTTAGAAAACAGCACACAAAATTACATTTAGCCATTTTTTCTGATATTAATTATTTATATATCTACTGTCTAATTTCTCAGTACCAAAATTGGCAGTATTGATATATATTGTCTCTTATACCCATTTAAATCTAATAATGGATGAATCAAGTATCATGTTGTGGTTGAAGCAGGTATTATATACAATTTCAACAACTTAAAAGATTGACTGCAGGGCAACCAATAAAATAAGTAGAAAAATCATATTGCTGATATGCTAAGAAAGGAGAAAAAATAGAATCACTTAAAATGCTCAGTTAAAATCACAAAGTATGGAAAAAGAGTGGAAGACAAAAATAGGAAAAAAATTAGGGCAAAAAATAGAAAACAGTTAACAAATATAGTTAATATTAAAACAACTATATCAATAATTACATTGAATATTAGTAGTCTAAATGCACAAGTTAAAAGACAGAGATTGTCAGAGTGATTCACAAAACAAACCTCCTAAATGTCTACAAAGAAACAGCTTTAAATATAAAGACATATAGAGTAAAAGCAAGTAGATGGAGAAAATATACCATGCTAACACTAGTAAAAGCCAAGCACAGGTAGTTAATTCAATTTCAAGCAGAACAGACTTTCAAGCAAGGAGAGTCATCAGGAACACAGAACAATATTATATAAAGATAATGGAGTCAATTCTACAAGAAGACATAACAATCTTTAACATATATACACCTAAAAACAGAGTGTCAAACTATATGAGTCAAAAACTAATAGAAGTGCAAGCAAAAGTATATTAATCCACTTACATAGTTGGAGACTTTAATACCCTTCTCTCAGAATTGGAAATATCCATTAGGCAGAAAAATCAGTAAGGACATAGTTGAGCTCACTAACACCATTAATTAGCTGGATATCATTTAAATCTACATAGACTACTCTATCCAACAAGAAGAAGGTACACTTTTTTTTTTTTTTTTAACTCACAAACAACATTTACCAAAATAGGCTATGAAACACACCACAACGAAATTAAAGGAACAGAAATATAACATCTGTTATAAAACCACAATGAGATTAAACTAGAAATCAAAATATGCAGAGATTAAACAACATGCTTCTAAATAGCCTATGGGTCAAAGATGAAATCTCAAAATAAATTAAAAATATTTTTAACTGAATGAAAGTGGAAATGAAACATCAATTTTGTAAGATGTAGCCTGTTTTAGTCCATTCTGTGTTGCTACAAAGAAATACCTGAGATTGGGTAATTTGTGAAGAAAAGAGTTTTATTCAATTCGCTATTCTGCATGCTGTACAAAATTCATGGCACCAGCATCTGCTTCTGGTAAGGAATGCAGGAAGCTTCCACTCATGGCAGAAGGGAAAGGGGAGCAAGCATCATATGGTGAGAGGAAGGAAGAAAGAGAGAGTGGTGACAAAGTGCCAGGCTCTTTTTAATAATGTAACATGGGAACTATTAGATCAAGAACTCATTGATGACCACAAGAATGGAACTAAGTAATCCATAAGAGATCCACTTCCATGACCAAAACAGCTCCCACTAGTTCCACCTACAACACTGGGATAAAATATTAACATGAGACTTGGAGGAGACAAATATATCCAAACCATATCATAGTCAAAATAATGCTTAGAGGGAAATTTGTATCAAATGCATATATTAAAAAAGAAGAAAGATCTAAAATAATAATTTGTTTTCACCATAGGATATTTAAAGAGAGGAGCAAATTAAATCCAAACTCCTAAAAGCAAGACTTTAGAAAAATTAAATTTAGTAGGATTTATTTAAGCAAAGAACAATTAGAAATAAGGCAGAATTCAAAGCCAGAAGAGATTTAGAGAGCTCCACACAGGCATTAGACCACAGAGTTTTTATAACTGGAGCACAAAACAAAGTAGAAACATTATCTGACGACAGCAAGCTATCTGCTTTATTTGGGCATGGTGAGATAAGCCATTTGCCTTACTTGAACATAGTGTGATGAGTTGACCCTTTGTGATTGACTGAAATTCAGCTGTTATATTTCTAACTTTAGGTTTTGGTTTGTGTATGTACTAAGTTACACTGTGGTTTGTTACACAGAAACTCAGTGTAAGGACAGCCTCAGGCTAATGGCGTCCAGCTTATTCAATTTAACCAAAGTAAGGAGAAGAACATTCATCATAATTAGACCAGAAATCAATTAAGTTGAGCAAAGAAAATCAAACAGATAATCATTGAAATCAAAACGGTTTTTTTAATACAGATCAATAAATTAGCCTCTAGCCAGACTAAGTAAAACAGAATGAGCACTCAAATCATTCATATTAGTGCTCACTAATATGAATAGTGAGGGAGCATCACCATGGAGCCTATGGACATTAAAAGGATAATAAAGAAATATTAGGAATAACTATGCTCACAAATTTGATACTGAGTATGAAATGAAACAATTGCTTGAAAGGTGCAATTTGCTAAAACTCATGCAAGAAAAAATAAACAACCTAATAAGATTATATGTGTTATAGAAATTGAATCAATAATTTAAAGCTCCAAAATAGAAAGCTTCAGAAACAAATAGTTTCATAGTAAATTCTCAGAAAAACTCAAGAAAAATATTATACTAATAATCTAAAATCTCCTCAGAGAACAGAAGCATAGGAAATACTTCCTAACTTACTCTAGGAGGCTAGCATTCCAAATATCAAAATTAAACAAAAACATTACAAGAAAAGAAAACTACAAACTAATGTCTCTCATGAACATAGATACAACTATCCTCAATAAAACATAGAAAACATTAGAAAATAGAATCCACCAATGAGTAAAAATAATTATACACTACAGCCAAGTGGGATTTATCCCAGGTATGCAGAATTCATTGAACATTCCAAAATCAATTAACATAATACAGCACATCAACTGACTAAAAAACAAAAATCACATGATCACACCAATAGATGTAGTTTGTTTGACAAAACTCAAAACACATTCATGACTCTCTGTATTGAGAAATAGAGGAAAACTTCCTCAACTTGATAAAGAACATCCACAAAATCCCTACAGCTAACATTATTTATAATGGTGAGATATTTTCTAATATTAAAAATAAGGAAAAGATACCACTTCTTACTCCTCCTTTTTAACATCATACTGGTAGTATTAACTAATGCAATAAGACCAAAAAGTAAAATGAAAAGGTGTACAAGTTAGATGGAAATTAATAAAACTGTCTTTCTTTCAACATGTCTAATAATTTATGTAGAAACAACTTCGTTTGAAGATGCCTAATAATCTATGTAGAACACATGAAAGAAAAACTTGAAAGAACAACAAAAAAAAAACCCTTCTGCAACTAAAAAGCATATGACAATGTTGTTGGATGCAAGGTTAATATACCAAAGCTAGTTACTTTCCTATATACCAGAGGTGAAAAGTACCAGCAGTAAGAAAGTACAATTTTTACTTGAAAACAGAAAATATTTTTATTAACACCCTAAAAAGAAATATTTCTGTATGTATTTAACAATGTGTATACAATATTTACAATCAAAGATGATTTAAGAGCTCGTCCGTATTTATGGATTGGATCATTCAATATTGTTAAGATGTCAGTTTTCCCCAATTTGATGTATAGATTCAATACAATCTCAAAATCTCATCAAGTTATTTTGTGGATATCAGTAAACTTATCCTAAAGTTAATAGGGAAAAACAAAATACCAAGAAAAACCAACAGAGTGTTAAAGGAGAACAAGGTTACAGGACCAACTACCTGACTTTAAGACTTACTGTAAAACGACAGGATTAAGGACATTGTGGTAATGAAGGAATGATAGATAAACAGAGGCCCATAAATGTAGTCAACTGCTCTTTCACAAGGGAAAAAGACAATACAATGGAGCAAAAATAATCTTCTCAGCGAAAGATTCTTGCTGAAAAAAAAAAGCGCTTGGTGAGACAACTGGACACACACATGCAAAAAATAAATAAATAAATCTCCACAAAGACTTTACATTTTTTACAAAAAAAAATTAATCAAAATGGGTCGTGGACCCAAATGTAAAATAAAACTCTAAAACTCCTGAAAGATAGCATAGGAGAAAACTTAAATGACCATGGATATGGCAAAACTTAAGTAAAACAAAGTCACAATCCATAAGGTAAATAATTGATAGAGTGGACCTTATAAAAATTTTAAAATTCTGCTTTTTGAAAGACAATGTCAATAGAATGAAAGCACAATCCAGAGACTGGGAGAATATTTTTGTAAAACACATATAAAGGACTGTTATCCATAATTTACAAAGAACTTTTAAAACCCAACAGTAGAAAACAAAGAGCATGATTAAACATTGGCCAAAGACCTTAACAGACACCTCACCAAAGAAGATATATAGATGGCAAATAAGCATATAAAAAGATGGTCCACTTCACATGTCAACAGGAAAATGCAAATTACAAAAACAGTGAGCTACTACTATACACCCATTAGAACGTCCAAAATCCAAAACAATGACAACACATGCTTGAAAGGATATAGAAGAGATGAACTCTTATTTATTGTTGATAGAAATATGTTCACTTTGGAAATCTGGCAGTTTCTTATAAAAGTAAACATACTCATACTCATACATGATCCAGCAATTGCATTTCTTGTTATTTACCTAAAGGGGTTGAAAACATGTCCATACAAAAACCAGAACATGGATGTTTATAGTAGCTTTGTTCATAATTGCCAAAACATGGACGCAACTACAATGTCATTTACTAGGTGAATTCATTAGTAAACTGCGGTGCATTCAGACAATGAAATATTATTAAGTACTAAAAGTAAATGAGCTATCAAACCATGAAAAGACATGGAGGAATCTTAAATGCACATTACTAAGTGAAAGAAGTCAATCTGCAATGGCTGCATACTGTATGATGCCAACTACATGATGTTCTGGAATAGTAAAAACTATGCAGACATTTAAAAGGGCATGGTTTTCTGTTCCTATATTATTGTGCTAAGGATAACGGTCTCCAGCTCCATTCATGTCCCTGCAAAGGACATGATCTCATTCTTTTTTATGGCTGCATAGTATTCCATGGTGTAGATGTATTGTGATACATTTTCTTTATCCAGTCTAGCATTGACCAGCATTTAGGTTGATTCCATATCTTTGCTGTAGTGAATAGTGCTGCAATGAACATATGCATGCATGTGTCATTATAACAGAAAGATTTATATACCTTTGGGTATATATCCAGTAATGGGATTGCTGAGATTAATGGTATTTCTGTCTTTAAGTCTCGGAAGAATCACCACACTGTCTTCCACAATGGTTAAACTAATATACGCTCTGACCAGCAGTGGATAAGCATTCCTTTTTCCCCACAACCTGCATCTGTTATTTTGACTTTTTACTAATAGCCATTCTCACTGGTGTGATATGGTATCTCATTGTTGCTCTGATTTGTATTTCTCGAATGATCAGTGATGTTGAGCTTTTATTTATATTATTGTTGGCCACATGTTGTCTTCTTTTAAGAAGTGTCTGTTCATGTCCTTTGCCCACTTTTAAATGGGGGTTTCTGTTTTGGTTTTCAAATTTAAATTCCTTATAGATGCTGGATATTAGACCTTTGTCAAATGCATTATATTCAAATGGTAGAAATATTTTCTACCATTCTGTAGGATGTCTGCTCATTCTGTTGATAGTTTTCTTTGCTGTGCAGAAGCTCTTTAGTTTAATGAGATCTCATTTGTCAGTTTTTGCTTTTGTTGCAATTGCTTCTGTCATCCTTGTCATGATTTCTTTCCCATTTCTATTTCCAGAATGGTATTTCCTAGGTTGTTTTCCAGAGTGACTTTTTAATTTTGGGTTTTACATTTAAACCTTTAATTCATTTTGAGTTAATTTTTGTATATGATGTAACAAAGGTGTCCAGTTTCAATCTTCTGCATATGGCTAGCCAGTTATCCCAGCACCATATATTGAATAGAGAAACGTTTCCTTACTGCTTGATTTTGTCAGGTTTGTCAAAGATCAGATAGTTATAGATATGTAGTTTTATTTCTGGGTTCTCTATTCTGTTCCATTGGTATATGTGTCTATTTTTGCAAACAGCAGTACCATGCTGTTTAGGTTACTATAGCCATGTAGTATAAAGTCGGGAAGCATGATGCCTCTAGCTTTGTTCTTTTAGCTTAGGATTGGCTTGGCTATTTGGGCTCATTTTTTGTTCCATAAAAACTTTAAAATAGTTTTCTCTTGTTTAGTGAAGAATGGTTTAATAGGAATAACATTAAATCTATAAATGTTAATAATATCTGGACACTAAGGCCATTTTAATAATATTGATTCCTCCTTTTTTCCATTTGTTTGTGTCATCCCTGATTTTGTTGAGCAGTAGTTTGTAGTACTCCTTGCAGAGGTCTTTTATCTCCCAAGTTAGTTGTGTTCCCAGGTACTTTATTCTTTTTGTGGCCATTGTACATGGGAGTGTGTTCCTGATTTGACTCTTGGCTTGACTGTTGTTGGTGTATAGGAATGTTAGTGACTTTTGCACATTGATTTTGTATCCCAAGACTTTGCTGAAGTTGTTTATCAGCCTAAGGAGCTTTTAAGCTGAGACTACGGGCTTTTCTAGATATAGAATCACGTCTTCCGGAAATTGGGATAGTTTAACTTCTTCTCTTCCTCTCTGGATACTCTTTCTTTCTTTCTCTTGCCTGATTGTCCTGGCCAGGACTCCAGTTCTATGGTGAATACAAGTGGTGAGAGAGGGTATTCTTGCCTTGGGCCGGTTTTCCTGTTTCTCACAAATAGACCTGTGATCTACAGATTTATGACGCACATTTCTACAGCAAATGTTATGTAACTAGTCAATTTTCTGGGTTGAAAATGAGAGGTCTTATTAAATAAATTTTCCTGCTGTCTGAGTTGATTCAGGATCTCATTAAAAACTTTGCTTACTGTTCCTTCCCAGAGAACACATGTCCAGTACAGGAAGGAAGGAGACATCTGAGATGTGCCAGACCTCTCTTCTTTTCCTGTGTTTATTTGTTTTTTGAAATCTTGAAATTAATAATCAAATTTTACTTTGGTGAAATTGTTCATTTGTGTGGATTTGATTTGTCAAACTAGTCTTTTAACTGGTTTTAGCTCGACATACATAAACACAAGAAAACACATTTATATAGTTGTGAATTCTATATCCAGTCTATGTAAATATGAAGTCTTAAATTTGCTCTTGAATTTGTTTCATATTTAATAAATTTTTTTTGAGATTTAACTTATGCATGCTGTGATCTTAAATTCAGCTTGATGAATTTTGACAAACATATACAGTGTAGAGTAAGATATAAAAAATTCTACTACCACAGAAATTTATCTTCTTTTTTTTACAGTCAAACATTATCTCTTCCAAACCAATGGCAAGTGCTGTTCTCATTTTAATTCTACCACACATTAATTAATTTTGCCTGTTCTTACACGAAAGAATGTTGAATTTTGTCCTGACAGATAAATTACTAGAGGATTACCTTGACATAGTGGAGACTTGGCTTTTGGTTTTATAAAGAAAACTTGTGGAGACTAGTCTTTTGTGCTACAGTAAAACCTTTGGTTTAGAGATCACTCCTAGAATATGTAATCTTTGCTTTTAACAGGGAAACCAGCGATTTTGTAACAAACCCTTCCTTTGGCTGGGATTTGAACTTCAAATTATTTTTTCTCTGCACAGGTTATGTCTAAAAAGTTGTATCTCAGCTGCTATTCCTTCTAGATTCCTTAGATTTTTTTTCACTTGCATGAATAGTTAAAGAGTATAAAATAGAGTTGAGAAAAATTTATGTATATACTCTTTGTGACTCTCTTCTGTCTTGAGAGAAGAAAGAGGTGGAGAATTGGGAATCTTCCCTCAATTTACATCACTTCTGACAACCTTAAAAATTGACCTAATATTATTCCTATGTCTTAATACAAGTATTATTTTCTATTTTTCCTTATACCCCAATAGTAAGGCCTATAATCTGGAAAGTGTTCTCAGGAGAGGATAGCTATATACGACACATCAGAGTTTGCTTATCTTCCTTCAATGTTGTTATCCTTGTAGTTCCTTCCTGTAGAGTCTCCTTAAATAGTTACGTTTTATGTTTTATCCAGAGTTGGTTATTGTTATCAGCTCAATACATATTCAATACAAGCATCTCTGCCATGATCAAAACTCCTAAATTATGTTTCTTAACTTAGAGTTCAAAGAAAATGTGTACGCAAAATATAAAATAACACATGTGTTTAAAATAGATCTGCCAAATAAATATTTTAGATTTGCAAATTTCAGGGTAATTCATTAGCTTTCTCATTTTCTTCTCTAATGAAAAAAAATGTGAGATGTATATTTTATCCCCAAAGTCTTTACAATTTGCTTACCGTGTATGATATGCATACATACCTATGTGGAAGAATTAAATAACAATAATCATAATCATGAAACAATTGTGATTACATGAAACATGAAAGCTGTTTCATGAAATTTGGAAGTGACACTATTGCCTAAATGAGGAGTCAAGGTATCGAGGGTTATTTGGGGATTATGAAGTTTAAAAATTTTACCTCTAGACTCTTCAGTAAAATAACTTTTTGCTCATAGCAGGTTGAGTATGTATACTTTTTTTTTTAAATTCTCATTTTTATTAGTTGTTATGTTTGCCTTTATTTTCTCAGGATTGATAATATTAATGTAAACACTAAGAGCATTTGTAGACAATTATTTGATTTTTCATGAAATAATTTATATAATTTACTTTCTCTTTGCATGTTTCAAAAGGCAAATCCTGATAATTTTAGGATGTTTTCATTAATGAGAGCTGACAAAGACTTAATCCTCAGGAAAATGCTGTTGTAAGAACTGAACACTAGATAAATAAATGTTAAATAAATATATTGAAATGATTATGGGTGGCATTATATTTGCAGTTTTTAAAAAACCTGAAAAAAAATAAGAGTTATACTGAATAATTTCCAGCTTCTTAAAAATAAGGAGAAATAGGGGAGGCACATGGAACAGAGTACAGGGAGAACGTAGCTGCAGAGACCTCTACATTCCTGTACCAGGTTTCTGGACTTTTAAACTGGGCTTCTTTTAGCATGCGAATATGAGGATTCCACCAAGGACAGGGAAAGAACAATCTGAAAGGACTACGGGGAACACTTCCCAGATCCCACCAGGGATGGAATTATTTGGTATTTTCAGTAGCCAGTCTAGAAAAATCTCATAATTTATGGGTCATCCAGTAGAGAAATCAGGATTTTCCCACAACAGTGATTCAACATTTGCCTTAGTCAGTGCTTCTAGGATTTCACTCAAGTATAATCTTAAATGCAAAACCCAAAAAGATTAAACTGTTTCCAAAGAATTCAACTGCATCCCAGAACAAAGCATATGTATATTTATAGGAACATTAAGATATCTAATTACCAACAAGGCAAAATTGGCAATGTATGGAATACTATCAACAATTACTGGACTTGGATTGAAGCAGGAAAAGTATCAATCAGTGGAAACTGAAACAGGAATGAAACACATGATAGAATAAGTGAACAACTACATTCAACCAATTTGAACTATGTTCTTTATGGTCAAGAAGCTTAAGGAAAGCTTGACCATGTTAGGCAGAGTCATGAAAGACATAAGACACAAGTATTCTAAAAACCAAAATACAAGGACATAGATAAAAATACACAGTATGGAACTGATAATTTTGATGTCATGCTGGTAAAGATTAGTGAATTTGAAAAGATTGTATTAGAATATATATTACATATATTCTCTTATATATATATGTTATATATAATATAATACTATGTTCTTATATATAGAAATGTAGGTGTCTTAGGGACCACTGAGGATTTTGGATATTTGCAGTTTTGCAGGTATAATCATAGATATCTTCCAAGAATATTGTTATGCAATATTGTCTAAATAAAAAGAGGCAGATGATGATATCTGAAGAGTATACACATTTTATATGACATAATGTTACAAATATATTTAAGTAATAAATATTATATATATTCAAAGTAAATGATGGGACGATATATATTTTATAAATATATTAGTTTACTAAAACTTAGGAATCACAGCTTAGGCCTTCTAGATAACAATAGCAGAAAGATGCAAAAAAAAAGGCCCAGGAGTTGGTAGAATCTTTCGATACACTATCATCTATGCAAACGGAGAAACATTACTTCAGTTTTACTTTAAACTGAGTTTTGCATATTGATAGAGGATTATACTTAGCTCTCACTAGCATTAAATAGTAAATAAATTTTACTGTTCACCATTTTCATACCTAGAGTTTTGCCAGCAAGTACGAATTACTTTTTAGATTTCCTGTATTGATACAATTTTATGAAAGATACTAGAATAAAATACATTCACAATTATAATTTTAAACAACATAAGCAATGCAAATTCCCAGAGTATATTCTGGATCCATTAGTGTTTCTGACAATTTCGCATTACTGTTTACCACTAAAGAGCAGTATAGTAAGCACTGAGTTTAAATAACAGACCAATTATTACAAGGCATGCAATCATCAGATAATTACAAATATTATGTGTTGTAAGTCTCTTTTGTAAATTCATTTTAAGATTTAGAGTATTGCATTTCAGGAATGTTGCTGATAATAAATGCATTATAAAAATGGATTTTGGATTCGTTTCAATTAAGATGGCATAGTTAATAATCAACATTGGCAAATCTAAATCAAAAATTGTATTATATGAGTCCCTTATTCCTGACTGATGTCAGTTAGAATCATAGAATGTTGGGTTTCTTACAAAGTTCAAAGTAAGTTTAATGAAATACTAAATAACAATTTTGTGTTCATTGTGAAATGTCTCTGTTGAATGTTTTCAATAAAAAAGTATTCAGCAGAGAATATACGTACAAATACACACACTAAATATATATTCATACATATATACACACACATTCTCACATATACATATATGAAATATGGTTATATCATGAAAAACAAAAACTCCTACTTATTTAGTAAGTTAATTAGAAAAACCTTTTAAATCTTGACACTGTGAGAACACTCATTTTTGGACATGCCACATCATGTGATATTTTTTAATTAGTCCCCATTATTATTTTTGGAATATTTCCATTAAAATATAGGTCCTTAACCCATGTTATTGAGGCCACCACATATGGGAATATCTAAATTTTCTTTTACATTCTACAAAAACAACAAAATAATAGTTCCAAAGCACAGTATTCATAAAATGTTTGCATTATGTAGACGAATTCTGTTACAACAAACACTTTCTGCATGATCAAGAAGAGTAGTCATTACCAGAATGTCATCCGATTTAGGAAATACATTACAGAAATTAATAAATGCTATAAAATGATCTAATTTATATTTATCAATTTATTTAATTTATTAATTTTTATAAATGTATTGATAACTTTTAATTCATGCTGCCTATATATAGGCATATGATTATTTAAGTGCATAATTTTCAATTTTGTTTATTAAGAAGGGACCCAGAAATCTTGATAATTCTTGGATCTAATAAATAAAAATAAATAAGACATTCCATAATAAATTACCTATTGTATCTACACCAAATTTTAAAGGGACAAACTATAAAATGGACTAGATATGAGAAAGTATATTGAGAAAACTTGAGTTTAGTTAAACTCCTAACAATTAGCACATAATTCTTGAAAAGTAGAAAACTATGAATATTTGTCATATAAAATAAATATCTATATTTTGGGAAATGTGTTTCTATAGTGTCACTAAAAGAAACACTGCTGAGTTGAAGCTTCAAAAATTTAGCAGAATTGAATGAGTCAGATTGTTGTTCTTTAATACTGTCTTATTTTCAATAGAGGAGAGTTAAAAATTAATATAAAGAAATATAGAAAAAAAGAAAAAATAAAGTGGTAGAAATAACTATGGAATATAACAATTTTAGAAGAAAAACACATGGATGAAAACAGCATATCAAATTAAAGTCAAACATTTGAAGACCTCTAGGTTTTTATGAATACTATTCACTTTTTTTTATTATATTTTAAGTTCGTTCTAGAGTACATGTGCACAATGTGCAGGTTTGTTACATATGTATACATGTGCCATGTTGGTGTGCTGCACCCATTAACTTGTCATTTACATTAGATATATCTCCTAATGCTCTCCCTTCCCCCTCCCCCACCCCATGACAGGCCCTGTTGTGTGATGTTCCCCACCCGGTGTCCAAGTATCCTCATTGTTCAATTCCCACCTATGAGTGAGAACATGCGATGTTTGGTTTTCTGTCCTTGCAATAGATTGCTCAGAATGGTTTATCGTGTTTCGCTTAGTAATATTATTTTCATTTGCCAATATTAATTATTGTAAATATTTTAAATAAAGTTAACAACCAATAGCTAAATTTCTTTATTTTATTTTTATTCTATACATTATAGAGTGGTATACTGGAACTAGTTGTTATTGCCTTCCAAAACCTGATTGTTAAATGTTCAGGTATTGTGGAAGGTGAGTAACAATGGCCATAAAAATTGGCTTGGAAATTGAAAAATCATGCAAATTGTTTTGGAGCTCCCCTGCCCCAAGAGCTGTTTATTTACTATTACGTAACAGCTCACTGCTGATTGCATGTATTTTAAAATAATTTTTCTGAGAGATATAGATAGATAGATATGTGCATGCATGTATATTTCATAGCATGTTTCTTTAGAAATAAGAACACATCAGTTCATGTATATTGACAGAGTAATCAGATTATTTATTCATTTTATTTATTCATTTAATATTTGAACTTCAATCTTTGTAGATCAAGTTAAGCAGGCCAAACATAGATCTTATACAGAATTATCTACTGTTTCTTAAATAATATTTGAAATTAAATTTATGTTTTAAATGCATTCAAAAACAAATTAAGAAATCAGGGCTTAGAACAAGAAACTCAGTCATCATATAAATTTATCCATCTATTAAAATTACTCTAATTTTTTTTTTTTTTTTTTGCTTAAGTGGTTTGAAATTTATGTCAGTTTTTAACGTACTGTACAATTATTTTCTTTCTAACTCACCTGCATATTTTACTCTGCAAAATGCATGGATTGCTTTTTATTAAAGATATTCTGTTTTTATATTCCTATTATAAATGTTAAGGGCATACCTATTTCATTTTGTATCTTTCAAACAATAAGTACTTACATTTTTGCTATCATTGTATGAATAGTCTTTACTGAGAATTTGTGCAAAGTTAAAGTCTTGTAGAAGAGTATACTCCAAATTAGTGACTAAATAATCTGTCTTATTTATCAAAAGAATACTGTAGATTTTTTCTAAAGCAATTAATGTATTTGGTGTTCTCAGTTTCTTAGAAATGGGTGCTAACACTGCATATTTTTAGAAAGTGTATAAATAAAATTATTTGATCTTTAAAAACCAAATGTCTGAATCTGTACAGATTGTAGCCAGTACTAATCATATAGTTAATATTTAAAATGCATTACCTACAAAATGTATTTCTATTAGAAGTAAATTTATTATAAGTAAATGGAGTATTCTTCCACTTAAATCCTTGTCAGTTAAAATTTATACGTCTCACCTTTTTTTCAGCAAGTATGTATACCGTTTTCATTAGTAACATTTGTTCCTTCCAATTTAGAGGTTGCTCTGAAGATGTATGCAAACAAAAACTTACACAAATTTTTTTGTTATTATACTGAGAGCAAGAAACTCAGTCATCATATAAATGATAAGTTTAATAGATTAATCATATAAATCTATTAAATTGTAAATTCATAGATCCATTGCACTTACTGAAATAAACCAAAAATAATTGATTCAGATGTGGGTCAAGTAGTACATCAACTTATGTTGATCAAATATCCAAAATCTGTAAGTTCTGGGATCTAATATATAGCAAGGTAACTAGAGGTAACAATACTATGTTGTATACTTAAAATGTATTAAGAGAATAGATTCTAAGTTATCTCATCACACACATAAAATACGTATTTATCTTAGGTAATAGAAATGTTAGTTATATTGATTGTGATGGTTATTTCACAATGAAGAGGTATAGCAAATCGTCAAGTTGTACACCTTAAATGTCTACAATGATTTGATATATCTTATTATTATTTATCTTTGCATCAGATATTTTTTTTTTTAGTAAGAAAATAAAATCCGTATACTTAATCAAATACTTACATAAGTGTCTACATAGACTGGCTATCATATATAATAAAAGAAGAAGCAAATATCCTTGCCTAGTGCCTAGTGTGTTAGTTCTTTTTTTTTTTTTTTTTTTTTTTTTTTTTTTTTTTTTTTTTTTTTTTTGAGACAGAGCCTTGCTTTGTCGCCCAGGCTGGAGTGCAGTGGCCGGATCTCAGCTCACTGCAAGCTAAGTCTCCCGGGTTTACACCATTCTCCTGCCTCAGCCTCCCTTGTAGCTGGGACTACAGGCACCCGCCACCTCGCCCGGCTAGTTTTTTGTATTTTTTAGTAGAGACGGGGTTTCACCAGATTAGCCAGGATGGTCTCGATCTCCTGAACTCGTGATCTGCCCGTCTCGGCCTCCCAAAGTGCTGGGATTACAGGCTTGAGTCACCGCGCCGGGCCGTTTGTTAGTTCATTTTAACGCTGCTGAAAAAGACATACCCAAAACTGGGAACAAAAAGAGGTTTAATTAGACTTACAGTTCCACATGGCTTGGGGGGGGCCTCAGAATCATGGCGAGAGACCATGAGAGTACGTCTTACTTGGTGGCAGTAAAAGAAAAATGAGAAAGAAGCGAAAGCGGAAACCCCTGATAAACCCATCAGTTCTTGTGAGACTTGTTCACTATGGTAAGAATAGCATGGGAAAGACTAGCCCCCATGACTTAATTACCTCCCCCTGGTTTCCTCCCACAACACATGGGAATTCTGGGAGATAGAATTCAAGTTGCAATGTCAGTGGGCACACAGTCAAACTATATTATCTGGTCATCTTTTTTTTTTTTTTTTCTTTGTATATATTTGCATTTTTAATTTCCCCTGGGAAAGAAAGTAAAGTATATATGCCTACTTTCTTGCAAATAACTCAGTCTCGGATATATAAAATGTAGAGAGTCATGTAGTTAGCAGAATTTCTGATCCTGGTAAAACCAGGTTTCATTTCTCAAACTTGTATCAGTTTTACAGATGTGCAAGACTAGTTCAGTGTCCTCTAATAGATTCACCAACAGGTCCCAAATTCACAGATATTTAGTTTCATGTTTAAATAATTTCTCCCTTGTAATTTATTCCAATTTTCACTAGCTTCAATGTTCTCAATTTCATAGATTTTGCACATTCATTTTTAACTTCTACCTTTTAAATGACATATTTTCAGCATTTAATAGCTTTGTCAATCATCCTTGACTCTTTAATTGATGCTTTTAATAGTGAAGGACTCTCATTCTGCCCAGGTGATTTTCTGTTTAACACAACAATTAGCTTCCATTGGATTTCAAAATAGCAATAGATGTTACTCACAATTACAAAGAATTTTATCTTTCTAGATAAAAGGTGAAAATATCTTTTACATGACAAATTATTCATTCACTTATTGTGCTGTAATAAAGTTTGCCCTTAGTGGTTGGTGCATGCTTAGAAAACTGATAAACTAAATCCTCGGTGTTTATAACATAGGTTTGACAGGTAGGTTCTTACCTGTAGAATCTGTATGCATTTTAAAAATTAATCTGTTCTTGCAAATGTTTAATAAAGTCTTTTTCATACCTCAGCTTCTAAAGTTGATGCAACTCACCTCTGACCTAGTGCTTTGCCTCTATGAACATCACAATGATTGTTAATTGTGTGGCACAGGCAGGAAAGGAAGAAAAGCAAACATAGCAGTTGTATTTTAGAATTATTAAAATCTAAAAAAAAAAAAAAAAAACCCTCATCTTATATGTTCATTCTACTGCACACTTAAGGCTTATTTAGTATAATTTAATAAATTTATTATATGCAGATTTACTTATATTTGGGAAAGCATTGTTATATGTATTTAGGGGGAAAAAAAGAAGAAAGGGAGAAATAAAAGAGAGAGAGAGACACGGAAAGAGACTGAGACAGACAGAGACAGAAAGAATTCAAGATACAAATTCTTTCCTCCATTGTCCTTGCAGTTTTCATTCAGGATGCTCTAATGACAAAAACCTGTGCCAAGCCACATCTCAACAAGGCAATGTTTGGAGAGTCTCACTCAAGGATCATAAGGCAAGGTAAAAAAGAAAGAATTTGATGAGATGCAATAAATAGATAATTGCCACAGCACGTGGGAATTTTACATCACCTAGTGGCACAATGGCCAATATGTAGTATAGATTTAACAAATAACAGGCCAACTATTTCTGGATTGACATTGTTCTCAAACTACTATATCTGTGAAAGTAAGAAATGTATCAATATTGATTTAGTTAATATTTATTTAAAGCTTACCATATGCTAGGCAGGATGTTATGTGATAAGCATACAAAGTACCTGTCCTCAAGTAACTTTCATCTCATTGGAAAAACAAGAAAAAAAAAAAAATAAGCTAGAGAGATAATGACAATAGTTTCATAGGAAAATGTGTCACAGAGAAAGGAAGAGGCGTCTATGTTTTTGTAATAGATGATTGATGCATTAAGTCAAACTGGATGAGTGAAAATTAGTTGTGCTAAAAAAAAATGAGGAAAGAAAATTTCAGGCAAAGAAAAAATATGTTCTTTCTTTTCAAAAAGCCCCAGTTCCCTAATAAGTCATTGCAACATATATTTCATCTTGATTTTTTGATAATTCTATGCTTACTATTTTTGTGCATTGACAGTTAAGACCATCTGGGTGAATATTGCTGTTGTATGTGCCTTTATGCATTTTGTTTCAAAGGTAACATTATAAATCAGCATAATTTATACTTTCTACCTTCTACCAAATTGCAAATGCTTCTCTGACAAGAATTTCAAATATTAAACAGCAGGTGTATATATAAGACTGAACAGGCTATTCATTGTATTTTGATATACTTGGCTGTATTGACAAAGATAACTGCTATATGATCTCAAATTTGAAGGTTACTCAGAACTGTGAAGGATAATGTCAACTTACATGCAGCTAACATTTATTCTTATAGATTATAACTGATTTATATATGTATATTTCACCTAGATGTACCGTTTTAAATTCTCGTTCAAAAATGTTTTCAGGAGTATTTAATCTTGGAATAATGTGATCTGCTCTGATAATGTTTAGGGTAAGGTATTTTTGAGTTACTGGATTAGAAATAAATATACAGTTCAGTGACAAATTTATCATGGAGAATGTTTCAGATTTCTTTATTAAAAGATACCAGGAGTAAATTTAACCTTCTAATGACTGGCATTAAAAATATATGAGCCAATAAGCAATATTCTCCAATTCTAATACAGTAGTAACTTTGAAAGCATCATACTGGTAAATATTGGCCTGGTCTTTTGTGAAGGGATTCTGTGTAAAATATTTTAAATATTTGTGCTTTGCATGCACTTGGCCTGCTGATGTTGGCTTCTCAGGGCTTTCTCATCTACTTGACACTTTGAAAACAAATACCCTAGGTATTTTATTCTCTTTGAAGCAATTGTGAATGGAAGGTCATTCCTGATTTGGCTCTCTGCTTGTCTGTTACTGGTGTACAAGAATGCTTGTGATTTTTGCACATTAATTTTGTATCCTGATACTTTGCTTAAGTTGCTTATCAGCTTAAGGAGATTTTGGGCTGAGATGATGGGGTTTTCTAAATATACAATCATGTCATCTGCAAACAGGGACAATTTGATTTCTTCTTTTCTTAACTGAATACGCTTTATTTCTTTCTCTTGCCTGATTGCCCTAGCCAGAACTTCCAACACTATGTTGAATAGGAGTGGGGAGAGAGGACATCCCTGTCTTGTGCCAGTTTTCAAAGGGAATGCTTCCAGTTTTTGCCCATTCAGTATGATATTGGCTGTGGGTTTGTCATAAATAGCTCTTATTATTTGGAGATACGTTCCATCAATACCTGGTTTACTGAGAGTTTTTAGCATGAAGGGCTGTTGAATTTTGTTGAAGGCCTTCTCTGCTTCTATTGAGATAATCATGTGGTTCTTGTCTTTGGTTCTGTTTATATGCTAGATTACGGTTATTGATTTGTGTATGTTGAATCAGCCTTGCATCCCAGGGATGGAGCCCACTTGATCCGGGTGGATAAGCTTTTTGATGTGCTGCTGGATTCGGTTTGCCAGTATTTTATTGAGGATTTTTGCATCAATGTTCATCAGGGATATTGGTCTAAAATTCTCTTTTTTTTGTTGTGTCTCTGCCAGGCTTTGGTATAAGGATAATGCTGGCCTCATAAAATGAGTTATGGAGGATTCCCTCTTTTTCTATTGATTGGAATAGTTTCAGAAGGAATGGTACCAGCTCCTCCTTGTACCTCTGGTAGAATTCAGCTGTGAATCCATCTGGTCCTGCACTTTTTTTGGTTGGTAGGCTATTAATTATTGCCTCAATTTCAGAGCCTGCTATTGATCTATTCAGGGATTCAATGTCTTCCTAGTTTAGTCTTGGGAGAGTGTAAGTGTCCAGGAAATTATCCATTTCTTCTAGATTTTCTAGTTTATTTGCGTAGGGTATTTTGTATTTCTGTGGGGTCGGTGGTGATATCCCCTTTATCATTTTTTACTGCGTCTATTTGATTCTTCTCTCTTTTCTTCTTTGTTAATCTTGCTAGAGGTTTATCAATTTTGTTTATCTTTTCAAAAAACCAACTCCTGAATTCATTGATTTTTTGGAGGGTTTTTTGTGTCTCTATCTCCTTCAATTCTGCCCTGATCTTAGTTATTTATTGCCTTCTGCTAGCTTTTGAACTACAGCCATCAGATCTTTTTTTTTTTTTTTTTTTGAGACGGAGTCTTGCTCTGTCGCCCGAGCTGGAGTGCAGTGGCCAGATCTCAGCTCACTGCAAGCTCCGCCTCCCGGGTTTACGCCATTCTCCTGCCTCAGCCTCCGGAGTAGCTGGGACTACAGGCGCCCGCCACCTCGCCCGGCTAGTTTTTTGTATTTTTAGTAGAGACGGGGTTTCACCGTGTTAGCCAGGATGGTCTTGATCTCCTGACCTCGTGATCCGCCCGTCTCGGCCTCCCAAAGTGCTGGGATTACAGGCTTGAGCCACCGAGCCATCAGATCTTTGACAAACCTGAGAAAAACAAGAAATGGGGAAAGGATTCCCTATTTAATAAATGGTGCTGGGAAAATTGGCTAGCCATAAGTAAAAAGATGAAACTGGATCCTTTCCTTACTACTTATACGAAGATTAATTCAACATGGATTAGAGACTTAAATGTTAGACCTAATACCATAACAACCCTAGAAGAAAACTTAGTTAATACCATTCAGGACATAGACATGGGCAAGGACTTCATGCCTAAAACACCAAAAGCAACGGGAGCAAAAGCCAAAATTGACAAATGCGATCTACCGTCAGAGTGAACAGGCAACCTACAGAACGGAAAAAAATTTTTGCAATCTACTCATCTGACAAAAGGCTAATATCCAGAACCTATGAAGAACTCAAACAAATTTACAAGAAAAAACCAAACAACCCCATCAAAAAGTGGGGAAAGGATATGAACAGACATTTCTCAAAAGAAGACATGCATACAGCCAACAGACACATGAAAAAAATGCTCGTCATCACTGGCCATCAGAGAAATGCAAATCAAAACCACAATGAGATACCATCTCTCACTAGTTAGAATAGCAATCATTAAAAAGTCAGGAAATAACAGATGCTGGAGAGGATGTGGAGAAATAGGAACACTTTTACACTGTTGGTGGGATTGTAAACTAGTTCAACCATTATGGAAAACAGTATGGCAATTCCTCAAGGATCTAGAACTAGAAGTACCATATGACTCAGCCATCCCATTACTGGGTATATACCCAGAGGATTATAAATCATGCTGCTATAAAGACACATGCACACGTATGTTCATTGTGGCACTATTCACAATAGCAAAGACTTGGAATCAACCCAAATGTCCACCAGTGACAGATTGGATTAAGAAAATGTGGCACATATACACCATGGAATACTATGCAGCCATAAAAAAGGATGAATTTGTGTCCTTTGTAGGGACATGGATGCAGCTGGAAACCATAATTCTCAGCAACCTATCGTAAGAACAGAAAACCAAACACCGCATGTTCTCACTCATAGGTGGGAACTGAACAATGAGATCACTTGGACTCGGGAAGGGGAACATCACATACTAGGGCCTATTATGGGGAGGGGGGAGGGATTGCATTGGGAGTTATACCTGATGTAAATGACGAGTTGATGGGTGCTGATGAGTTGATGGGTGCAGCACACCAACATGGGACAAGTATACATGTGTAACAAACCTACACATTATGCACACGTACCCTAGAACTTAAAGTATAATAATAACCAAAAAAAGAAAAAAAAGAAATAAAACAAATATCCTCTGCTCCTCCTCTCATTTGAATGAGCCTAGACCTAGTAGCGCCAAACTGTGAATCACCAGGAACCAATAAACTGACAGCAATAGTTGGTCCTAATAGCACACTCGTTCTCATCATATTTTCTCCTTTGAGGAAAAGAGATGGATACAGAGGACTGATATTTATTTATTTATTTATTTATTTATTTATTTATTTATTTATTTATCTATCTACTGCGTCCCAAATTATATTCTGTATCTTGAAGAGCATAGGTGTTATGTGTGCCCTTTTAAAATTGTTCTCAAAAAAGAGTGAAAGAAAGAAAGAATCTGACTTATTCCCAGTGCTGAAAAGGGAAGAGCCTGTTCAAAGATGAGCACCCAGTTTACAAAAAAATGCCATGGAATAACGTTCCAGGGAAGTCAAGACTCAGTCATACGTCCCTATCAGATTAGATCCCCATCACTGGATATTGGGAGACTGTCAGTGCATATATATCACTAATTGGGGTTTCAATATTTATTAAAAAACCTATTTATGTATTGTTGTTGTTTTTTCATTTCTAGTTGTTTGGGCTATATTATGTAGATTTTGATTAACATTTGATTCATTTTGAGCCACAGAAGCCAGAACTGCAAAGGTGCAGATTATTAGTTGATGTGATAGACAATGCTTGATTCAATGGTATTTTATTAATAATGACTAAGATTCATCCCAAAAAACTCCAGGAAATTCTAATAGTCTGTGAAATAAAATGAATGTATTGACTCATAACTCTCAGGTTCAAGGGTGCCGATGATTCCCTTTCTCTTTCCCTCCTTCTCTCTCTCCCTCTCTCACTTTCATTCTCTTGCTTTTATTCTCACTCTTGCTCTTGTGTTTTTCTCTATCTTTACCTTATTTCTACTTAGGCATCTTTATTCCTTACTGTGTGGAGGATTTCTTTACTCTGGAGGTAATTTGATCTTTGGAAAAAAACTGTCTATAATTTTCAGATATGTGGCCCAGTAGGAAAATCTTTTTTCAACTGCTTCCATATTTTAAAAATCCAGAGAAGAAATATGACTGCCTTAACCTCCTGTTGGTCTAAACACTACTGTCAGAAGATGATTGCATGTGAATAATTTACTCAGAATGTCAGCAAAGTTGATAGAAAATTATAGCTATTATGCCTATTGAATCATATGGTTGAGTGTGGATAAGCAGATCTCCAAAAGAAGTGAAGATACTGTACAGTGCAGACCAAAAAATAATATAATACAAATACCGTAAATCTGCAGCCACCCAGTACATCCATATACACTCATTCTCATAATGTGATCTAGAAAAATGCAAAAATACCATGCAACTATCCACTGACAACCAAAGTTTTTAGTCCCATGCCCTTCTCTTATGCAACTAAAGTCCCAAAACGTTTGGATGTTAGTAAATATTCTCCCTCCACACTGCTGTTTTTATTTTGAATTGACAATTTATAATTCTATAAGTTTATAGGACAACAAGTAATGGTATTATTTATGAATGCAATGTAACATAATTAAATCAAGATATTTAACATATCCATTATCTCAAATATGTAACATTTTTGGTGGTAAGAATATTTGAAATTTACTGTCCTAACAATTTTTAAATGTACAATCCTCTATTATTATTTGTATTTTGTTGTTGTTGTTGTTGTTGTTGTTGTTTTTGAGATGGAGTCTTGCTCTGCTGCCCAGGTTGGAGTACAGTGACATGATCTTGGCTCACTGCAACTCCGTCGCCTCCCAGGTTAAAATGATTCTCCTGCCTCAGTCTCCCAAGTAGCTGGCTACTTTTTGTATTTTTAGTAGAGATGGGGTTTCACTATATTGGTCAGTCTGGTCTCGAGCTCCTGACCTCAGATAATCCACCCACATCGGCCTCCCAAAGTGCTGAGTTTACAGGCTTGAGCCATGACACCCGGCCCTTTTTTATTAATTATATTCACTGTGTTGTGGAAAAGACCAAAAATAATATTCCTCCTCTCTGAGATTTTGTACTCTTTTGCCATCATCTTCCCATTTCCCCTGCCCTCAGGTTCTGTAACCACCATTCTACTCTGCTTCTATGTGATTATTTTAGATTTCACATATAAGTAAGACCATGTGGTATTTGTCTTTCTGTGCCTGGCTTATTTCACTTAGAATAATGCTTTCCAATTTCATTAATGTTGTTGCAAATGACATTTTTTTATTTGAAGCTAAATAGTATTCCATTGTGTTTTTGTGTGTGTTTGTGTGTGTGTGTGTGTGTGTGTGTGTGTGTATGCATACACATACACGACATTTTCTTTATCTATTCATCTGTTGATGGCATTTATGTTGATTCTATGATGGCCATTGTGAACAATGCTGCAATAAATATGGAAGCACAGGCATCTCTTCTAAAAATTAATTTCATAACTTTTGGATAACTACCTAGAAGTGGGACTCCTAAATCATATGGTAATTCTATATTTTTTTCAGAAACCTACACACAATTTTTCATATGGCTGCATTAATTCACATTGCCACCAAAGGCATACAAGTGTTCCCTTTCTCCTTATTGTTGTTGGCACTTGTTATCATTAGTCTTTTTGATAATAGTCATTCTAACAACTATGAGATATCTCATTGTGATTTTGATGTTCATTTCCCTAATGATTGTCAATGTCAAGCATTTTTTTCACATTTCCTTTGGGCATCTGTATGTCATCTTTTGAGAAATATCTATTCAGGTTATTTGCTCATTTTTAATAGTTTTTTTTTTTTTAAATTTTATTGCTATTGAGTTGTTAGAGCTCCTAATATGTTGTTAATATTAATCCCTAATTCGATGTATAGTTGCAAACACTTTTTCCCAATGTGTGAGTTGTCTCTGCACACCGTTAATTGTTTTTATGTAGAAACATTTTGTTCTATGTAAAACCGTTTATCTAATTTTGATTTTATTGCCTGCACTTTGGAGTCAAATTCAAAAAATCATTGACCAAACCAATGTACTGTAGTTTTACTCCTGTATTTTCTTCTAGTAGTTTTACAGATTTAGTGTTAAGTTTGTTTTTAATGCATTTTGAGTTGATTCTACATATGGTATGCAATAAGGGTCCAATTGTATTCTTCTGCATGTGGATATACAGGTTTTCCAACACCATTTATTAAGTGACTATCCTTTTTCCATTAGGTATTGTTGGCGCCTTTATTGAAAATCAATTAACCATATATGTGTGGATTTATTTATAGGTTCTATATTGTTTTCATTTGGTTGTTTTTGTTTGCTTGTTTGTTTTTAATTTGTACCGTGCTGTTCTAATAACTGCATGATTTGTGAGTAGATTCAGTTAGCATTCCTCAACATAAGAATTAACAGTATGGCAGCCAGACGCGGTGGCTCCAGCCTGTAATCCCAGCACTTTGGGAGGCCGAGGCGGGTGGATCACAAGATCAAGAGATCGATAACATCCTGGCTAACACAGTGAAACCCCATCTCTACTAAAAATACAAGAAAAATTATCCGGGCATGGTGGTGGGGGCCTGTAGTACCAGCTACACGGGAGACTGAGACAGGAGAATGGCGTGAACCCGGGAAGTGGAGCTTGCAGGGAGCTGAGATCACACCACTGCACTCCAGCCTGGGCGACAGAGCGAGCCTCCGTCTCAAAAACAAAAATAAAAAATAATAAAAAATAAACAGCATGGCTACATGACAAATTTGCAACTCCAGCACACTGAACATAGAGTAAAAATGAAAAATTGTTTAGAGATGTTTAAGATAAGGAAATAAGAGGCAATACATCTTAAGTTAAGAACAACAACAAGAAAAAAAATTCCGTTTTATCAGATAGTAGGTCATAGTGAATGACAGCAGGTCATTTATTTTCTTCACAATCAAATGTAATATTTCATCAAACTGAGTATTTATGTCTCATTTCTTAACTTCATTAAACATTATTTTTGAATTGAAAGATAAAATTGTGTATGTTTACTGTGTACAGCATGATGTTTTCAAGTATCTATACATTGTGGAATGGCTAAAACTAGTGAATTCACTTATAAATTAGCTCACACAGTTTTTTTATGGGAACAACTTAACATTGTATTATTTTCAAGAGCACAATATATTGTTATAACTATAGGCACTATGTTTTACAATTGATCTCTTGAACCGAAGAGATTAATGCTTCCATGTTTATTAATACATTATTCCCAATAGTCAAAATTTCGAATGAATCTAAGTGTCCATCAGTGAATGAATGGATAAAGAAAATGTGATATGTATATACAATGGAGTACTTATTATTCAGCCTTTAAAAAATAAGGCAATTCTCTTGAGACAACATGGATGAAACTGTAGGACATTATGTTAGGTGAAATAAATCAGGCACAGAAAGATAAATACTGCATGACCTCACCTATATATGGAATCTGAAAAAAAAAAAAAAAGTTGATCGTATGGAACTAGTGAGTGGAATGGTGATTACTAGGGGAGAGGGGAGTTAGGGGGTGGAGTGGGAATTGTTTTCCCTCATTTCTGGACAACTGAGAGATCCTCTGTGTTTATCATACTTCCTGTATGTCTCTAAGACGGAAGTCCTTTTTTAGTGTTTATGAAGAACTGGGTAAGTTATTGGTGTAAAAAGTAATCATAGACTAGACTACCAGACTTGAGATTTTCTTCCATAATATCCCCCATAAAACACAATAAACTTCAATTTGATTTGGTTTCTAGGTTCCATCTTTGATAGTAGAAATGCCATAAATTTTGTCAAGGCTTTCGAATATGAAGATTATTCCTGTTATTTTTGTCTCTGCTTTCTTGCAACACCCATTTTCATAGCTTCTCTCTTGTATGGTGTTTCATATAAATATAAACCAATAATATGGTGGGCAGGATTTATATTTCTTGTGTGAAGACTCTGTATTTATAGTTGGCATTTTATAGTAGAAGAAAGTATTGCATGTCTTGGGTCGGGGTATATGGAAAGAAACAATAGGGAGGAACTTGGTGTTTCAGACATTGTCTATTTTTTTGCTTCCTTCAAGGTCGCATTTTTATCTTCATTTGTTAGTTCTATTTCTGTACCTAACACTTCTAGTCTCCATAGAACAGAACCCAAAACAAGCCTTTGAAATGAAATAAAGCCATTGACTGTGGTCGCTGAATGGGTTTGGATCACTAGTCTCAAGCACAGAGTATCTCACTCTACCAACTCAAACTGAGCCTTACCTTTTCTGTAAGACAATGCTGAGGATTGTAAAGTTGCCTAAAGACTCCATATTTTATCATATTTCAACGTGGGTTTTAAATTGCTAGCTGGGTGGACACATTGGCTAAGTCCAGAGACAGAGTAGGTAATGACTTACCTAGAGGCTTCTCTTTTGCACACAAAAATCAACTTCTTAGCCAGAAATATGAGATTCTCACTGCTCTTTCCTCAGGTGCCAGAACAATATTTCTAATCTTTCACTTGAAACAAAAGTTGTAAATGTACCACTTTTCTGTTAGTCAATATTCCTGGAGTAGCAAGTGAAAAGAAAGAGAATTCAAGCTACCTTATGCCGGAAATAGAATATACTGTCCCGTAAATGGTAAGCAGTCCATGACTGGTTTTAGGCATGACAACGTTCAAGGATTCAAGACATGGCATCTGGGTTTGTACATTTTTCTCTCTCAACCTCCTTGCTTGGTTCTTTCTAAGTTTCTGCTTCTCCTCCTGCACCCAGTTTTTCTCCCTGTATTAAGGAAGTTGGCCTTTGATAGTCCTTAACTGGGTAGAGTTTCCAAAATGATGAGATTATTGGACATTCCAAAATATATATTCACTATAAGTACTTAATGGAATGAACTGAAAGACCACGATAAAATTTTCATAATATATATTCTCATATTACACAATGAGTTTCTTCTGTACACCACATTTTTTTCTTTGTATAATAAAGAAATACCTAGAAATCTTTTACATAGCAGATATTTAAAAATAAATTAAATACTTTAAGTGACTGGAGTTTTTTGCTAAGTAGATAATTAGGACATATTTACTAATAAATTACATTTTTGAGCAGTAAATAAATCTCCAAATTATTTTTTCTAAGTTAATAGAATCAAAGTATATAATGGTATTTTAAAATATTTTATATTATAGGTATTTTATAAAATTATATCTTCATTAAATAGGTAATGCATTTTATGCTACAGGCATTCTTTTCAAATACTAGGTATATATATTTTTCAAACTCCCCCAAATTATGACAAGTAAAATTAGGAGGAGAAAAAAGCACTTATGAGTATTTCTTGATAGCAGAACATTCATATAAGTACTTTATGCTTGAAAACAGGCCCTTAAAACTATCTTGAAGATAAACTTATATTAAGAAGTTGCATTAATATTGGCTTTTGGAATGTTATATTTCTGATTTCAGTTAGAATAAACCAAAAATTCACAGTATTTAATGACAGTTTCAACACATACTTACCACATGGAAAAATTACTAAATATTCTCAATAGTCACAAGTTGTTTACAGAAATCATTATTTTCTAAATATGGCAAATGATTTTTCTCAAATGTTAGAGCATTCACATATGACTATAGTCTTAGGAATGACTATCTAGAGAAAGAGCGGTCATTTGGCAAAATGTCCCTACAGAATAGATACCCCAGCATTTACAGCTGAATCTAAATGTTCAACAGATGGCAAGCTGAATATGTTGCAGCTGGAGCTAAACTACACTTTTTAGAGGAAAAATGTATATGTTAGAGAGAAAGGGATAACGCAAAAGAATATTAACAAGATACCTTGAAACAATAGTGAGAAAAGGTCAGTCTAAGTCATATTATTGAAGTTTCATGCTGAGAAAAAATAATGAGACTCTGCTGGACTAATTTCAGCTTTAATTTATGACATGACCTGTGGGCCAAAATATGACATTATAATAAAGATGTGTCTTTACTATAAGCTAGATTTAGTTCTGTAGTAACAGTAACTTATTTTGTAGTAAATCTTTAAGAATATTTTACTTTAATGTATGCATTGATAAAAACCCAAGCCATGAAGACATACTATTTCCATTTGTCTATTCTGTAATACTGCTGCATGTAAAATTAGATTCATATTTTTTGAGAAAAAATGATTTGCTACAAATTTTAAATACTTCAGCAACTCACAAATATTACCAGAGCTTGTGCAAATTATTTGCTGAAGATTAACACTCTATTTCTATATTTATGTCATGACTTTCGTTGCCTACAAGGGATTTCTTGAATATGACTTTTCTATTCTCATTCTCCCAGTGTTCATACTAACATTTTTGTTGTTGAATTTTCCAGGTAATAAACTTATCTCTACTTTATCAAAAGAATAAGTCAGCATCCTTAATATAACTATTACCATGGCAAGTCAAACTTGTAGCACAATTATGATGGCCAACATGATTAGGAGCCAAATGGTAAACTGTGTAAAGTGGTTTCCAAATTTTACCAATCTCTGAGGACTTCATCTCCTTATCTTTACTTTGAATTGTTTATTAATATATGCATACTAACATTGTTAAAATTGTACCTTCAAGTTGAACATAATCAAAGCTAATATAACAATTTTTTTGTTAATAGATCATATTAAAGGAAGTCAGGAATAAAATTGATCTATTCATTTCTAGACTCCATTTTCCTGAAAATCCATAGATATGTGTGTAGTGAAGTAAGACAGTTATGGGGTTACAAGGACTGAAGCAAAACTTTATAACAATTGTGATGTTAAGTTACAAGTAAGTGAATAATTGAAGTAAATTTCTTCATTATATTTAGCATGGTACAAACTAGTAACAGTTTTGTTAAGTTGAATTTAATCCATTCAGCCTCCCAATGCCTCAATGTCTTCAGGAGTCACATACCATCATTCAACTGTACTCTAGTGATCACAGAGGCAAACCCTGGCACAGTGTGGAAGAGGACTATACAAAGGTATGAGAAACAAGAGGTGAGACCTCTGGGCCTCTTACCAGGGTGGGAACATTCCTAGTGTTTCTCCTTACTTTCCTTACCTGAATTATTATTATTTTATAGTGTATTCTTTAGTGTAATTACTTGGCCAATGGAAGGATTTATCATTTCACTACCTGTTTAAACATATAATAAATATTGTTAGTTTTAAATAATGTGGTGTTTTATATTTAACATCCTTTATTACAAAAAGTCAAACAGTCTGGAATTTCCATGTTATTTTGTTTTTTGTTTTTGGTGTTTTTTGATTTTTTTTTTTTTTTTTCATTTTAAGCCTTATCCTGCTGCCAACATTCTAACTTACCACTTACCCAAGTATATTGAATTTGAGGGGTATTGTGTGTTGGATGCTGTTGGTGGTAGTGTATTTTTTTTTTTTTTTTTACTTTTTGTTGTGGTTTGGTTGTTTGTTTTTTCTGAAAAGCAGCCCAGAAAGTACATTAAGGGGTACTATAAAGACATGGACATAAGTGATTTACTGGCTTTTCTGCATTCAAGGAGGTCACTTTTCTTCATTTATTTGACAAAAGCTGGGGTACCAGGAAAGGAATAAAATTGTTTCAACTGCATTTTGATATTGTACATTAGAGTTTTATCCAAGCTTTAAATATAGAATCTGTAAACATTTCTGTAAAAGGCCAGATAGTAAATATTTAGGACTTTGCAGGCCTTGCTGTCTCTATCATAATTATTCAACCCTGCTATGCAGCAAAAATGAGCCACACCAAAACAGTGAGGGTGACTATGTTCTAATACAATTTATTTTTAAAAAGTACAGACAGTGAGAAGAACTTGACCTGTGGGCCATAGTTTGACAACCCTGCTTTGGATGCTAAAAGTTTCACTCATAACTTACTAATTACATCACTGGCCATATTCTTGTTTTAAAACATACTAAATACTTTCATTTCATTTTGTTTTGTTCCTATGAGTAAGGCAAAGAAATATGTGGAAAAACAAAATCATACATTTACTTATTTATTTCTTCTAATATTTACAGAGAGCCTTTAGAGAGAACTAAGCATTGTAGATAGTGGGAGGATTCAAGAGTTAAAATACAGTAGAGAAGAAGTTTCTGCTCTCAAGTATGATTACTTTTCCTTCCTTCCTTCCTTCCTTCCTTCCTTCCTTCCTTCCTTCCTTC
>NC_045455.1:50899583-50956775 GCF_002776525.5 Piliocolobus tephrosceles
GAAGGAAGGAAGGAAGGAAGGAAGGAAGGAAGGAAGGAAGGAAGGAAAAGTAATCATACTTGAGAGCAGAAACTTCTTCTCTACTGTATTTTAACTCTTGAATCCTCCCACTATCTACAATGCTTAGTTCTCTCTAAAGGCTCTCTGTAAATATTAGAAGAAATAAATAAGTAAATGTATGATTTTGTTTTTCCACATATTTCTTTGCCTTACTCATAGGAACAAAACAAAATGAAATGAAAGTATTTAGTATGTTTTAAAACAAGAATATGGCCAGTGATGTAATTAGTAAGTTATGAGTGAAACTTTTAGCATCCAAAGCAGGGTTGTCAAACTATGGCCCACAGGTCAAGTTCTTCTCACTGTCTGTACTTTTTAAAAATAAATTGTATTAGAACATAGTCACCCTCACTGTTTTGGTGTGGCTCATTTTTGCTGCATAGCAGGGTTGAATAATTATGATAGAGACAGCAAGGCCTGCAAAGTCCTAAATATTTACTATCTGGCCTTTTACAGAAATGTTTACAGATTCTATATTTAAAGCTTGGATAAAACTCTAATGTACAATATCAAAATGCAGTTGAAACAATTTTATTCCTTTCCTGGTACCCCAGCTTTTGTCAAATAAATGAAGAAAAGTGACCTCCTTGAATGCAGAAAAGCCAGTAAATCACTTATGTCCATGTCTTTATAGTACCCCTTAATGTACTTTCTGGGCTGCTTTTCAGAAAAAACAAACAACCAAACCACAACAAAAAGTAAAAAAAAAAAAAAAAAATACACTACCACCAACAGCATCCAACACACAATACCCCTCAAATTCAATATACTTGGGTAAGTGGTAAGTTAGAATGTTGGCAGCAGGATAAGGCTTAAAATGAAAAAAAAAAAAAAAAATCAAAAAACACCAAAAACAAAAAACAAAATAACATGGAAATTCCAGACTGTTTGACTTTTTGTAATAAAGGATGTTAAATATAAAACACCACATTATTTAAAACTAACAATATTTATTATATGTTTAAACAGGTAGTGAAATGATAAATCCTTCCATTGGCCAAGTAATTACACTAAAGAATACACTATAAAATAATAATAATTCAGGTAAGGAAAGTAAGGAGAAACACTAGGAATGTTCCCACCCTGGTAAGAGGCCCAGAGGTCTCACCTCTTGTTTCTCATACCTTTGTATAGTCCTCTTCCACACTGTGCCAGGGTTTGCCTCTGTGATCACTAGAGTACAGTTGAATGATGGTATGTGACTCCTGAAGACATTGAGGCATTGGGAGGCTGAATGGATTAAATTCAACTTAACAAAACTGTTACTAGTTTGTACCATGCTAAATATAATGAAGAAATTTACTTCAATTATTCACTTACTTGTAACTTAACATCACAATTGTTATAAAGTTTTGCTTCAGTCCTTGTAACCCCATAACTGTCTTACTTCACTACACACATATCTATGGATTTTCAGGAAAATGGAGTCTAGAAATGAATAGATCAATTTTATTCCTGACTTCCTTTAATATGATCTATTAACAAAAAATTGTTATATTAGCTTTGATTATGTTCAACTTGAAGGTACAATTTTAACAATGTTAGTATGCATATATTAATAAACAATTCAAAGTAAAGATAAGGAGATGAAGTCCTCAGAGATTGGTAAAATTTGGAAACCACTTTACACAGTTTACCATTTGGCTCCTAATCATGTTGGCCATCATAATTGTGCTACAAGTTTGACTTGCCATGGTAATAGTTATATTAAGGATGCTGACTTATTCTTTTGATAAAGTAGAGATAAGTTTATTACCTGGAAAATTCAACAACAAAAATGTTAGTATGAACACTGGGAGAATGAGAATAGAAAAGTCATATTCAAGAAATCCCTTGTAGGCAACGAAAGTCATGACATAAATATAGAAATAGAGTGTTAATCTTCAGCAAATAATTTGCACAAGCTCTGGTAATATTTGTGAGTTGCTGAAGTATTTAAAATTTGTAGCAAATCATTTTTTCTCAAAAAATATGAATCTAATTTTACATGCAGCAGTATTACAGAATAGACAAATGGAAATAGTATGTCTTCATGGCTTGGGTTTTTATCAATGCATACATTAAAGTAAAATATTCTTAAAGATTTACTACAAAATAAGTTACTGTTACTACAGAACTAAATCTAGCTTATAGTAAAGACACATCTTTATTATAATGTCATATTTTGGCCCACAGGTCATGTCATAAATTAAAGCTGAAATTAGTCCAGCAGAGTCTCATTATTTTTTCTCAGCATGAAACTTCAATAATATGACTTAGACTGACCTTTTCTCACTATTGTTTCAAGGTATCTTGTTAATATTCTTTTGCGTTATCCCTTTCTCTCTAACATATACATTTTTCCTCTAAAAAGTGTAGTTTAGCTCCAGCTGCAACATATTCAGCTTGCCATCTGTTGAACATTTAGATTCAGCTGTAAATGCTGGGGTATCTATTCTGTAGGGACATTTTGCCAAATGACCGCTCTTTCTCTAGATAGTCATTCCTAAGACTATAGTCATATGTGAATGCTCTAACATTTGAGAAAAATCATTTGCCATATTTAGAAAATAATGATTTCTGTAAACAACTTGTGACTATTGAGAATATTTAGTAATTTTTCCATGTGGTAAGTATGTGTTGAAACTGTCATTAAATACTGTGAATTTTTGGTTTATTCTAACTGAAATCAGAAATATAACATTCCAAAAGCCAATATTAATGCAACTTCTTAATATAAGTTTATCTTCAAGATAGTTTTAAGGGCCTGTTTTCAAGCATAAAGTACTTATATGAATGTTCTGCTATCAAGAAATACTCATAAGTGCTTTTTTCTCCTCCTAATTTTACTTGTCATAATTTGGGGGAGTTTGAAAAATATATATACCTAGTATTTGAAAAGAATGCCTGTAGCATAAAATGCATTACCTATTTAATGAAGATATAATTTTATAAAATACCTATAATATAAAATATTTTAAAATACCATTATATACTTTGATTCTATTAACTTAGAAAAAATAATTTGGAGATTTATTTACTGCTCAAAAATGTAATTTATTAGTAAATATGTCCTAATTATCTACTTAGCAAAAAACTCCAGTCACTTAAAGTATTTAATTTATTTTTAAATATCTGCTATGTAAAAGATTTCTAGGTATTTCTTTATTATACAAAGAAAAAAATGTGGTGTACAGAAGAAACTCATTGTGTAATATGAGAATATATATTATGAAAATTTTATCGTGGTCTTTCAGTTCATTCCATTAAGTACTTATAGTGAATATATATTTTGGAATGTCCAATAATCTCATCATTTTGGAAACTCTACCCAGTTAAGGACTATCAAAGGCCAACTTCCTTAATACAGGGAGAAAAACTGGGTGCAGGAGGAGAAGCAGAAACTTAGAAAGAACCAAGCAAGGAGGTTGAGAGAGAAAAATGTACAAACCCAGATGCCATGTCTTGAATCCTTGAACGTTGTCATGCCTAAAACCAGTCATGGACTGCTTACCATTTACGGGACAGTATATTCTATTTCCGGCATAAGGTAGCTTGAATTCTCTTTCTTTTCACTTGCTACTCCAGGAATATTGACTAACAGAAAAGTGGTACATTTACAACTTTTGTTTCAAGTGAAAGATTAGAAATATTGTTCTGGCACCTGAGGAAAGAGCAGTGAGAATCTCATATTTCTGGCTAAGAAGTTGATTTTTGTGTGCAAAAGAGAAGCCTCTAGGTAAGTCATTACCTACTCTGTCTCTGGACTTAGCCAATGTGTCCACCCAGCTAGCAATTTAAAACCCACGTTGAAATATGATAAAATATGGAGTCTTTAGGCAACTTTACAATCCTCAGCATTGTCTTACAGAAAAGGTAAGGCTCAGTTTGAGTTGGTAGAGTGAGATACTCTGTGCTTGAGACTAGTGATCCAAACCCATTCAGCGACCACAGTCAATGGCTTTATTTCATTTCAAAGGCTTGTTTTGGGTTCTGTTCTATGGAGACTAGAAGTGTTAGGTACAGAAATAGAACTAACAAATGAAGATAAAAATGCGACCTTGAAGGAAGCAAAAAAATAGACAATGTCTGAAACACCAAGTTCCTCCCTATTGTTTCTTTCCATATACCCCGACCCAAGACATGCAATACTTTCTTCTACTATAAAATGCCAACTATAAATACAGAGTCTTCACACAAGAAATATAAATCCTGCCCACCATATTATTGGTTTATATTTATATGAAACACCATACAAGAGAGAAGCTATGAAAATGGGTGTTGCAAGAAAGCAGAGACAAAAATAACAGGAATAATCTTCATATTCGAAAGCCTTGACAAAATTTATGGCATTTCTACTATCAAAGATGGAACCTAGAAACCAAATCAAATTGAAGTTTATTGTGTTTTATGGGGGATATTATGGAAGAAAATCTCAAGTCTGGTAGTCTAGTCTATGATTACTTTTTACACCAATAACTTACCCAGTTCTTCATAAACACTAAAAAAGGACTTCCGTCTTAGAGACATACAGGAAGTATGATAAACACAGAGGATCTCTCAGTTGTCCAGAAATGAGGGAAAACAATTCCCACTCCACCCCCTAACTCCCCTCTCCCCTAGTAATCACCATTCCACTCACTAGTTCCATACGATCAACTTTTTTTTTTTTTTTTCAGATTCCATATATAGGTGAGGTCATGCAGTATTTATCTTTCTGTGCCTGATTTATTTCACCTAACATAATGTCCTACAGTTTCATCCATGTTGTCTCAAGAGAATTGCCTTATTTTTTAAAGGCTGAATAATAAGTACTCCATTGTATATACATATCACATTTTCTTTATCCATTCATTCACTGATGGACACTTAGATTCATTCGAAATTTTGACTATTGGGAATAATGTATTAATAAACATGGAAGCATTAATCTCTTCGGTTCAAGAGATCAATTGTAAAACATAGTGCCTATAGTTATAACAATATATTGTGCTCTTGAAAATAATACAATGTTAAGTTGTTCCCATAAAAAAACTGTGTGAGCTAATTTATAAGTGAATTCACTAGTTTTAGCCATTCCACAATGTATAGATACTTGAAAACATCATGCTGTACACAGTAAACATACACAATTTTATCTTTCAATTCAAAAATAATGTTTAATGAAGTTAAGAAATGAGACATAAATACTCAGTTTGATGAAATATTACATTTGATTGTGAAGAAAATAAATGACCTGCTGTCATTCACTATGACCTACTATCTGATAAAACGGAATTTTTTTTCTTGTTGTTGTTCTTAACTTAAGATGTATTGCCTCTTATTTCCTTATCTTAAACATCTCTAAACAATTTTTCATTTTTACTCTATGTTCAGTGTGCTGGAGTTGCAAATTTGTCATGTAGCCATGCTGTTTATTTTTTATTATTTTTTATTTTTGTTTTTGAGACGGAGGCTCGCTCTGTCGCCCAGGCTGGAGTGCAGTGGTGTGATCTCAGCTCCCTGCAAGCTCCACTTCCCGGGTTCACGCCATTCTCCTGTCTCAGTCTCCCGTGTAGCTGGTACTACAGGCCCCCACCACCATGCCCGGATAATTTTTCTTGTATTTTTAGTAGAGATGGGGTTTCACTGTGTTAGCCAGGATGTTATCGATCTCTTGATCTTGTGATCCACCCGCCTCGGCCTCCCAAAGTGCTGGGATTACAGGCTGGAGCCACCGCGTCTGGCTGCCATACTGTTAATTCTTATGTTGAGGAATGCTAACTGAATCTACTCACAAATCATGCAGTTATTAGAACAGCACGGTACAAATTAAAAACAAACAAGCAAACAAAAACAACCAAATGAAAACAATATAGAACCTATAAATAAATCCACACATATATGGTTAATTGATTTTCAATAAAGGCGCCAACAATACCTAATGGAAAAAGGATAGTCACTTAATAAATGGTGTTGGAAAACCTGTATATCCACATGCAGAAGAATACAATTGGACCCTTATTGCATACCATATGTAGAATCAACTCAAAATGCATTAAAAACAAACTTAACACTAAATCTGTAAAACTACTAGAAGAAAATACAGGAGTAAAACTACAGTACATTGGTTTGGTCAATGATTTTTTGAATTTGACTCCAAAGTGCAGGCAATAAAATCAAAATTAGATAAACGGTTTTACATAGAACAAAATGTTTCTACATAAAAACAATTAACGGTGTGCAGAGACAACTCACACATTGGGAAAAAGTGTTTGCAACTATACATCGAATTAGGGATTAATATTAACAACATATTAGGAGCTCTAACAACTCAATAGCAATAAAATTTAAAAAAAAAAAAACTATTAAAAATGAGCAAATAACCTGAATAGATATTTCTCAAAAGATGACATACAGATGCCCAAAGGAAATGTGAAAAAAATGCTTGACATTGACAATCATTAGGGAAATGAACATCAAAATCACAATGAGATATCTCATAGTTGTTAGAATGACTATTATCAAAAAGACTAATGATAACAAGTGCCAACAACAATAAGGAGAAAGGGAACACTTGTATGCCTTTGGTGGCAATGTGAATTAATGCAGCCATATGAAAAATTGTGTGTAGGTTTCTGAAAAAAATATAGAATTACCATATGATTTAGGAGTCCCACTTCTAGGTAGTTATCCAAAAGTTATGAAATTAATTTTTAGAAGAGATGCCTGTGCTTCCATATTTATTGCAGCATTGTTCACAATGGCCATCATAGAATCAACATAAATGCCATCAACAGATGAATAGATAAAGAAAATGTCGTGTATGTGTATGCATACACACACACACACACACACACACACACACAAACACACACAAAAACACAATGGAATACTATTTAGCTTCAAATAAAAAAATGTCATTTGCAACAACATTAATGAAATTGGAAAGCATTATTCTAAGTGAAATAAGCCAGGCACAGAAAGACAAATACCACATGGTCTTACTTATATGTGAAATCTAAAATAATCACATAGAAGCAGAGTAGAATGGTGGTTACAGAACCTGAGGGCAGGGGAAATGGGAAGATGATGGCAAAAGAGTACAAAATCTCAGAGAGGAGGAATATTATTTTTGGTCTTTTCCACAACACAGTGAATATAATTAATAAAAAAGGGCCGGGTGTCATGGCTCAAGCCTGTAAACTCAGCACTTTGGGAGGCCGATGTGGGTGGATTATCTGAGGTCAGGAGCTCGAGACCAGACTGACCAATATAGTGAAACCCCATCTCTACTAAAAATACAAAAAGTAGCCAGCTACTTGGGAGACTGAGGCAGGAGAATCATTTTAACCTGGGAGGCGACGGAGTTGCAGTGAGCCAAGATCATGTCACTGTACTCCAACCTGGGCAGCAGAGCAAGACTCCATCTCAAAAACAACAACAACAACAACAACAACAACAAAATACAAATAATAATAGAGGATTGTACATTTAAAAATTGTTAGGACAGTAAATTTCAAATATTCTTACCACCAAAAATGTTACATATTTGAGATAATGGATATGTTAAATATCTTGATTTAATTATGTTACATTGCATTCATAAATAATACCATTACTTGTTGTCCTATAAACTTATAGAATTATAAATTGTCAATTCAAAATAAAAACAGCAGTGTGGAGGGAGAATATTTACTAACATCCAAACGTTTTGGGACTTTAGTTGCATAAGAGAAGGGCATGGGACTAAAAACTTTGGTTGTCAGTGGATAGTTGCATGGTATTTTTGCATTTTTCTAGATCACATTATGAGAATGAGTGTATATGGATGTACTGGGTGGCTGCAGATTTACGGTATTTGTATTATATTATTTTTTGGTCTGCACTGTACAGTATCTTCACTTCTTTTGGAGATCTGCTTATCCACACTCAACCATATGATTCAATAGGCATAATAGCTATAATTTTCTATCAACTTTGCTGACATTCTGAGTAAATTATTCACATGCAATCATCTTCTGACAGTAGTGTTTAGACCAACAGGAGGTTAAGGCAGTCATATTTCTTCTCTGGATTTTTAAAATATGGAAGCAGTTGAAAAAAGATTTTCCTACTGGGCCACATATCTGAAAATTATAGACAGTTTTTTTCCAAAGATCAAATTACCTCCAGAGTAAAGAAATCCTCCACACAGTAAGGAATAAAGATGCCTAAGTAGAAATAAGGTAAAGATAGAGAAAAACACAAGAGCAAGAGTGAGAATAAAAGCAAGAGAATGAAAGTGAGAGAGGGAGAGAGAGAAGGAGGGAAAGAGAAAGGGAATCATCGGCACCCTTGAACCTGAGAGTTATGAGTCAATACATTCATTTTATTTCACAGACTATTAGAATTTCCTGGAGTTTTTTGGGATGAATCTTAGTCATTATTAATAAAATACCATTGAATCAAGCATTGTCTATCACATCAACTAATAATCTGCACCTTTGCAGTTCTGGCTTCTGTGGCTCAAAATGAATCAAATGTTAATCAAAATCTACATAATATAGCCCAAACAACTAGAAATGAAAAAACAACAACAATACATAAATAGGTTTTTTAATAAATATTGAAACCCCAATTAGTGATATATATGCACTGACAGTCTCCCAATATCCAGTGATGGGGATCTAATCTGATAGGGACGTATGACTGAGTCTTGACTTCCCTGGAACGTTATTCCATGGCATTTTTTTGTAAACTGGGTGCTCATCTTTGAACAGGCTCTTCCCTTTTCAGCACTGGGAATAAGTCAGATTCTTTCTTTCTTTCACTCTTTTTTGAGAACAATTTTAAAAGGGCACACATAACACCTATGCTCTTCAAGATACAGAATATAATTTGGGACGCAGTAGATAGATAAATAAATAAATAAATAAATAAATAAATAAATAAATAAATAAATATCAGTCCTCTGTATCCATCTCTTTTCCTCAAAGGAGAAAATATGATGAGAACGAGTGTGCTATTAGGACCAACTATTGCTGTCAGTTTATTGGTTCCTGGTGATTCACAGTTTGGCGCTACTAGGTCTAGGCTCATTCAAATGAGAGGAGGAGCAGAGGATATTTGTTTTATTTCTTTTTTTTCTTTTTTTGGTTATTATTATACTTTAAGTTCTAGGGTACGTGTGCATAATGTGTAGGTTTGTTACACATGTATACTTGTCCCATGTTGGTGTGCTGCACCCATCAACTCATCAGCACCCATCAACTCGTCATTTACATCAGGTATAACTCCCAATGCAATCCCTCCCCCCTCCCCATAATAGGCCCTAGTATGTGATGTTCCCCTTCCCGAGTCCAAGTGATCTCATTGTTCAGTTCCCACCTATGAGTGAGAACATGCGGTGTTTGGTTTTCTGTTCTTACGATAGGTTGCTGAGAATTATGGTTTCCAGCTGCATCCATGTCCCTACAAAGGACACAAATTCATCCTTTTTTATGGCTGCATAGTATTCCATGGTGTATATGTGCCACATTTTCTTAATCCAATCTGTCACTGGTGGACATTTGGGTTGATTCCAAGTCTTTGCTATTGTGAATAGTGCCACAATGAACATACGTGTGCATGTGTCTTTATAGCAGCATGATTTATAATCCTCTGGGTATATACCCAGTAATGGGATGGCTGAGTCATATGGTACTTCTAGTTCTAGATCCTTGAGGAATTGCCATACTGTTTTCCATAATGGTTGAACTAGTTTACAATCCCACCAACAGTGTAAAAGTGTTCCTATTTCTCCACATCCTCTCCAGCATCTGTTATTTCCTGACTTTTTAATGATTGCTATTCTAACTAGTGAGAGATGGTATCTCATTGTGGTTTTGATTTGCATTTCTCTGATGGCCAGTGATGACGAGCATTTTTTTCATGTGTCTGTTGGCTGTATGCATGTCTTCTTTTGAGAAATGTCTGTTCATATCCTTTCCCCACTTTTTGATGGGGTTGTTTGGTTTTTTCTTGTAAATTTGTTTGAGTTCTTCATAGGTTCTGGATATTAGCCTTTTGTCAGATGAGTAGATTGCAAAAATTTTTTTCCGTTCTGTAGGTTGCCTGTTCACTCTGACGGTAGATCGCATTTGTCAATTTTGGCTTTTGCTCCCGTTGCTTTTGGTGTTTTAGGCATGAAGTCCTTGCCCATGTCTATGTCCTGAATGGTATTAACTAAGTTTTCTTCTAGGGTTGTTATGGTATTAGGTCTAACATTTAAGTCTCTAATCCATGTTGAATTAATCTTCGTATAAGTAGTAAGGAAAGGATCCAGTTTCATCTTTTTACTTATGGCTAGCCAATTTTCCCAGCACCATTTATTAAATAGGGAATCCTTTCCCCATTTCTTGTTTTTCTCAGGTTTGTCAAAGATCTGATGGCTCGGTGGCTCAAGCCTGTAATCCCAGCACTTTGGGAGGCCGAGACGGGCGGATCACGAGGTCAGGAGATCGAGACCATCCTGGCTAACACGGTGAAACCCCGTCTCTACTAAAAATACAAAAAACTAGCCGGGCGAGGTGGCGGGCGCCTGTAGTCCCAGCTACTCCGGAGGCTGAGGCAGGAGAATGGCGTAAACCCGGGAGGCGGAGCTTGCAGTGAGCTGAGATCTGGCCACTGCACTCCAGCTCGGGCGACAGAGCAAGACTCCGTCTCAAAAAAAAAAAAAAAAAAGATCTGATGGCTGTAGTTCAAAAGCTAGCAGAAGGCAATAAATAACTAAGATCAGGGCAGAATTGAAGGAGATAGAGACACAAAAAACCCTCCAAAAAATCAATGAATTCAGGAGTTGGTTTTTTGAAAAGATAAACAAAATTGATAAACCTCTAGCAAGATTAACAAAGAAGAAAAGAGAGAAGAATCAAATAGACGCAGTAAAAAATGATAAAGGGGATATCACCACCGACCCCACAGAAATACAAAATACCCTACGCAAATAAACTAGAAAATCTAGAAGAAATGGATAATTTCCTGGACACTTACACTCTCCCAAGACTAAACTAGGAAGACATTGAATCCCTGAATAGATCAATAGCAGGCTCTGAAATTGAGGCAATAATTAATAGCCTACCAACCAAAAAAAGTGCAGGACCAGATGGATTCACAGCTGAATTCTACCAGAGGTACAAGGAGGAGCTGGTACCATTCCTTCTGAAACTATTCCAATCAATAGAAAAAGAGGGAATCCTCCATAACTCATTTTATGAGGCCAGCATTATCCTTATACCAAAGCCTGGCAGAGACACAACAAAAAAAAGAGAATTTTAGACCAATATCCCTGATGAACATTGATGCAAAAATCCTCAATAAAATACTGGCAAACCGAATCCAGCAGCACATCAAAAAGCTTATCCACCCGGATCAAGTGGGCTCCATCCCTGGGATGCAAGGCTGATTCAACATACACAAATCAATAACCGTAATCTAGCATATAAACAGAACCAAAGACAAGAACCACATGATTATCTCAATAGAAGCAGAGAAGGCCTTCAACAAAATTCAACAGCCCTTCATGCTAAAAACTCTCAGTAAACCAGGTATTGATGGAACGTATCTCCAAATAATAAGAGCTATTTATGACAAACCCACAGCCAATATCATACTGAATGGGCAAAAACTGGAAGCATTCCCTTTGAAAACTGGCACAAGACAGGGATGTCCTCTCTCCCCACTCCTATTCAACATAGTGTTGGAAGTTCTGGCTAGGGCAATCAGGCAAGAGAAAGAAATAAAGCGTATTCAGTTAAGAAAAGAAGAAATCAAATTGTCCCTGTTTGCAGATGACATGATTGTATATTTAGAAAACCCCATCATCTCAGCCCAAAATCTCCTTAAGCTGATAAGCAACTTAAGCAAAGTATCAGGATACAAAATTAATGTGCAAAAATCACAAGCATTCTTGTACACCAGTAACAGACAAGCAGAGAGCCAAATCAGGAATGACCTTCCATTCACAATTGCTTCAAAGAGAATAAAATACCTAGGGTATTTGTTTTCAAAGTGTCAAGTAGATGAGAAAGCCCTGAGAAGCCAACATCAGCAGGCCAAGTGCATGCAAAGCACAAATATTTAAAATATTTTACACAGAATCCCTTCACAAAAGACCAGGCCAATATTTACCAGTATGATGCTTTCAAAGTTACTACTGTATTAGAATTGGAGAATATTGCTTATTGGCTCATATATTTTTAATGCCAGTCATTAGAAGGTTAAATTTACTCCTGGTATCTTTTAATAAAGAAATCTGAAACATTCTCCATGATAAATTTGTCACTGAACTGTATATTTATTTCTAATCCAGTAACTCAAAAATACCTTACCCTAAACATTATCAGAGCAGATCACATTATTCCAAGATTAAATACTCCTGAAAACATTTTTGAACGAGAATTTAAAACGGTACATCTAGGTGAAATATACATATATAAATCAGTTATAATCTATAAGAATAAATGTTAGCTGCATGTAAGTTGACATTATCCTTCACAGTTCTGAGTAACCTTCAAATTTGAGATCATATAGCAGTTATCTTTGTCAATACAGCCAAGTATATCAAAATACAATGAATAGCCTGTTCAGTCTTATATATACACCTGCTGTTTAATATTTGAAATTCTTGTCAGAGAAGCATTTGCAATTTGGTAGAAGGTAGAAAGTATAAATTATGCTGATTTATAATGTTACCTTTGAAACAAAATGCATAAAGGCACATACAACAGCAATATTCACCCAGATGGTCTTAACTGTCAATGCACAAAAATAGTAAGCATAGAATTATCAAAAAATCAAGATGAAATATATGTTGCAATGACTTATTAGGGAACTGGGGCTTTTTGAAAAGAAAGAACATATTTTTTCTTTGCCTGAAATTTTCTTTCCTCATTTTTTTTTAGCACAACTAATTTTCACTCATCCAGTTTGACTTAATGCATCAATCATCTATTACAAAAACATAGACGCCTCTTCCTTTCTCTGTGACACATTTTCCTATGAAACTATTGTCATTATCTCTCTAGCTTATTTTTTTTTTTTTCTTGTTTTTCCAATGAGATGAAAGTTACTTGAGGACAGGTACTTTGTATGCTTATCACATAACATCCTGCCTAGCATATGGTAAGCTTTAAATAAATATTAACTAAATCAATATTGATACATTTCTTACTTTCACAGATATAGTAGTTTGAGAACAATGTCAATCCAGAAATAGTTGGCCTGTTATTTGTTAAATCTATACTACATATTGGCCATTGTGCCACTAGGTGATGTAAAATTCCCACGTGCTGTGGCAATTATCTATTTATTGCATCTCATCAAATTCTTTCTTTTTTACCTTGCCTTATGATCCTTGAGTGAGACTCTCCAAACATTGCCTTGTTGAGATGTGGCTTGGCACAGGTTTTTGTCATTAGAGCATCCTGAATGAAAACTGCAAGGACAATGGAGGAAAGAATTTGTATCTTGAATTCTTTCTGTCTCTGTCTGTCTCAGTCTCTTTCCGTGTCTCTCTCTCTCTTTTATTTCTCCCTTTCTTCTTTTTTTCCCCCTAAATACATATAACAATGCTTTCCCAAATATAAGTAAATCTGCATATAATAAATTTATTAAATTATACTAAATAAGCCTTAAGTGTGCAGTAGAATGAACATATAAGATGAGGGTTTTTTTTTTTTTTTTTAGATTTTAATAATTCTAAAATACAACTGCTATGTTTGCTTTTCTTCCTTTCCTGCCTGTGCCACACAATTAACAATCATTGTGATGTTCATAGAGGCAAAGCACTAGGTCAGAGGTGAGTTGCATCAACTTTAGAAGCTGAGGTATGAAAAAGACTTTATTAAACATTTGCAAGAACAGATTAATTTTTAAAATGCATACAGATTCTACAGGTAAGAACCTACCTGTCAAACCTATGTTATAAACACCGAGGATTTAGTTTATCAGTTTTCTAAGCATGCACCAACCACTAAGGGCAAACTTTATTACAGCACAATAAGTGAATGAATAATTTGTCATGTAAAAGATATTTTCACCTTTTATCTAGAAAGATAAAATTCTTTGTAATTGTGAGTAACATCTATTGCTATTTTGAAATCCAATGGAAGCTAATTGTTGTGTTAAACAGAAAATCACCTGGGCAGAATGAGAGTCCTTCACTATTAAAAGCATCAATTAAAGAGTCAAGGATGATTGACAAAGCTATTAAATGCTGAAAATATGTCATTTAAAAGGTAGAAGTTAAAAATGAATGTGCAAAATCTATGAAATTGAGAACATTGAAGCTAGTGAAAATTGGAATAAATTACAAGGGAGAAATTATTTAAACATGAAACTAAATATCTGTGAATTTGGGACCTGTTGGTGAATCTATTAGAGGACACTGAACTAGTCTTGCACATCTGTAAAACTGATACAAGTTTGAGAAATGAAACCTGGTTTTACCAGGATCAGAAATTCTGCTAACTACATGACTCTCTACATTTTATATATCCGAGACTGAGTTATTTGCAAGAAAGTAGGCATATATACTTTACTTTCTTTCCCAGGGGAAATTAAAAATGCAAATATATACAAAGAAAAAAAAAAAAAAAAAGATGACCAGATAATATAGTTTGACTGTGTGCCCACTGACATTGCAACTTGAATTCTATCTCCCAGAATTCCCATGTGTTGTGGGAGGAAACCAGGGGGAGGTAATTAAGTCATGGGGGCTAGTCTTTCCCATGCTATTCTTACCATAGTGAACAAGTCTCACAAGAACTGATGGGTTTATCAGGGGTTTCCGCTTTCGCTTCTTTCTCATTTTTCTTTTACTGCCACCAAGTAAGACGTACTCTCATGGTCTCTCGCCATGATTCTGAGGCCCCCCCAAGCCATGTGGAACTGTAAGTCTAATTAAACCTCTTTTTGTTCCCAGTTTTGGGTATGTCTTTTTCAGCAGCGTTAAAATGAACTAACAAACGGCCCGGCGCGGTGACTCAAGCCTGTAATCCCAGCACTTTGGGAGGCCGAGACGGGCAGATCACGAGTTCAGGAGATCGAGACCATCCTGGCTAATCTGGTGAAACCCCGTCTCTACTAAAAAATACAAAAAACTAGCCGGGCGAGGTGGCGGGTGCCTGTAGTCCCAGCTACAAGGGAGGCTGAGGCAGGAGAATGGTGTAAACCCGGGAGACTTAGCTTGCAGTGAGCTGAGATCCGGCCACTGCACTCCAGCCTGGGCGACAAAGCAAGGCTCTGTCTCAAAAAAAAAAAAAAAAAAAAAAAAAAAAAAAAAAAAAAAAAAAAAAAAGAACTAACACACTAGGCACTAGGCAAGGATATTTGCTTCTTCTTTTATTATATATGATAGCCAGTCTATGTAGACACTTATGTAAGTATTTGATTAAGTATACGGATTTTATTTTCTTACTAAAAAAAAAAATATCTGATGCAAAGATAAATAATAATAAGATATATCAAATCATTGTAGACATTTAAGGTGTACAACTTGACGATTTGCTATACCTCTTCATTGTGAAATAACCATCACAATCAATATAACTAACATTTCTATTACCTAAGATAAATACGTATTTTATGTGTGTGATGAGATAACTTAGAATCTATTCTCTTAATACATTTTAAGTATACAACATAGTATTGTTACCTCTAGTTACCTTGCTATATATTAGATCCCAGAACTTACAGATTTTGGATATTTGATCAACATAAGTTGATGTACTACTTGACCCACATCTGAATCAATTATTTTTGGTTTATTTCAGTAAGTGCAATGGATCTATGAATTTACAATTTAATAGATTTATATGATTAATCTATTAAACTTATCATTTATATGATGACTGAGTTTCTTGCTCTCAGTATAATAACAAAAAAATTTGTGTAAGTTTTTGTTTGCATACATCTTCAGAGCAACCTCTAAATTGGAAGGAACAAATGTTACTAATGAAAACGGTATACATACTTGCTGAAAAAAAGGTGAGACGTATAAATTTTAACTGACAAGGATTTAAGTGGAAGAATACTCCATTTACTTATAATAAATTTACTTCTAATAGAAATACATTTTGTAGGTAATGCATTTTAAATATTAACTATATGATTAGTACTGGCTACAATCTGTACAGATTCAGACATTTGGTTTTTAAAGATCAAATAATTTTATTTATACACTTTCTAAAAATATGCAGTGTTAGCACCCATTTCTAAGAAACTGAGAACACCAAATACATTAATTGCTTTAGAAAAAATCTACAGTATTCTTTTGATAAATAAGACAGATTATTTAGTCACTAATTTGGAGTATACTCTTCTACAAGACTTTAACTTTGCACAAATTCTCAGTAAAGACTATTCATACAATGATAGCAAAAATGTAAGTACTTATTGTTTGAAAGATACAAAATGAAATAGGTATGCCCTTAACATTTATAATAGGAATATAAAAACAGAATATCTTTAATAAAAAGCAATCCATGCATTTTGCAGAGTAAAATATGCAGGTGAGTTAGAAAGAAAATAATTGTACAGTACGTTAAAAACTGACATAAATTTCAAACCACTTAAGCAAAAAAAAAAAAAAAAAATTAGAGTAATTTTAATAGATGGATAAATTTATATGATGACTGAGTTTCTTGTTCTAAGCCCTGATTTCTTAATTTGTTTTTGAATGCATTTAAAACATAAATTTAATTTCAAATATTATTTAAGAAACAGTAGATAATTCTGTATAAGATCTATGTTTGGCCTGCTTAACTTGATCTACAAAGATTGAAGTTCAAATATTAAATGAATAAATAAAATGAATAAATAATCTGATTACTCTGTCAATATACATGAACTGATGTGTTCTTATTTCTAAAGAAACATGCTATGAAATATACATGCATGCACATATCTATCTATCTATATCTCTCAGAAAAATTATTTTAAAATACATGCAATCAGCAGTGAGCTGTTACGTAATAGTAAATAAACAGCTCTTGGGGCAGGGGAGCTCCAAAACAATTTGCATGATTTTTCAATTTCCAAGCCAATTTTTATGGCCATTGTTACTCACCTTCCACAATACCTGAACATTTAACAATCAGGTTTTGGAAGGCAATAACAACTAGTTCCAGTATACCACTCTATAATGTATAGAATAAAAATAAAATAAAGAAATTTAGCTATTGGTTGTTAACTTTATTTAAAATATTTACAATAATTAATATTGGCAAATGAAAATAATATTACTAAGCGAAACACGATAAACCATTCTGAGCAATCTATTGCAAGGACAGAAAACCAAACATCGCATGTTCTCACTCATAGGTGGGAATTGAACAATGAGGATACTTGGACACCGGGTGGGGAACATCACACAACAGGGCCTGTCATGGGGTGGGGGAGGGGGAAGGGAGAGCATTAGGAGATATATCTAATGTAAATGACAAGTTAATGGGTGCAGCACACCAACATGGCACATGTATACATATGTAACAAACCTGCACATTGTGCACATGTACTCTAGAACGAACTTAAAATATAATAAAAAAAAGTGAATAGTATTCATAAAAACCTAGAGGTCTTCAAATGTTTGACTTTAATTTGATATGCTGTTTTCATCCATGTGTTTTTCTTCTAAAATTGTTATATTCCATAGTTATTTCTACCACTTTATTTTTTCTTTTTTTCTATATTTCTTTATATTAATTTTTAACTCTCCTCTATTGAAAATAAGACAGTATTAAAGAACAACAATCTGACTCATTCAATTCTGCTAAATTTTTGAAGCTTCAACTCAGCAGTGTTTCTTTTAGTGACACTATAGAAACACATTTCCCAAAATATAGATATTTATTTTATATGACAAATATTCATAGTTTTCTACTTTTCAAGAATTATGTGCTAATTGTTAGGAGTTTAACTAAACTCAAGTTTTCTCAATATACTTTCTCATATCTAGTCCATTTTATAGTTTGTCCCTTTAAAATTTGGTGTAGATACAATAGGTAATTTATTATGGAATGTCTTATTTATTTTTATTTATTAGATCCAAGAATTATCAAGATTTCTGGGTCCCTTCTTAATAAACAAAATTGAAAATTATGCACTTAAATAATCATATGCCTATATATAGGCAGCATGAATTAAAAGTTATCAATACATTTATAAAAATTAATAAATTAAATAAATTGATAAATATAAATTAGATCATTTTATAGCATTTATTAATTTCTGTAATGTATTTCCTAAATCGGATGACATTCTGGTAATGACTACTCTTCTTGATCATGCAGAAAGTGTTTGTTGTAACAGAATTCGTCTACATAATGCAAACATTTTATGAATACTGTGCTTTGGAACTATTATTTTGTTGTTTTTGTAGAATGTAAAAGAAAATTTAGATATTCCCATATGTGGTGGCCTCAATAACATGGGTTAAGGACCTATATTTTAATGGAAATATTCCAAAAATAATAATGGGGACTAATTAAAAAATATCACATGATGTGGCATGTCCAAAAATGAGTGTTCTCACAGTGTCAAGATTTAAAAGGTTTTTCTAATTAACTTACTAAATAAGTAGGAGTTTTTGTTTTTCATGATATAACCATATTTCATATATGTATATGTGAGAATGTGTGTGTATATATGTATGAATATATATTTAGTGTGTGTATTTGTACGTATATTCTCTGCTGAATACTTTTTTATTGAAAACATTCAACAGAGACATTTCACAATGAACACAAAATTGTTATTTAGTATTTCATTAAACTTACTTTGAACTTTGTAAGAAACCCAACATTCTATGATTCTAACTGACATCAGTCAGGAATAAGGGACTCATATAATACAATTTTTGATTTAGATTTGCCAATGTTGATTATTAACTATGCCATCTTAATTGAAACGAATCCAAAATCCATTTTTATAATGCATTTATTATCAGCAACATTCCTGAAATGCAATACTCTAAATCTTAAAATGAATTTACAAAAGAGACTTACAACACATAATATTTGTAATTATCTGATGATTGCATGCCTTGTAATAATTGGTCTGTTATTTAAACTCAGTGCTTACTATACTGCTCTTTAGTGGTAAACAGTAATGCGAAATTGTCAGAAACACTAATGGATCCAGAATATACTCTGGGAATTTGCATTGCTTATGTTGTTTAAAATTATAATTGTGAATGTATTTTATTCTAGTATCTTTCATAAAATTGTATCAATACAGGAAATCTAAAAAGTAATTCGTACTTGCTGGCAAAACTCTAGGTATGAAAATGGTGAACAGTAAAATTTATTTACTATTTAATGCTAGTGAGAGCTAAGTATAATCCTCTATCAATATGCAAAACTCAGTTTAAAGTAAAACTGAAGTAATGTTTCTCCGTTTGCATAGATGATAGTGTATCGAAAGATTCTACCAACTCCTGGGCCTTTTTTTTTGCATCTTTCTGCTATTGTTATCTAGAAGGCCTAAGCTGTGATTCCTAAGTTTTAGTAAACTAATATATTTATAAAATATATATCGTCCCATCATTTACTTTGAATATATATAATATTTATTACTTAAATATATTTGTAACATTATGTCATATAAAATGTGTATACTCTTCAGATATCATCATCTGCCTCTTTTTATTTAGACAATATTGCATAACAATATTCTTGGAAGATATCTATGATTATACCTGCAAAACTGCAAATATCCAAAATCCTCAGTGGTCCCTAAGACACCTACATTTCTATATATAAGAACATAGTATTATATTATATATAACATATATATATAAGAGAATATATGTAATATATATTCTAATACAATCTTTTCAAATTCACTAATCTTTACCAGCATGACATCAAAATTATCAGTTCCATACTGTGTATTTTTATCTATGTCCTTGTATTTTGGTTTTTAGAATACTTGTGTCTTATGTCTTTCATGACTCTGCCTAACATGGTCAAGCTTTCCTTAAGCTTCTTGACCATAAAGAACATAGTTCAAATTGGTTGAATGTAGTTGTTCACTTATTCTATCATGTGTTTCATTCCTGTTTCAGTTTCCACTGATTGATACTTTTCCTGCTTCAATCCAAGTCCAGTAATTGTTGATAGTATTCCATACATTGCCAATTTTGCCTTGTTGGTAATTAGATATCTTAATGTTCCTATAAATATACATATGCTTTGTTCTGGGATGCAGTTGAATTCTTTGGAAACAGTTTAATCTTTTTGGGTTTTGCATTTAAGATTATACTTGAGTGAAATCCTAGAAGCACTGACTAAGGCAAATGTTGAATCACTGTTGTGGGAAAATCCTGATTTCTCTACTGGATGACCCATAAATTATGAGATTTTTCTAGACTGGCTACTGAAAATACCAAATAATTCCATCCCTGGTGGGATCTGGGAAGTGTTCCCCGTAGTCCTTTCAGATTGTTCTTTCCCTGTCCTTGGTGGAATCCTCATATTCGCATGCTAAAAGAAGCCCAGTTTAAAAGTCCAGAAACCTGGTACAGGAATGTAGAGGTCTCTGCAGCTACGTTCTCCCTGTACTCTGTTCCATGTGCCTCCCCTATTTCTCCTTATTTTTAAGAAGCTGGAAATTATTCAGTATAACTCTTATTTTTTTTCAGGTTTTTTAAAAACTGCAAATATAATGCCACCCATAATCATTTCAATATATTTATTTAACATTTATTTATCTAGTGTTCAGTTCTTACAACAGCATTTTCCTGAGGATTAAGTCTTTGTCAGCTCTCATTAATGAAAACATCCTAAAATTATCAGGATTTGCCTTTTGAAACATGCAAAGAGAAAGTAAATTATATAAATTATTTCATGAAAAATCAAATAATTGTCTACAAATGCTCTTAGTGTTTACATTAATATTATCAATCCTGAGAAAATAAAGGCAAACATAACAACTAATAAAAATGAGAATTTAAAAAAAAAAGTATACATACTCAACCTGCTATGAGCAAAAAGTTATTTTACTGAAGAGTCTAGAGGTAAAATTTTTAAACTTCATAATCCCCAAATAACCCTCGATACCTTGACTCCTCATTTAGGCAATAGTGTCACTTCCAAATTTCATGAAACAGCTTTCATGTTTCATGTAATCACAATTGTTTCATGATTATGATTATTGTTATTTAATTCTTCCACATAGGTATGTATGCATATCATACACGGTAAGCAAATTGTAAAGACTTTGGGGATAAAATATACATCTCACATTTTTTTTCATTAGAGAAGAAAATGAGAAAGCTAATGAATTACCCTGAAATTTGCAAATCTAAAATATTTATTTGGCAGATCTATTTTAAACACATGTGTTATTTTATATTTTGCGTACACATTTTCTTTGAACTCTAAGTTAAGAAACATAATTTAGGAGTTTTGATCATGGCAGAGATGCTTGTATTGAATATGTATTGAGCTGATAACAATAACCAACTCTGGATAAAACATAAAACGTAACTATTTAAGGAGACTCTACAGGAAGGAACTACAAGGATAACAACATTGAAGGAAGATAAGCAAACTCTGATGTGTCGTATATAGCTATCCTCTCCTGAGAACACTTTCCAGATTATAGGCCTTACTATTGGGGTATAAGGAAAAATAGAAAATAATACTTGTATTAAGACATAGGAATAATATTAGGTCAATTTTTAAGGTTGTCAGAAGTGATGTAAATTGAGGGAAGATTCCCAATTCTCCACCTCTTTCTTCTCTCAAGACAGAAGAGAGTCACAAAGAGTATATACATAAATTTTTCTCAACTCTATTTTATACTCTTTAACTATTCATGCAAGTGAAAAAAAATCTAAGGAATCTAGAAGGAATAGCAGCTGAGATACAACTTTTTAGACATAACCTGTGCAGAGAAAAAATAATTTGAAGTTCAAATCCCAGCCAAAGGAAGGGTTTGTTACAAAATCGCTGGTTTCCCTGTTAAAAGCAAAGATTACATATTCTAGGAGTGATCTCTAAACCAAAGGTTTTACTGTAGCACAAAAGACTAGTCTCCACAAGTTTTCTTTATAAAACCAAAAGCCAAGTCTCCACTATGTCAAGGTAATCCTCTAGTAATTTATCTGTCAGGACAAAATTCAACATTCTTTCGTGTAAGAACAGGCAAAATTAATTAATGTGTGGTAGAATTAAAATGAGAACAGCACTTGCCATTGGTTTGGAAGAGATAATGTTTGACTGTAAAAAAAAGAAGATAAATTTCTGTGGTAGTAGAATTTTTTATATCTTACTCTACACTGTATATGTTTGTCAAAATTCATCAAGCTGAATTTAAGATCACAGCATGCATAAGTTAAATCTCAAAAAAAATTTATTAAATATGAAACAAATTCAAGAGCAAATTTAAGACTTCATATTTACATAGACTGGATATAGAATTCACAACTATATAAATGTGTTTTCTTGTGTTTATGTATGTCGAGCTAAAACCAGTTAAAAGACTAGTTTGACAAATCAAATCCACACAAATGAACAATTTCACCAAAGTAAAATTTGATTATTAATTTCAAGATTTCAAAAAACAAATAAACACAGGAAAAGAAGAGAGGTCTGGCACATCTCAGATGTCTCCTTCCTTCCTGTACTGGACATGTGTTCTCTGGGAAGGAACAGTAAGCAAAGTTTTTAATGAGATCCTGAATCAACTCAGACAGCAGGAAAATTTATTTAATAAGACCTCTCATTTTCAACCCAGAAAATTGACTAGTTACATAACATTTGCTGTAGAAATGTGCGTCATAAATCTGTAGATCACAGGTCTATTTGTGAGAAACAGGAAAACCGGCCCAAGGCAAGAATACCCTCTCTCACCACTTGTATTCACCATAGAACTGGAGTCCTGGCCAGGACAATCAGGCAAGAGAAAGAAAGAAAGAGTATCCAGAGAGGAAGAGAAGAAGTTAAACTATCCCAATTTCCGGAAGACGTGATTCTATATCTAGAAAAGCCCGTAGTCTCAGCTTAAAAGCTCCTTAGGCTGATAAACAACTTCAGCAAAGTCTTGGGATACAAAATCAATGTGCAAAAGTCACTAACATTCCTATACACCAACAACAGTCAAGCCAAGAGTCAAATCAGGAACACACTCCCATGTACAATGGCCACAAAAAGAATAAAGTACCTGGGAACACAACTAACTTGGGAGATAAAAGACCTCTGCAAGGAGTACTACAAACTACTGCTCAACAAAATCAGGGATGACACAAACAAATGGAAAAAAGGAGGAATCAATATTATTAAAATGGCCTTAGTGTCCAGATATTATTAACATTTATAGATTTAATGTTATTCCTATTAAACCATTCTTCACTAAACAAGAGAAAACTATTTTAAAGTTTTTATGGAACAAAAAATGAGCCCAAATAGCCAAGCCAATCCTAAGCTAAAAGAACAAAGCTAGAGGCATCATGCTTCCCGACTTTATACTACATGGCTATAGTAACCTAAACAGCATGGTACTGCTGTTTGCAAAAATAGACACATATACCAATGGAACAGAATAGAGAACCCAGAAATAAAACTACATATCTATAACTATCTGATCTTTGACAAACCTGACAAAATCAAGCAGTAAGGAAACGTTTCTCTATTCAATATATGGTGCTGGGATAACTGGCTAGCCATATGCAGAAGATTGAAACTGGACACCTTTGTTACATCATATACAAAAATTAACTCAAAATGAATTAAAGGTTTAAATGTAAAACCCAAAATTAAAAAGTCACTCTGGAAAACAACCTAGGAAATACCATTCTGGAAATAGAAATGGGAAAGAAATCATGACAAGGATGACAGAAGCAATTGCAACAAAAGCAAAAACTGACAAATGAGATCTCATTAAACTAAAGAGCTTCTGCACAGCAAAGAAAACTATCAACAGAATGAGCAGACATCCTACAGAATGGTAGAAAATATTTCTACCATTTGAATATAATGCATTTGACAAAGGTCTAATATCCAGCATCTATAAGGAATTTAAATTTGAAAACCAAAACAGAAACCCCCATTTAAAAGTGGGCAAAGGACATGAACAGACACTTCTTAAAAGAAGACAACATGTGGCCAACAATAATATAAATAAAAGCTCAACATCACTGATCATTCGAGAAATACAAATCAGAGCAACAATGAGATACCATATCACACCAGTGAGAATGGCTATTAGTAAAAAGTCAAAATAACAGATGCAGGTTGTGGGGAAAAAGGAATGCTTATCCACTGCTGGTCAGAGCGTATATTAGTTTAACCATTGTGGAAGACAGTGTGGTGATTCTTCCGAGACTTAAAGACAGAAATACCATTAATCTCAGCAATCCCATTACTGGATATATACCCAAAGGTATATAAATCTTTCTGTTATAATGACACATGCATGCATATGTTCATTGCAGCACTATTCACTACAGCAAAGATATGGAATCAACCTAAATGCTGGTCAATGCTAGACTGGATAAAGAAAATGTATCACAATACATCTACACCATGGAATACTATGCAGCCATAAAAAAGAATGAGATCATGTCCTTTGCAGGGACATGAATGGAGCTGGAGACCGTTATCCTTAGCACAATAATATAGGAACAGAAAACCATGCCCTTTTAAATGTCTGCATAGTTTTTACTATTCCAGAACATCATGTAGTTGGCATCATACAGTATGCAGCCATTGCAGATTGACTTCTTTCACTTAGTAATGTGCATTTAAGATTCCTCCATGTCTTTTCATGGTTTGATAGCTCATTTACTTTTAGTACTTAATAATATTTCATTGTCTGAATGCACCGCAGTTTACTAATGAATTCACCTAGTAAATGACATTGTAGTTGCGTCCATGTTTTGGCAATTATGAACAAAGCTACTATAAACATCCATGTTCTGGTTTTTGTATGGACATGTTTTCAACCCCTTTAGGTAAATAACAAGAAATGCAATTGCTGGATCATGTATGAGTATGAGTATGTTTACTTTTATAAGAAACTGCCAGATTTCCAAAGTGAACATATTTCTATCAACAATAAATAAGAGTTCATCTCTTCTATATCCTTTCAAGCATGTGTTGTCATTGTTTTGGATTTTGGACGTTCTAATGGGTGTATAGTAGTAGCTCACTGTTTTTGTAATTTGCATTTTCCTGTTGACATGTGAAGTGGACCATCTTTTTATATGCTTATTTGCCATCTATATATCTTCTTTGGTGAGGTGTCTGTTAAGGTCTTTGGCCAATGTTTAATCATGCTCTTTGTTTTCTACTGTTGGGTTTTAAAAGTTCTTTGTAAATTATGGATAACAGTCCTTTATATGTGTTTTACAAAAATATTCTCCCAGTCTCTGGATTGTGCTTTCATTCTATTGACATTGTCTTTCAAAAAGCAGAATTTTAAAATTTTTATAAGGTCCACTCTATCAATTATTTACCTTATGGATTGTGACTTTGTTTTACTTAAGTTTTGCCATATCCATGGTCATTTAAGTTTTCTCCTATGCTATCTTTCAGGAGTTTTAGAGTTTTATTTTACATTTGGGTCCACGACCCATTTTGATTAATTTTTTTTTGTAAAAAATGTAAAGTCTTTGTGGAGATTTATTTATTTATTTTTTGCATGTGTGTGTCCAGTTGTCTCACCAAGCGCTTTTTTTTTCAGCAAGAATCTTTCGCTGAGAAGATTATTTTTGCTCCATTGTATTGTCTTTTTCCCTTGTGAAAGAGCAGTTGACTACATTTATGGGCCTCTGTTTATCTATCATTCCTTCATTACCACAATGTCCTTAATCCTGTCGTTTTACAGTAAGTCTTAAAGTCAGGTAGTTGGTCCTGTAACCTTGTTCTCCTTTAACACTCTGTTGGTTTTTCTTGGTATTTTGTTTTTCCCTATTAACTTTAGGATAAGTTTACTGATATCCACAAAATAACTTGATGAGATTTTGAGATTGTATTGAATCTATACATCAAATTGGGGAAAACTGACATCTTAACAATATTGAATGATCCAATCCATAAATACGGACGAGCTCTTAAATCATCTTTGATTGTAAATATTGTATACACATTGTTAAATACATACAGAAATATTTCTTTTTAGGGTGTTAATAAAAATATTTTCTGTTTTCAAGTAAAAATTGTACTTTCTTACTGCTGGTACTTTTCACCTCTGGTATATAGGAAAGTAACTAGCTTTGGTATATTAACCTTGCATCCAACAACATTGTCATATGCTTTTTAGTTGCAGAAGGGTTTTTTTTTTGTTGTTCTTTCAAGTTTTTCTTTCATGTGTTCTACATAGATTATTAGGCATCTTCAAACGAAGTTGTTTCTACATAAATTATTAGACATGTTGAAAGAAAGACAGTTTTATTAATTTCCATCTAACTTGTACACCTTTTCATTTTACTTTTTGGTCTTATTGCATTAGTTAATACTACCAGTATGATGTTAAAAAGGAGGAGTAAGAAGTGGTATCTTTTCCTTATTTTTAATATTAGAAAATATCTCACCATTATAAATAATGTTAGCTGTAGGGATTTTGTGGATGTTCTTTATCAAGTTGAGGAAGTTTTCCTCTATTTCTCAATACAGAGAGTCATGAATGTGTTTTGAGTTTTGTCAAACAAACTACATCTATTGGTGTGATCATGTGATTTTTGTTTTTTAGTCAGTTGATGTGCTGTATTATGTTAATTGATTTTGGAATGTTCAATGAATTCTGCATACCTGGGATAAATCCCACTTGGCTGTAGTGTATAATTATTTTTACTCATTGGTGGATTCTATTTTCTAATGTTTTCTATGTTTTATTGAGGATAGTTGTATCTATGTTCATGAGAGACATTAGTTTGTAGTTTTCTTTTCTTGTAATGTTTTTGTTTAATTTTGATATTTGGAATGCTAGCCTCCTAGAGTAAGTTAGGAAGTATTTCCTATGCTTCTGTTCTCTGAGGAGATTTTAGATTATTAGTATAATATTTTTCTTGAGTTTTTCTGAGAATTTACTATGAAACTATTTGTTTCTGAAGCTTTCTATTTTGGAGCTTTAAATTATTGATTCAATTTCTATAACACATATAATCTTATTAGGTTGTTTATTTTTTCTTGCATGAGTTTTAGCAAATTGCACCTTTCAAGCAATTGTTTCATTTCATACTCAGTATCAAATTTGTGAGCATAGTTATTCCTAATATTTCTTTATTATCCTTTTAATGTCCATAGGCTCCATGGTGATGCTCCCTCACTATTCATATTAGTGAGCACTAATATGAATGATTTGAGTGCTCATTCTGTTTTACTTAGTCTGGCTAGAGGCTAATTTATTGATCTGTATTAAAAAAACCGTTTTGATTTCAATGATTATCTGTTTGATTTTCTTTGCTCAACTTAATTGATTTCTGGTCTAATTATGATGAATGTTCTTCTCCTTACTTTGGTTAAATTGAATAAGCTGGACGCCATTAGCCTGAGGCTGTCCTTACACTGAGTTTCTGTGTAACAAACCACAGTGTAACTTAGTACATACACAAACCAAAACCTAAAGTTAGAAATATAACAGCTGAATTTCAGTCAATCACAAAGGGTCAACTCATCACACTATGTTCAAGTAAGGCAAATGGCTTATCTCACCATGCCCAAATAAAGCAGATAGCTTGCTGTCGTCAGATAATGTTTCTACTTTGTTTTGTGCTCCAGTTATAAAAACTCTGTGGTCTAATGCCTGTGTGGAGCTCTCTAAATCTCTTCTGGCTTTGAATTCTGCCTTATTTCTAATTGTTCTTTGCTTAAATAAATCCTACTAAATTTAATTTTTCTAAAGTCTTGCTTTTAGGAGTTTGGATTTAATTTGCTCCTCTCTTTAAATATCCTATGGTGAAAACAAATTATTATTTTAGATCTTTCTTCTTTTTTAATATATGCATTTGATACAAATTTCCCTCTAAGCATTATTTTGACTATGATATGGTTTGGATATATTTGTCTCCTCCAAGTCTCATGTTAATATTTTATCCCAGTGTTGTAGGTGGAACTAGTGGGAGCTGTTTTGGTCATGGAAGTGGATCTCTTATGGATTACTTAGTTCCATTCTTGTGGTCATCAATGAGTTCTTGATCTAATAGTTCCCATGTTACATTATTAAAAAGAGCCTGGCACTTTGTCACCACTCTCTCTTTCTTCCTTCCTCTCACCATATGATGCTTGCTCCCCTTTCCCTTCTGCCATGAGTGGAAGCTTCCTGCATTCCTTACCAGAAGCAGATGCTGGTGCCATGAATTTTGTACAGCATGCAGAATAGCGAATTGAATAAAACTCTTTTCTTCACAAATTACCCAATCTCAGGTATTTCTTTGTAGCAACACAGAATGGACTAAAACAGGCTACATCTTACAAAATTGATGTTTCATTTCCACTTTCATTCAGTTAAAAATATTTTTAATTTATTTTGAGATTTCATCTTTGACCCATAGGCTATTTAGAAGCATGTTGTTTAATCTCTGCATATTTTGATTTCTAGTTTAATCTCATTGTGGTTTTATAACAGATGTTATATTTCTGTTCCTTTAATTTCGTTGTGGTGTGTTTCATAGCCTATTTTGGTAAATGTTGTTTGTGAGTTAAAAAAAAAAAAAAAAAGTGTACCTTCTTCTTGTTGGATAGAGTAGTCTATGTAGATTTAAATGATATCCAGCTAATTAATGGTGTTAGTGAGCTCAACTATGTCCTTACTGATTTTTCTGCCTAATGGATATTTCCAATTCTGAGAGAAGGGTATTAAAGTCTCCAACTATGTAAGTGGATTAATATACTTTTGCTTGCACTTCTATTAGTTTTTGACTCATATAGTTTGACACTCTGTTTTTAGGTGTATATATGTTAAAGATTGTTATGTCTTCTTGTAGAATTGACTCCATTATCTTTATATAATATTGTTCTGTGTTCCTGATGACTCTCCTTGCTTGAAAGTCTGTTCTGCTTGAAATTGAATTAACTACCTGTGCTTGGCTTTTACTAGTGTTAGCATGGTATATTTTCTCCATCTACTTGCTTTTACTCTATATGTCTTTATATTTAAAGCTGTTTCTTTGTAGACATTTAGGAGGTTTGTTTTGTGAATCACTCTGACAATCTCTGTCTTTTAACTTGTGCATTTAGACTACTAATATTCAATGTAATTATTGATATAGTTGTTTTAATATTAACTATATTTGTTAACTGTTTTCTATTTTTTGCCCTAATTTTTTTCCTATTTTTGTCTTCCACTCTTTTTCCATACTTTGTGATTTTAACTGAGCATTTTAAGTGATTCTATTTTTTCTCCTTTCTTAGCATATCAGCAATATGATTTTTCTACTTATTTTATTGGTTGCCCTGCAGTCAATCTTTTAAGTTGTTGAAATTGTATATAATACCTGCTTCAACCACAACATGATACTTGATTCATCCATTATTAGATTTAAATGGGTATAAGAGACAATATATATCAATACTGCCAATTTTGGTACTGAGAAATTAGACAGTAGATATATAAATAATTAATATCAGAAAAAATGGCTAAATGTAATTTTGTGTGCTGTTTTCTAAATATGCTTAGTATGAATGTTACTTTCTTAGTTCTATTATGCTTTCTGTATTACACTCTATGTTTAGAAACTTTTGCTTTCACTCTTTTGTCTAAAAATTTCCATTTAATATCTGCCTGAGACCAAAGATAGTTAATGCACCAGTATAAAATCACTTTGATTACAATGATATTGATAAAATATCCTATTCCATAAGGTAAAAAATGCTAATATGGTACTTTCTAATTGATTTTCAGATTATTTATTAAATCATGGAATTATTAACTCAATTCCCACTACTTTTTTTTTTTTTTTTTTTTTTTTTTTTTTGAGACGGAATCTCACTCTGTTGCCCAGGCTGGAGTGCAATGGCTCGATCTTGGCTCACTGCAACCTCCACCTCCTGGGTTCAAGTGATTCTCCTTCCTCAACCTCCTGAGTAGCTGGGATTACAAGCTCATACCACCACATCTGGCTAACTTTTGTATTTTCATTAGAGATGGGGTTTCACCATGTTGATCAGGTTGGTCTCGAGCTCCTGACCTCATGATCTGCCTTCTTCGGCCTCCCAAAGTGCTGGGATTAAAGGTGTGAGTCACTGCACCCGGCCAATCCCACTATTCTTAACTGTAGCTGTGCTTTATTCAGTTCCTTAGCCCTTTTAGGTTATACATTTTGAAAATGGCATTTATTCATATTTATCATTCAGATTACAATTTTAATGTTATTTCTTTAGGAAAAATTGCCTTAGTACCTAAACTAGGTCAGAGCTTATACTTAGGCATTTTACCTTCATTTTTCTTATTAGCATTTGCTACTGTTTTAATATTAATAATATGTTTTATTTTTTTAATTGTAGAATACATGTCACAGCATGCATGTCATGAAGTGTAAGCACACTGCAGCCTATGGATGTATATAATTTGCTCACAGTTTTATCTCTAGAATCTAAAACAGTCTTGGTTCACTGAAGGGTTTTTTTTTTTTTTTTTTTTTTTTTCCCCATATTTACAGAGATAGAAAGAAAAAAAATGGAAAGGTAAATGTGTCAATGTTGTCATGGCATAAGGACTTAAGGGAGCAAGTGCCCCCTGTGGGCTTAGGTATTCAATACAAGTAAATTTTTAAATAGGAGAAAAAGCAAAACAAAACAAAACATTTCTTCAGTATTCTTTGCTTTACAAATTATTTTGTATAACTGATTATTTTTGAATTTATCACTATAGGTCAAATTGCATTCTCCCCAAATTCACATATTTAAATTCTAACCCTCAGTCACTTGAAATGTGACTGTATTTGGACACAAGTTCTTTAAAGATGTAATTAAGTTAAAATGAAGGATTTAAGGTGGACTCTAATCCAATATGACAGGTGTCCATCTAAGAGAAGGACATTTGGACATATGGAGAGGCTACACCAACATAAGCTTGTATAAAGGAAAAAGCTATGAGAGGACAACCTAAGAAGAAGGCCATCTATCTGTAAACCAAGAAGAAAAATCTTAGAAGTAACCAAACCTGTCAGTACCCTGATTCTGGACCTCTAACTTCTAAAACTGTAAAAAATAAATTTTTGTTGTTTAGGCCACACAGTCTATGGTACTTTGTTGTGGCAGCCCAAACAGAGTAAGACACTGACCCAATGCACTTTATTTCTCAGTACAATAGCTGTTCTAATTATAATTTTTATATGGGCCACATAAACAAAATCTAATGCAGAAAAAATTCAGATTTGAATGGGATCTCAAAGAATAATTACCAAAAAAAACTATCTTGTGTACTTAAAATATTTTACTTTATTTTCTGCTTTATTTTGTGTTTTAGGGCAATTGTATGTGTACATGTTCATTATTTGAGCAAGGAGATTAATGGTTTTGGAAAGGGAGATTTTAGTGCCAAATAAAATAAATTATCATGTCTGTTTTTGGCTAAAATACTTCAATTTTAATACATCTTTGGTGAGGCGTAGTGGCCCACATCTGTAATTGCAGCACTTTGGGAGGCCAAAGCAGGTGGATTGCTTGAGCCAAGGAGTTCCAGATATGTCGTGGCAACATGGCAAAATCTCATCTCTAGAAAAAAATACAAAAATTAGCCGAGTGTGTTGGCACATGCTTGTAGTACCAGCTACTCTGGAGGCTGAGGTGGCAGGATCACTTGGGAAGTTGAGGCTGCAGTGACCAGTGATTGCATCGCTGCACTCCAGTCTGGGCAACAGAACAAGACCTTATATGTGAATAAATAAATAAATATTTTCATTCTCAGTGGGCACCCTTGATTAACTGTCAAAATCAATCTAACTTTCATAAGCAAAGAAAACATAAAAATGAAATAAATAATTAATATTTGTATGTCTTCCACTTCTAATTCTATAATTGATCAGATTATTAGTTTATTAGATTTCATATTAGTGAAACTTTCAGAACTTTGTTTTGAAATATACATATGTTTACTAATCAAAAATAGTCAATTTTGACATCCCAATTTTCTTGCAAAACCAGTTAATTAACATTAGTATGACTCTTACTAATGGCTTAAAATAATGTAGAAATCCTATGATACTAAGAATTATTTTTTAAATATCTCTTTTTACAAAATAAATTTTAAGATAACAATCTCAGTTCTTTAACTTTGATTTGTAAGGCCTGTATTAACTTTTAAAATAACGTTACATATCTCTATCACACAAAGTTGTCAAAGAAATATAGTAAAAAATTTCAAATAGCAATTCAAAAGACTTATTAGACTTTTCTGGGACACAGAAATGTTAAAGAAATCAGATGTGCCAGAGGGACACATCACACTTTAAAACAAATTCTATTTATGGAAGGTAACCTATATACCATTTGTTTTTTGCTAATTTCTCACAAAACTCTAGCATCTCAATGTACTCTGAGAAAATATTCATTAACACAGGATTTTGGTTACATATTTAAACCTCAAAATTCTATTTCACAGTATACTAGCAGCTAGTCATTAACATAATGTGAAGTATCTCATATATAATTTAAACCATAGTTGTCTCAACAAATAAAAAAATACATTTATGTCTCATTTTCCTTAATTTTTTATTATTTGTCTAATTGCTTGCTTACTAATCTACATAATCCAGTATATCAGAGTCCCTGTCATTTTAGTGAATTAATATGCATTAATTCAGCTTGAATGATTAAAAGAATATCATTAAAATTTTAGGCTGTCATTTAAATATCATTTAAAAATGCATGTAGAAAATACTTAAAACATATAAATTCAAAAACCCCAAGAAGTACTACAAAAAAAAAAATATAGAGACAATATTAAAATTGATTTCCTATCACTAAGATAATTCTACAGCAATGAATTTGGGTTAAGAGTTGGAAAAGAGAACATTCAAATTTGACTAAAAACATATTAATAGAAAAAAACAGTAAATTCACCTATTCTTGCTGTAGAATAACCGCAAAATGCAGAAATAGTCTAGATTCAAAAATACAAATAGGTTTTTTATAAAATGATTTTAGCCTCTTACTTAAAGTAGAGAACCAAAAAGGAGGTCTGTAATTTATTTCCAGTTCTGCAATTTACTCAGTGTGTGACCTTAAGTTGATACTTTTAACTTATTCTTTTTTTCTTCATTATTATACTTTAAGTTCTGGGATACAGATGCAAAACATTCAGGTTTGTTACACAGGTATACACGTGCCATGGTGGTTTGCTGCACCCATCAACCCATCATCTACATTAGGCATTCCTCCTAATGCTATCCCTCCCCTAGCCCCCCACCCCCACAACAGGCCCCAGTGTGTGATGTTCCCCTCCTTGTGTCCATGTGTTCTCATTGTTCAACTCCCACTTATGAGTGAGAACATGCACTGTTTAGTTTTCTGTTCCTGTGTTAGTTTTCTGAGAATGATGGTTTCCAGCTGGATCCATGTCCTTGCAAAGGACGTGAACTAATCCTTTTTTATGGCTGCATAGTATTCCATGGTGTATATGTGTCAAATTTTCTTCATCCAGTCTATCATTGATGGGCATTTGTGTTGGTTCCAAGTGTTTGCTATTGTGAATAATGCTGCAATAAATACATGTGTGCATATGTCTTTATAGCACAATGATTTATAATCCTTTGGGTATACACCCAGTAATGGGATTGCTGGGTCAAATAGTATTTCTGGTTCTAGAGCCTTGAGGAATCACCACACTGTCTTCCACAATGGTTGAACTAGTTTACACTCCCACCAACAGTGTAAAAGCATTTCTGTTTCTCCACATCCTCTCCAGCATCTGTTGTTTCCTGACTTTTTAATGATCGCCATTCTAACTGGTGTGAGATGGTATCTCATTGTAGTTTTGATTTGCTTTTTTCTAATGACCAGTGATGATGAGTTTTTTATCATATGTTTCTTGGCCACATAAATATCTTATTTGAGAAGTGTCTGTTCATATCCTTCACCCACTTTTTGATGTTTTTTTTTTTTTCTTGTAAATTTTTTTAAGTTCTTTGTAGATTCTGGATATTAGCCCTTTGTCAGATGGATAGATTTCAAAAATTTTCTCCCATTCTGTAGGTTGACTGTTCACTCTGATGATAGTTTCTTTTGCTGTGCAGAAGCTCTTTAATTTAATTAGATCCTATTTATCAATTTTGACTTTTGTTGCCATTGCTTTTGGTGTTTTAGTCATGAAGTGTTGGGCCATGCCTATGTCCTGAATGGTATTGCCTAGGTTTTCTTCTAGAGTTTTTATGCTTTTAGGTCTTACATTTAAGTCTCTAATCCATCTTGACTTCATTTTTGTATAAAGTGTAAGGAAGGGGTCCAGTTTCAGTTTTCTGGATATGGCTAGCCAGTTTTCCCAACAGCGTTTATTAAATAGGGAGTCCTTTCCCTATTGCTTGTCTTCATCAGGTTTGTCAAAGAGCAAATGGTTGTAGATATGTGGCGTTATTTCTGAGGCCTCAGTTCTGTTCCATTGGTCTGTATGTTTGTTTTGGTACCAGTACCATGCTGTTTTGGTTACGGTAGCCTTGTAGTATAGTTTGAAGTCAGGTAGTGTGATGCCTCCAGCTTTGTTCTTTTTTCTTAGGATTGCCTTGACTCTATAGGCTCTTTTTTGGTTCAATATAAAATTTAAAGTCGTTTTTTCTAATTCGGTGAAGAAAGTCAATGGTAGCTTGATGGGGATGGCATTGAATCTATAAATTACTTTGAGCAGTATGGCCATTTTCACAATATTGATTCTTCCTATCCATGAACATGGAATGTTTTTCCATTTGTTTGTGTCCTCTCTTATTTCCTGGAGCAGTGGTTTGTAGTTCTCCTTGAAGATGTCCTTCACATCCCTGGTAAGTTGTTTTCCTACATATTTTATTCTTTTTGTAACAGTTATGAATGGGAGTTCACTCATGATTTGTCTCTGTGTTTGTCTATTATTGGTGTATAAGAATGCTTGTGATTGTTACACATTGCTTTTGTATCCTGAGACTTTTCTGAAGTTGCTTATCAGCTTAAGGAGATTTTAGGCTGAGATGATGGGGTTTTCTAAATATACAATCATGTAATCTGCACACAGAAACAATTTGACTTCCTTTCTTGCTATTTGAATACCCTTATTTCTTTCTCTTGCTTTATTGCCCTGGCCAGAAATTCCAATAGTATGTTGAATAGGAGTGGTGAGAGAGGGCCTCCTTGTCTTATGCTAGTTTTCAGAGGGAATGGTTTCAACTTTTGCTCATTCAGTATGATATTGGCTCTGGGTTTATCATAAATAGCACTTATTATTTTGAGAAAAATTCCATCAATACTTAGTTTATTGATAATTTTTAGCATGAAAGGCTGTTGAATTTTTTTGAAGGCCTTTCCTGCATCTATTTAGATAATCATGTGATTTTTTTCATTGGTTCTCTTTATGTGATGGATTACATTTATTGATTTGCATATGTTGAACCAGCCTTCCATCCCAGGGATGGAGCCAACTTGATCATGTTGGGTAAGCTTTTTGATGTGCCACTGGATTCGGTTTGCCAGTATTTTATTGAGGATTTTTGCATCAATGTTCATCAAGGATATTGGCATGAAATTTTCTTTTTTTTTTTGTTGTGTCTCTGCCAGGTTTTGGTATCAGGATGATGCTGGACTTATAAAATGAATTAGGGAGGAGTTCCTCTTTTTCTGTTGTTTGGAATAGTTTCAGAAGGAATGGTACCATCTCCTGTTTGTACCAATGGTAGAATTTGGCTGTGAATCTATCTAGTCTTGGGTTTTTTTGGTTGGTAGGATATTACTACCTCAATTTTACAACTTGTTATTGGTCTATTCAGGGATTCGACTTTGTACTGGTTTAGTGTTGGGAGGGTGTATGTGTCCAGGAATTTAACCATTTTTTCTGGATTTTCTAATTTATTTGTGTAGAGGTGTTTATAGTATTTTCTAATGGTAGTTTGTATTTCTGTGGGAACAGTGGTGATATCCCCTTTATCAGTTTTTATTATGTGTATTTGATTCTTCTCTCTTTTCTTCTTTTATAGTCTGGCTAGCGATCTGCCTGTTTTGTTAATCTTTTCAAAAAAGCAGCTCCTGGATTCATTGATTTTTTTTGAATTTTTTTTTTTCATGTCTCTATCTCCTTCAGTTCTGCTCTGATCTTAGTTATTTCTTGTCTTCTGCTTGCTTTTGAATTTGTTTGCTCTTGTTTCTCTAGTTATTTTAATTGTGATGTTAGGATGTTGATTTTAGATCTTTCCCACTTTCTCCTGTGGGCATTTAGTACTATAAATTTCCCTCTAAACACTGCTTTAGCTGTGTCCAAGCGATTCTGGTATGTTGTGTCTTTGTTCTCATTGGTTTCAAATAACTTATTTACTTCTGCCTTGATTTTGTTATTTACCCAGTAGTCATTCAGGAGCAGGTTGTTCAGTTTCTACATAATTGTGCAGTTTTGAGTGAGTTTGTTAATCCTGAGCTCTAATTTGATTGCACTGGGGTCTGACAGAGTGTTTGTTATGATTTCCATTCTTTTTCATTTGCTGAGGAGTGTTTTACTTCCAATTATGTGGTCGATTTGAGAATAAGTGCAATGTGATGCTGAGAAAAATGTATATTCTCTTGATTTGGGGTGGAGAGTTCTTTAGATGTCTGTTAGGTCCACCTGGTCCAGAGCTGAGTTAAAGTCCTGGATATTCTTGTTAATTTTCTGTCTTGTTGATCTGTCTAATATTGACAGTGGGGTGCTAAAGTCTCCTACTATTATTATATGGGGGTCTAAGTCTCTTTGTAGGTCTCTAAGAACTTGCTTTATGAATCTGGGTGCTCCTGTATTGGATGCATGCATTTTTAGGATAGTTAGCTCTTCTTGTTGCATTGATCCCTTTACCATTATGTAACGATCATCTTTGTCTTTTTTAATCTCTGTTGGTTTAAAGTCTGTTTTATCAGAGACTAGAATTGCAAACACTGCCTTTTTTTTTTTTTTTTTCATTTGCTTGGTAAATCCTCCTCCATCCCTTTATTTTTAGCCTATGTGTGTCTTTGCACATGAGATGGGTCTACAGAATACAGCTCACCAATGGGTCTTGACTCTTTATCCAATTTGCCAGTCTGTATCTTTTAATTGGGGCATTTAGCCCATTTACATTTAAGGTTAGTGTTGTTTTGTGTGAATTTGATCCTGTCATTATGATGCTAGCTGGTTATTTTGCCCATTAGTTGACTTAGTTTCTTCATAGTGTTGATGGTCTTTACAATTTGGTATGTTTTTGCAGTGGCTGGTACCAGTTTTCCCTTTCCATATTTACTGCTTTCTTTATGAGCTCTTGCAAAGCAGGACTGGTGGTGAAAAAATCTCTCAGCATTTGCTTATCTGTAAAGGAATTTATTTCTCATTCACTTATGAAGCTTAGTTTGACTGGATAAGAAATTCTGCATTGAAAATTATTTTCTTTAAGAACGTTCAATAATGGCCCCCACTCTCTTCTGGCTTGTAAGGTTTCTGGAGACAGATCCACCGTTAGTCTGATGGTCTTCCCTTTGTGGGTAACCCGGCCTTTCTCTCAGGCTGCCTTTCCTTCATTTCAACATTGGTGAATCTGACTATTATGTGTTCTCTGTATTTCCTGAATTTGAATGTTGGCCTGTCTTGCTAGGTTGGGGAAGTTCTCCTGGATAATATCCTGAAGAGTGTTTTCCAACTTGATTCCATTTTCCCCATTACTTTCAGGTACACCAATCAAACATAGGGTTTGGTCTTTTCACATAGGCCCATATTTCTTGAAGGCTTTGTTTGTTCCTTTTCATTCTTTTTTCTCTAATATTGTCTTCATACTTTATTTCATTAAGTGGATCTTCAATCTCTGATATCTTTTCTTCTGCTTGATGGATTCCACTATTGATACTTGTATATTCTTCAAGAAGTTCTCATGCTGTGTTTTTCAGCTCCATCAGGTCATTTATGTTCTTCTCTAAACTGGTTATTCTAGTTAGCCTTTCCTCTAACTTTTTTCAAGGTTCTTAGCTTCCTTGCATTGGATTAGAACATGCTTCTTTAACTTGGAGGAGTTTCTTATTACCCAACTTCTGAAGCATACTTCTGTCAATTCATCAAACTCATTCTGTGTCCAGTTTTGTTCCCTTGCTGGAGAGGAGTTGTGATCCTTTGGAGGAGAAGAGGCATTCTGGTTTTTGGAATTTTCAGCCTTTTTGTGCTGAATTTTCCTCATCTTCATGGATTTATCTACCTTTGGTCTTTGATGTTCGTGACTTTCAGATGGGGTTTTTCTGTGGATGTCCTATTTGTTTATGCTATTCCTTTCTCTTTGTTAGTTTTCCATCTAACAGTCAAGCCCCTCTGCTGCAGGTCTGCTGGAGTTTGCTGGAGGTCCACTTCAAACCCTCTTTGCCCAGGTATCACCAGCGGAGGCTGCAGAACAGCAAAGATTGCTGCCTCGTCCTTTCTATGGAACCTTTGTCCCAGAGGGGCACCTGCCAGATGCCAGCCAGAGTTCTCCTGTATGAGGTGTCTACTACCCTCTGCTGGTAGGTGTCTTCCAGTCAGGAGACACTGGCACCAAGGACCCACTTGAGGAGGCAGTCTGTCCATTAGCAGAGGTTCAGCGCTGTGCTGGGAGATCCGCTGCTCTCTTCAGAGCCAGCAGGCTGGAATGTTTAAGTCTGTTGAAGCTGCGCCCACAGATGCCCCTTCCCCTAGGTGCTCTGTCCTAGGGAGATGGGTGTTTAATTTATAAGGTCCTGACTAGGGCTGCTGCCTTTCTTTCAGAGATGCCATGCCCAGAGAGGATGAATCTAGAGAGGCAATCTGGCTACAGCAGCTTTGCTGAGCTGCAGTGTGCTCTGCCCAGTTGGAGCTTCCCAGAGGCTTTGTTTACACTGTGAGGGGAAAACCACCTACTCAAGCCTCAATAATGGTGGACACCCCTCTCCATATCAAGCTCGAGTGTCCCAGGTCAACTTCAGACTGCTGTGCTGGCAGCAAGAATTTCAAGCCAGTGGATCTTAGCTTGCTGGGCTTCCTGGGGGTGGGATCCACTGAGCCAGACCACTTAGCTCCCTGGCTTTGGTCCCCTTTCCAGAGGAGTGAATGGTTCTGTCTTGCTGGCATTCCAGGCACCACTGGTGTATGAAAAAAAAAAAAAAAAAAAAACAACTCCAGCAGCTAGCTCGGTGTCTGCCCAAACAGGAGCCCAGTTTTGTGCTTGAAACTCAGGGCCCTGGTGGCATAGGCACCCAAGGGAATCTCCTGTTCTGCGGGTTGCGAAGACCATGGGAAAAGCATAGTATCTGGGCTGGAATGCACCATTCCTCATGGCACAGTCCCTCATGGCTTCCTTTACCTAGGGGAAGGAGTTCCCTGACCCTTCACTTCCTGGTTGAGGTGACACACGATTCTGCTTCGGCTCAGCCTCCATGAGCTGAACCCACTGTCTAACCAGTCCCAGTGCGATGAAACAGGTACCTCAGTTGAAAATGCAGAATCATACACCTTCTGGGTTAATTTTGCTGAGTCCCAGCTACAGACCGTGCTGTTCCTATTCAGATATCTTGCCAGCCACCCAACTTATTCTTTACAGAAAGGCATTCCTTATCTTGTACTTCTCAACGTGATCTTTCGTCACATGAGATTCTTTGATGTTATATTTAAGTTTAGCATCTATTGTAGGATCAGTCTCAATGCTTTCAGTCAACTTGAATCTTATCTGTATATCACTTATTGAATAAGAGACTTAGTTTAAGCATTCTCCACCATGAAATTTGTTCCTAGAAGTTGTGAATGGGTCATTTTTATGACTGCTCTCAGGCAAGCAGTCTATGATTGAACACATTTCAGCCTATTATATTTTATATGAAAGATACTAATCTCATGAATAAGAGATTGTTTAGACTGTATAGGTCTCCGTATGAATTTAACACTCTTATTCAATATGGTAATAGTCCATTTCCTTTTTTGTTTAAATATAGATTAATAAAGTAGAATTTTCAGACTTTGACATTCATCTCAGGGCTAGAGATGGTTTGAACCACTGAAAAATGACAATTTTCTATTTCACAAATATCCTACCTTGTCCTAATCTAAAATTCAACTCAATAACTCTAATACATTTAAGTTGTTAATACACTGTGTTGAGGAAGGAATTCTAGTAGACAGCTTATTAAAGATTTAAAAAATTAACTGTAATATAAGTGATGAATATGATAAACCAGGAAAGTAATTATAAAAATATTTTCAAGATTTGGGCCCTTGAACTTCCCCAAACCCGGACAACTGGAGTAGAATACAAGATACAAGGTTTCTTTCTTTATGTCACAGAAGGTATAAAAATATGATAATAAATGTAAATATTGTTTGGTGTTAAGATCAAAATCAAAACTGACTTTACTAATGGAATTTCAAACCCCTGCATATTTAGAACTTAAAATTGATAGAATACTTTTTGCAGGGATGTTTTACAATATCTACGTTTTAAGTCACTATTTTTTAAGTAGACATGAATCTTTGGGGTTTCTAGAAAACTAAGTCGAAAGTCTGCTGATTTTAAAAATATCATTAAGAGACTTAGCTTACACAAGAACAACTGGAAGAGAAAACCATGATTTTTTTTTTTTTTTTTTTTTTTTTTTTCATAATCAAGTGAATACAATTACTGCAAGAATGGCCTTTCCTCTGCTTCTTATAGAGGCCTTTTCTCTACTTCTCCCTTTTAAAGGGAAGAGTCTTAATTTGTCTTCTGAATTCCATCACCTTTCACTTACGTCAGTGTGTGGTATCTACAAGATTCGTCCTTTTTCCCTGCAACTTTATCTTCACTCTATTAGATTATTTTCATATGAGTATGCTCTTGCCCATTTTGTTAAATCAAGTGAAACACAACCCAAACCAACTAAATCAGACCAACACATATCCAAAGCACAAATACACAAAGAAAATCTTTCCATCCCACAAACTATGTCCCAGTAAAATTCTGATAAAGTTATAGGTATCTAATATCTTTACTTAGTTATCATTGATTATTACTTTGCAAACTCAAACTAGATTTATGTCTTCAGTCCTGCACTGAAAGTGTTTTTAATCATGCCCTTCCTGATTCCTCTTCCACCAAGTCCTACTCGTTGAAATTACCTATAAATTGTGGACTCAAATAGTCAATTTTTACCTTAAAAACAATGTTACTAGGATTATTATGGGATGGCACAGCATCTACAGATCAATTTGGAAATAATTTAAAAATCTTTAAATATTTTGGATTTTCCAATAGATGAAACATGACAGAACTTTTCATTTATTTATTTCAAATTAGCTTATGTTTAGTATCACTATGATAATTTTTTTACCTTTTACTTTCCGATTGTTTGCTGGTTTTATATAAAATTAACAAATTTTTTATATTAAATTCGATTCCTCTGATCTTTTACATATCACTTTTAGTAGTTTCATTTGGTGCCTATGGTTTCTATGTAAACAACTATATGTGTAATGCATTTTTCCTTCACCATTTTTATGCTTTCATTCATTTTTCTAAGATATTCAAGGCATTGAGGTACCCTTGCTTTCTTATTACTCTTAAGGTGAATATATTTCAAAGTTTATTAAGTTTCATGCTTAATGGGTCCTCTATCAGTTTAAGGTGGTTTCTTTTGAATCTTAGTTTGCTACAAGTTTTAATCATGAAGGGTTATTTGAACTTGTAAACTGTTTCTAGGTCTATTTAAATTATCCTAATGATTCTCTCCTTTATTCCACTAAAATATACATTATACTGAATAATCTTGGATGTAAAATCAACTTTGCATTTGTAAAATAAATAACAATTGCTTATATTTATATATTCCTGAATTAGATTTGCCGACAAATCATTGTATGTTCTTGAGAGACTGTGAAAACTTGTGCTGGTTCTGAGATTTTGCACCGCAGGTACTTGAAAGCAAACAAGTTAGCTGATCTTAGCTTCATCAATACTGGCAGAAGGCAAAGACTCCTAGGCCCAGCATAATGTACTTTTAATCATAGCCAGAGTTTTATGTTCATTGGTATCAGTTCTCCATGCCCTCTGCATAGAGGTCAGCATCAATGTTTGCACATACACTTGGTTGTGTTCATTATAGGTAAATGGAGTTTGGAGTATTCACTGTTTTATATCAATGAAAGCTAGTCTGCTATCTGATCTGGGTGTTATATAACCCATCTCTGAGGCTATTCCCTGCAAACAACAATGAGAGATGGTCTTGGTAGAGAGTGTTCAGAGCTTTACATTTTGGGCATGAGCAGTAAAAACATGTATGAATGCTCGGGGCCAATAGAAGATTGCCTCTTACAACAGGGATATTGTCTATAATAGTATGTATCATCATTATTATTGTAATCTTATTGTTTGGTTTTCTTATCAAGATCACTGTGGCCTCATAAAATAAGTTGGGTAGTATTTTCTACTTCTGTATTTTTTAAAATACTCTGTGAAATATTGCATTTTCACTTCTTTAAATGTCTGACAAAAGTTATCCGGTAATTATGGGGGTATCAGATTATGTAATTCATATTGTTAGTGTTTGTATATTTTACCTTTAAGAAATAAGATTTAAATTTCTTACTTTGGTTTCTACATTGTTTATTAATTTCCAAACATATTGAATTTCCAAGGTGTCATTGTACTTTTATTCCAATTGTTGTAAAAAATGTACTTTTTTATTCAATATTTTTAAAAACTTGAGAGTATTTCATGAGCTCAAATTGTGTCCACCTTATTGACTTTATCCCATATCTTCAAAATATTGTAGATTTTTTCTATATTTGCTGGATATTATGTCTATAAATATGAATTATACAAATTGTTCTGTAGTATTTTTCATTTGTTAATATGATTAGAATCATCTATGTCATTTTTTAAAATTGCCTATTGATTGCTAAGATAGAGATGTTATTTCTACAATATGATTGAAAATGTGTTTATATCCTTTGGTTGTAATAGTTTTACTTCAGATATTTTGAAGGTCTACTACATTTATATACATTTATGATTCTCATTTCATCCTGATGAATTTTCACTTCTATCTTTCTGCCATATTTCTTGTTATCTCTGAAACAGTCTTCTAACTACTGTACACCATATCAACTAGAGCCTACACTTATTCTCTTTTATGTCATATTAATATAGCAACATAAGCCTTCCTATATTCACGAATTGCTAGGTATGCTATTTTACAGGAATTTATTTTCTTTTTTTTTTTTTTTTTTTTTTTTTTTTTTTTTTTTTTTTTTTTGAGACGGAGTCTCGCTCTATCGCCCAGGCTGGAGTGCAGTGGCCGGATCTCAGCTCACTGCAAGCTCTGCCTCCCGGGTTCCCGCTATTCTCCTGCCTCAGCCTCCGGAGTAGCTGGGACTACAGGCGCCCGCCACCTCGCCCGGCTAGTTTTTTGTATTTTTAGTAGAGACGGGGTTTCACGGTGTTAGCCAGGATGGTCTCGATCTCCTGACCTCGTGATCCACCCGTCTCGGCCTCCCAAAGTGCTGGGATTACAGGCTTGAGCCACCGCGCCCGGCCAGGAATTTACTTTCAAACTACTTTCTGTAATATTTAAAATGTTTCACTTGAAGATTGCCTATATTTATTTTACCTTTCAGATTATTGTAATAATTTATATTTTTTAGTTATATCTTGTCTGCTAACAGTTAATCATCAATGTAGTTGGGTTTATTATTTTATTTTTATTCTCTATTTGTGCCTCATTTTTATTTCTGTGCTATTCCTTTCCTATGTTTTTGGAGACATACTAGTTGAATTTCTTTTATAAATATATTATCTATTATATATATTTATAAATATATATAATTTATATTTTATATATATACACATATGTATGTGTGTGTATATATATATATATATATATATATATATATATTTTTTTTTTTTTGAGACAGAGTCTCAAAAAGAGTGCAGTGGTGCCATCTCAGCAACTTCTGCCTCCCTTGTTCAAGCAATTCTCCTCACTCAGCCTTTCCAGTAGCTGGGATTACAGGTATGCACCACCACACCTGGCTAATTTTTGTATTTTTAGTAGAGACGGGTTTTCACCATGTTGGCCAGGCTGGTCTCAAACCCCTGACATTACGTGATCCACCTGCCTCAGCCTCCCAAAGTGCTGGGATTACAGGTGTGAGCCACTACACCTGGCCTATAATTATAAATTTTCCATTAACTCTTTGAATTATTTCCATTGTATATATAGATAAAGATATGATATATTGACCTAGTTATACATAGTGAAATAATAGCTATAGTCAAGAAAATGAACATACTCAATTGTTAACGTTTTCGGTTGTAAATCTACACCTAAAATCTACTCTTTTAGCAAAAGTCCCAAATGCAGTACAATGTTATTAGGCATAGTCATCAGGTGGTATATAAGATTTCTAGACTTACTCATCCTGCATATCTGCAACCTTGTATTATTTGACATATATTTCTCCCTGCCCCACCACACCACTAGTAACCACTATTTTATCCTCAATCTCTTTTTAGGTAAACTGTTTTGAATGTTATTAGAATTTGTTTTAGTGATTACTTTACACATAATTCATTTTTCACAGTCTACAATAGACAGTATTTTACCACTTTATATAAAAATATAGAAACTTTGTATAGGTCTTATTACTCTCCACCTTTTGTGCTGTAGGTATGTATTACACATATATACATGATAATCCATGTGAGAAAATGTTATAAATTTTTATTTTAAATTAAATATTATTTTTGGGAATTCAAAGTGTCTCAAAATCATAATTTTTATCTAAAAATATATTTTGAATTTTTCTATTTTGCATTCTTCCCTGATGATCTGAATTTCCATGTAGTGTTCTTTTTCTTTAGGTATTTTTTGTAGCGTAGGCTTGCACAACACAATATTGTTAGACTTTGATTATTTTTTATTTGCTTAATTTTATTTTTTCTTCTGTTTTAATCACTATCCACTTACAAGATTTCCCTCAGCATCTGCTCATATGTGATCAGTCTCCAGGCCCTTCATGTAGTAGGCTTTCTATTATTTTGTCTATTTTTTATAGTTTTATGTTTGTTTTATCTGCATAGTTCAATTGTAGAGGAGACTACTCAGACACTCATAACTGCTATGTCTCAACTTTATTTCTTAGGATTTTTATTGTTGTTGTTGTTGAAGATAAAGTTGATATTTGAGGTGTCTCATTTGTTTTATTTTGCCTTACACATTAAATATATTGTTTATTTTCTTCTGGATTTATATATTTCTCGAGAAAAGTTAGCATTTACTTAACGTGTTGTTCTGTTCCACTGTGCATAATACGTATTTTTATGTTGAATATTTCAAGATTTTTCTCTAAGTTTTGGTTTTAAGATTTTTTTATTATAATGTGAATAGGTGTAATTTTCTTCATATTTCAAAAATGATTATATTTAAACAATTTGTTGTGTAAACTAATCCTTACTCTTGAAACCTCAATTTTAGATCTAAATAATTGAAGAAGGTGATCTCTATGAACTCTAGTAAGATAAAATCAACTAAAAAAGAGGAAAATGAACAGAGATTGTACATTATTCTCTGACTTGGCTGAATATTTAACTTTTAGAAAACAAATATGAGCAGATCCCTCATGACTTGGTGATGTCTTCAAAACAGTAAGTTGTCATGAGATGTTAGTCATTTAAATGTGTGTGGCACCATCCCACTCTCTGTCCCTCGCCCCTGTTTTCAGCATGTGAAGTGCCTGCTCCTGCTTTGATTTCCGCCATGACTGAAAGCTCTCCAAGGCTTCACCAGAAGCTGAGCATATGCCAGCAGCATGCTTCCTGTAAAACTTGCGGAACTCAAGTCAATTAAACCCCTTTTTTGAAAATAAGTGTCCCAGTCTCAGGTATTTCTTTATAGCAAGGCAAGGACAGCCTAATACAAGAGAAAGGCATTTTTTAAATCTGATTGTAAAATATAATAACTACTCTGGAGCTATTAATTCTCTGTATTTCTCAACTAATATTTCAGCTTTTATAGCTGAAACTTATTTTGCTTCCTGGACCAAAATGTCTGAATGTTAAGACTTACACTTATCAACTAGCATTATCTTCTACATTAATGTTTTTAATGATTATATATACTTTGTCACACATGTAATTTTACCCCCCTTTCCCACTAAAAATGTTCTTGGTTGATTACCAGATAAGTTAGTATGCTAAAATACTAAAAAGCTAGACCAGGGATTTGACATCAATGGTGTGACAGAAAAAAATTCCAAAATATTTTAATATTGATTGTTATTAAAGTTTTTATTTAAAATGTTTTATTGTATTTTTGAATAGATCTCTCTCAGCTATAATTAATAAACTATATATAGAGGGTAAGTATTAAATATTTATATTCATGAATCTTATTAGTATATATTTAGCTTAGCTCTAAATTTCCTTAGCAAATAATTGGAAGATTATCAAAATATATAATATGTAAGTGTGCAAGAGAAGAATTTAAGAGAGGCCAGTATATATAAAAGCAAATCCAAGCTCACTGACAGCAGAGAAGTGAACATAGAGCGAAAAAACACAATATTCCTGTTTTGACCTTAAGTATTCTCACCGCGAAAAATGGTGATGTATGAGATGTGAGTTAAATACCTCAATTTTGCTATTCCACAATGTATACATATTTCAAAACATCATGTTGTGCAGGATAAATATATACATCATTTCAATTAAAAATAGATAAATAAAAGTGGAAGTAAATTAAGATTTTCATTATAATGAAAAGAACATGGCCAGGTGCAGTGGCTCATGCCTGTAATCCCAGTACTCTGGGAGGCTGAGGCGGGTGGATCACCTGAGGTCGGAAGTTCAAGACCAGCCTGACCAACATGCAGAAAATCAGCCAAGCATGGTGGTGCATGCCTGTAATCACAGCTACTCGGGAGGCTGACCCAGGAGAATCACTTGAACCCGGGAGGCAGAGGTTGTGGTGAGCCGAGATTGTGCCATTGCACTCCAGCCTGGACAATAAGAATGAAACTCTGTCCCCCGAAAAAAAAAAAATACATATATATATATATATAAATATATATATTTATACACACACACACATATATATATAATATATTTTGATTAATTATGGTATAATCAAATGATGTTATAATTAAGAAGATAGCTGTATTTGATTGTAGAAAATTTTTATTTATTTATTTATTTATTTATTATTCTACTTTAAGTTCTAGGGTACATGTGCATAACATGCAGGTTTGTTACATATGTATACTTGTGCCATGTTGTTGTGCTGCAACCATCAACTGGTCATTTACATCAGGTATAACTCTCAATGCAATCCCTCCCCCCTCCCCCTTCACCCCCTTCCCCATAATAGGCCCCAGTGTGTGATGTTCCCCTTCCCGAGTCCAAGTGATCTCATTGTTCAGTTCCCACCTATGAGTGAGAACATGCGGTGTTTGGTTTTCTCTTCTTGCCATAGGTTGCTGAGAATGATGGTTTCCAGCTGCATCCATGTCCCGACAAAGGACACAAACTCATCCTTTTTTTATGGCTGCATAGTATTCCATGGTGTATATGTGCCACATTTTCTTAATCCAATCTGTCACTGGTGGACATTTGGGTTGATTCCAAGTCTTTGCTATTGTGAATAGCGCCGCAATGAACATACATGTGCATGTGTCTTTATAGCAGCATGATTTATAATCCTCTGGGTATATACCCAGTAATGGGATGGCTGAGTCATATGGTACATCTAGTTCTAGATCCTTGAGGAATCGCCACACTGCTTTCCATAATGGTTGAACTAGTTTACAATCCCACCAACAGTGTAAAAGTGTTCCTATTTCTCCATATCCTCTCCAGCACCTGTTGTTTTCTGACTTTTTAATGATTGCCATTCTAACTGGTGTGAGATGGTATCTCATTGTGGTTTTGATTTGCATTTCTCTGATGGCGAGTGATGATGAGAATTTTTTCATGTGTCTGTTGGCTATATGCATGTCTTCTTTTGAGAAATGTCTGTTCATATCCCTTGCCTATGTTTTGATGGGATTGTTTCTTTTTTTCGTGTAAATTTGTTTGAATTCCTTGTAGGTTCTGAATATTAGCCCTTTGTCAGATGAGTAGATTGCAAAAATTTTCTCCCATTCTGTAGGTTGCCTGTTCACTCTGATGGTTTCTTTGCTGTGCAGAAGCTCTTTAGTTTAACTAGATCCCATTTGTCAATTTTGGCTTTTGTTATCATTGCTTTTGGTGTTTTAGACATGAAGTCCTTGCCCATGCCTATGTCCTGAATGGTATTACCTAGGTTTTCTTCTAGGGTTTTTATGGTATTAGGTCTAACATTTAAGTCTTTAATCCATCTTGAATTAATTTTCATATAACGAGTAAGGAAAAGATCCAGTTTCATCTTTCTACTTATGGCTAGCCAATTTTCCCAGCACCATTTATTAAATAGGGAATCTTTTCCCCATTTCTTGTTTTTCTCAGGTTTGTCAAAGATCAGATGGCTATAGATGTGTGATATTATTTCTATTATTTCTGAGGACTCTGTTCTGTTCCATTGGTCTACATCTCTGTTTTGGTATCAGTACCATGCTGTTTTGGTTACTATAGCCTTGTAGTATAGTTTGAAGTCAGGTAGTGTGATGCCTCCAGCTTTGTTCTTTTGACTTAGGATTGTCTTGACAATGTGGGCTCTTTTTTGGTTCCATATGAACTTTAAAGCCGTTTTTTTCCAATTCTGTGAAGAAACTCATTGGTAGCTTGATGGGGATGGCATTGAATCTATAAATAACTTTGGGCAGTATGGCCATTTTCACGATATTGATTCTTCCTATCCATGAGCATGGTGTGTTCTTCCATTTGTTTGTGTGTGCTTTTATTTCACTGAGCAGTGGTTTGTAGTTCTCCTTGAAGAGGTCCTTTACATCCCTTGTAAGTTGAATTCCTAGGTATTTTATTCTCTTTGAAGCAATTGTGAATGGAAGTTCATTCATGATTTGTCTCTCTGTTTGTCTGTTACTGGTATAGAAAATTAAACATTCTCAGGCAGACCAGGCAATTGTATAAGAAAAATAATTTGTGGTCAATGAATTAAGCAATACTATGTTATAATATACATGATATCAATGTTTATGACACATCATTGCTTTATAAATGGATATATGTAAAATTATATACATATGCAATAAGATGTACATATAAAATACATATATATCTTTTTGAAGGTATACAAAAACGTTGAATAAATGCATATGTAATGTATATACAAAGTTTTTCAGAATGTATCCCGACATAACTGTATAGTCAAATTAGTTTTAAAATCAAACCAAAATTATAATGAAAAGAACATATATTTTGATTAATTACTGTACAATTAAATGACAGATTATACTAAGCTTTCACAACTAACAGTTTTGAAGAATCCATATTATCACAAATCTGTATTCGTAATATATAGATAAGTAATTTAAAAACTGGTTGTAATATGTAATAAAATAGTAGTAGTAATGGATGTGTGGTAAATATTTAAAAGTTATTTCTGAGTTTGGGATAATTAACATGCTTTACTTATTATCAAAGTAACTGAGGTAATATTTAAAATTAGACATTGGGCAGTGCAATTACATAGGTAATTTAATTTCAGCTAATAATAAAATAAGTAATTAGAAAGACTAGCCTAGAATTAAAAAGTGAAATATTGTAAAACATATATATTGATGTATTATTTCCCCAAGTTATCTTATATCATGTGTATTCATTTTTGCATTGTGACTGTATTAGGGGAAAATGCAAGCATTAAATTATTTATTATATATAATAAGTTATATATAAAATATATAAAATAATTTAATGCTAATTCAAAAATATTTATTAACCATCATATTTAGTAACTTCTGAATTAGCCCCAGAAGACAATAAAACTTATAGAACTCACTTTATTTAATACTAAGAAAATCATCTCCCAAATTCGTGTGGAAAAGATGAAGAATTTGTATAACAATATCTACAGTTCATTTAATTAATCAGTACTTACTATATGTTATGTGCTAGTTACTGATTATGCAGTAGTAGAAAAAGATCTAGAGTCTCAGGTTTTTAGAAGTTTAATTTGTAAATGGAGATTCAGATCAGAGAACCCGAGTAAATATACTTAATGTATTTCATATTTTAAAAGGTGCTATCAAATAATCAATACAAGGACATAAAAATAATATACATAGATGGAGTGAAGTGAGGACATGGTATATGATAGGATAGTGAAGAATAGCTCCTTTGAAGATTTAGTGGTTGAAAATAAGATGCAAATACTTGTTCTACTTTTCTAACTAAAAACAACAAAAAACTATATCATAGAGAGAGTAAAACAAAGTAAAGTTGTCTGGCAGAGTTGTATACCACATTACTAAATAATCTATAAGTATCATGAGAATGTGTCACTTTAAGTACTGCCAACTGGTAAGAAAAGTCAAATTCAACAATTTTTTTGAAAAATAAGATTTTGATATATTATTTTACATATGTAGAGGTAAGATTATAAAGTCCAATTGGAAATAAGTGTTTTTGACTACTTAACAATTAATTTAAAATTTTTATCCAAAAAGTGTCAGATCCACTCAATCTCAGATCTCAGTGTGAAGATGTATTCTGATTCTGAGCAGAAAAAAAAGAGGTTGCCAGGTTTGGTCTTGAATTTTCCTCACGTTCTCAGTAATTTTTATGAGAATTTGGAGGGTATATTTATCATACTTTCTCATAAAATGTGATTACAGACAAAAGACAGTGTCTTGACCATTTAAACCAAGAATAATGTGAAATATTAGTAAAAATAATAAAATTTGAAACAGTGGAAATGAGCAGCACTAGATTTGATGGGAATATTAAAAGATCAGATATTTTGAAGCTGAGGGTAATTACTTTATTTGAGTGTAGTTTAACCCCCGTATGCCAATTGCTTTTGCCCAACATAACTCTAACATTAGTTACTAAATATAAGATAGGGAGATACTGTAGATATGCCACAAATTAAGTAAATGATAATTGCTTTAATAGATACTTGAAATCTCAAAGATTTAACATAAAAATATTTTAGGCATAGGTCAAATTTCAGTAGGGTGTTCCTGGTCATACTGTTTCTCAATGTAATTACTCAAGGGCCCAGGCTCTTCATTCTTCTGATTCCACCTTGTACAAACTATCTCTGTTAAGCCCACTGTAGGAAGACATGGAGAGTGTTTGTACCTAGCATACATGATTTCCCCATACATTTCATTGGCTCAAATGCTTAATTACTCCAGCTGCAAAGGGGGTCATGACATATATACTGTAGATGTGTGCTAAATAGGAAAAGTATATTTAAACACTTGGCATGTTCTGCCATATTCCTGTTTATATATCATTTAGTACCCAAAAGACTGTATTACAAGGAATAATATTGATTATGACATTTATTATAAGAATTTGACTTAAATTATTATTTTAAGTATTAAAAAGCAGATCATTTTTTCTGTGCCTTTTGCTGTCCTGAAGTCAGCCAATCAGTGAGTTGAGAAGTAAAGATGAGTATTAAGTTGGGGAGAACAATGGGGAAATGAAACAAGTGAGAACAAGGTAGAATCCACGTTCTTTTCAAATCATCACCAAAACTACAGCTTTCAAGATGCTGGTTACTTGAAAGAGAAACTGGCCTCCAGCTGATACCTGGCTCTGAAAGGACTGATCAGAGAGATCTAGAGATGCTGTGGGCCCAGCTGCTCCCTCACATCAAAAACAAGAGTTGTCAACTTAACTAATTTTTAAAATAAATAAAATTTGTTACACAGATAATTGAAGAAATATCCCTTATGTCTTTGGACTTAAGATTCCATTAGATTTTGCATCCAACTCAAACTCAGAATCTCCAGTAGGTGCACAGTCTTACTCCAGTTTCTTGTTCAAGGCCTGTAAACAAAATTGTATGTTATTTACTCACAATGGACTCTGCTAAATTATCGGGAAGACAATGGCAAGGATGGCTAATCAAAGACAAAATAACACACAATAAACACTTTGACTTGGACGTGGAGAGAAAAGTCATCATACCGCTGTCTCCAGGCCAAAGAAATTTTAAATTTGAGAATTCGCATGTTTTAAGGAAGTTGATGCAAGTTTCTTCAATCTTCTCTCTGAGGGAAATCTTGGATCCTTTCCTTGATGTTCCTTACCCCCATAGTCAAGTCTGTTCTTCCGTATATATAATTCTCAAAGGCTTCACCTGAAGTGGAAGTTGGGGAATATGCTTTCCTTTGAGCCCTATTTAGACTTCATGTTGTTTTCTGTTAGATAATTACTGTTATGAAGGTTTTATCAATTCTCAACTTTCTGGAGCTAGGATTTTAGATTGCTTACCTATATAATTCCTTGATGCACAAGTTCTGTGCACCAAGCAACCACATACAGATGTCGTTATCTGACCAGAAATGCCAGGTATATTATATATCTTTGTTTCTTCTCTCTCATGTCAATTTCATCAATTTAAGGACATTTTTTGAAACTATCTGAAAGGGAGCTTCCTTAATCTGAAGTTGGATACAAAGTTGATTTACTTTATATACCTCTAAGAAGTTTCACAAAGCTTTTATTTCCCAAAGTCTTTTTAAAGTGTTGTTGTTATAGTCATTTGATTATTTCACATTTTGGATTTAAGGGCAGTCAGACTTATCAAGCTAAAATGCCTTTGACTATACTGATTTATTTATTTATTTATTTATTTATTTATTTATTTATTTATTTATTCAGTCCAGCATCTTTAATTTAATCTTTTAAACATTCACATCTGCATATATATATATTTCTTTTTTTTAAAAAGATGTATCCACTTTATTTTTTTTTTCACCCATCAATTCATCATTTATATCAGGTATAACTCCCCAATGCAATCCCTCCCCCCCTCCCTCTCCCCATGATAGGCCCCAGTGTGTGATGTTCCCCTTCCCGAGTCCAAGTGATCTCATTGTTCAGTTCCCACCTATGAGTGAGAACATGTGGTGTTTGGTTTTCTCTTCTTGTGATAGTTTGCTAAGAATGATGGTTTCCAGCTGCATCCATGTCCCTACAAAGGACACAAACTCATCCTTTTTTATGGCTGCATAGTATTTCATGGTGTATATGTGCCACATTTTCTTAATCCAGTCTGTCACTGATGGACATTTGGGTTGATTCCAAGTCTTTGCTATTGTGAATAGTGCCGCAATAAACATACGTGTGCATGTGTCTTTGTAGTAGAATAATTTATAATCCTTTGGGTATATACCCAGTAGTGGGATGGCTGGGTCATATGGTACATCTAGTTCTACATCCTTGAGGAATCGCCATATTGTTTTCCATAATGGTTGAACTAGTTTACAATCCCACCAACAGTGTAAAAGTGTTCCTATTTCTCCACATCCTCTCCAGCACCTGTTGTTTCCTGATTTTTTAATGATTGCCATTCTAACTGGTGTGAGATGGTATCTCATTGTGGTTTTGATTTGCATTTCTCTGATGGCGAGTGATGATGAACATTTTGTCATGTGTCTGTTGGCTATATGAATGTCTTCTTTTGAGAAATGTCTGTTCATATCCTTTTCCCACTTTTTGATGGGGTTGTTTGTTTTTTTCTTGTATATTTGTTTGAGTTCTTTGTAGATTCTGGATATTAGCCCTTTGTCAGAAGAGTAGATTGCAGAAATTTTCTCCCATTCTGTAGGTTGCCTGTTCACTCTGATGGTAGTTTCTTTTGCTGTGCAGAAGCTCTTTAGTTTAATTAGATCCCATTTGTCAATTTTGGCTTTTGCTGCCGTTGCTTTTGGTGTTTTAGACATGAAGTTCTTGCCCATGCCTATGTCCTGAATGGTACTACCTAGATTTTCTTCTAGGGGTTTTATGGTATTAGGTCTAACATTCAAGTTTCTAATCCATCTTGAATTAATCTTCATATAAGGAATAAGGAAAGGATCCAGTTTCAGCTTTCTACTTATGGCTAGCCAATTTTCCCAACACCATTTATTAAATAGGGAATCCTTTTCCCATTTCTTCTTTCTCTCAGGTTTGTCAAAGATCAGATGGCTGTAGATGTGTGATATTATTTCTGAGGAATCTGTTCTGTTCCATTGGTCTATAGCTCTGTTTTGGTACAAGTACGATGCTGTTTTGGTTACTGTAGCCTTGTAGTATAGTTTGAAGTCAGGTAGCATGACGCCTCCAGCTTTGTCCTTTTTTTTATTATACATTAAGTTCTAGGGTACATGTGCATAACGTGCAGGTTTGTTACATATGTATACATGTGCCATGTTGGTGTGCTGCACCCATCAACTCGTCAGCACCCATCAATTCATCATTTATATCAGGTATAACTCCCCAATGCAATCGCTCCCCCTTGCCCCCTCCCCATGATAGGCCCCAGTGTGTGATGTTCCCCTTCCCGAGTCCAAGGGATCTCACTGTTCAGTTCCCACCTATGAGTGAGAACATGCGGTGTTTGGTTTTCTCTTCTTGTGATACTTTGCTAAGAAAGATGGTTTCCAGCTGCATCCATGTCCCTACAAAGGACGCAAACTCATCCTTTTTTATGGCTACATAGTATTCCATGGTGTATATGTGCCAGATTTTCTTAATCCAGTCTGTCACTGATGGACACTTGGGTTGATTCCAAGTCTTTGCTATTGTGAATAGTGCCGCAATAAACATACGTGTGCATGTGTCTTTGTAGTAGAATAATTTATAATCCTTTGGGTATATACCCAGTAGTGGGATGGCTGGGTCATATGGTACATCTAGTTCTAGATCCTTGAGGAATTGCCATACTGTTATCCATAATTGCTGAACTAGTTAACAATCCCACCAACAGTGTAAAAGTGTTCCTATTTCTCCACATCCTCTCCAGCACCTATTGTTTCCTGATTTTTTAATGATTGCCATTCTAACTGGTGTGAGATGGTATCTCATTGTGGTTTTGATTTGCATTTCTCTGATGGCGAGTGATGATGAGCATTTTTTCATGTGTCTGTTGGCTGTATGAATGTCTTCTTTTGAGAAATGTCTGTTCATATCCTTTCCCCACTTTCTGATGGGGTTGTTTGTTTTTTTCTTGTATATTTGTTTGAGTTCTTTGTAGATTCTGGATATTAGCCCTTTGTCAGATGAGTAGATTGCAAAAATTTTCTCCCATTCTGTAGGTTGCCTGTTCACTCTGATGGTAGTTTCTTTTGCTGTGCAGAAGCTCTTCAGTTTAGTCATATCCCATTTGTCAATTTTGGCTTTTGCTGCCGTTGCTTTTGGTGTTTTAGACATGAAGTTCTTGCCCATGCCTATGTCCTGAATGGTACTACCTAGATTTTCTTCTAGGGTTTTTATGGTATTAGGTGTAACATTTAAGTCTCTAATCCATCTTGAATTAATCTTCATATAAGGAGTAAGGAAAGGATCCAGTTTCAGCTTTCTACTTATGGCTAGCCAATTTTCCCAGCACCATTTATTAAATAGGGAATCCTTTCCCCATTTCTTGTTTCTCTCAGGTTTGTCAAAGATCAGATGGCTGTAGATGTGTGGTATTATTTCTGAGGACTCTGTTCTGTTCCATTGGTCTATAGCTCTGTTTTGGTACAAGTACCATGCTGTTTTGGTTACTGTAGCCTTGTAGTATAGTTTGAAGTCAGGTAGCGTGATGCCTCCAGCTTTGTCCTTTTGACTTAGGATTGTCTTGTCAATGTGGGCTCTTTTTTGGTTCCATATGAACTTTAAAGCAGTTTTTTCCAATTCTGTGAAGAAACTCATTGGTAGCTTGATGGGGATGGCATTGAATCTATAAATAACCTTGGGCAGTATGGCCATTTTCATGATATTGATTCTTCCTATTCATGAGAATGGTATGTTCTTCCATTTGTTTGTGTCCTCTTTTATTTCACTGAGCAATGATTTGTAGTTCTCCTTGAAGAGGTCCTTTGCATCCCTTGTAAGTTGAATTCCTAGGTATTTTATTCTCTTTGAAGCAATTGTGAATGGAAATTCAATCCTGATTTGGCTCTCTGCTTGTCTGTTATTGGTGTATAAGAATGCTTGTAATTTTTGCACATTAATTTTGTATCCTGAGACTTTGCTGAAGTTGCTTATCAGCTTAAGGAGATTTTGGGCTGAGATGATGGGGTTGTCTAAATATACAATCATGTCATCTGCAAACAGGGACAATTTGACTTCTTCTTTTCCTAACTGAATACCCTTGATTTCTTTCTCTTGCCTGATTGCCCTAGCCAGAACTTCCAACACTATGTGGAATAGGAGTGGTGAGAGAGGGCAGCCCTGTCTTGTGCCAGTTTTCAAAGGGAATTTTTCCAGTTTTTGCCCATTCAGTATGATATTAGCTGTGGGTTTGTCATAAATAGCTCTTATTATTTTGAGGTACGTTCCATCAATACCGAATTTGTTGAGCGTTTTTTAGCATGAAGGGCTGTTGAATTTTGTCAAAAGCCTTTTCTGCATCTATTGAGATAATCATGTGGTTCTTGTCTTTGGTTCTGTTGATATGCTGGATTACGTTGATTGATTTGCGAATGTTGAACCAGCCTTGCATCCCAGGGATGAAGCCCACTTGATCATGGTGGATAAGCTTTTTGATGTGCTGCTGAATCCGGTTTGCCAGTATTTTATTGAGGATTTTTGCATCGATGTTCATCAGGGAGATTGGTCTAAAATTCTCTGTTTTTTGTTGTGTCTCTGCCAGGCTTTGATATCAGGATGATATTGGCCTCATAAAATGAGTTAGGGAGGATTCCCTCTTTTTCTATTGATTGGAATAGTTTCAGAAGGAATGGTACCAGCTCCTCCTTGTACCTCTGGTAGAATTCAGCTGTGAATCCATCTGGTCCTGGGCTTTTTTTGGTGGGTAGGCTATTAATTGTTGCCTCAATTTCAGAGCCTGCTATTGGTCTATTCAGGGATTCAACTTCTTCCTGGTTTAGTCTTGGGAGAGTGTACGTGTCCAGGAAATTATCCATTTCTTCTAGATTTTCTAGTTGATTTGCATAGAGGTGTTTATAGTATTCTCTGATGGTAGTTTGTATTTCTGTGGG
>NC_045455.1:50966775-50969758 GCF_002776525.5 Piliocolobus tephrosceles
TGAATAGTGCCGCAATAAACATACGTGTGCATGTGTCTTTGTAGTAGAATAATTTATAATCCTTTGGGTATATACCCAGTAGTGGGATGGCTGGGTCATATGGTACATCTAGTTCTACATCCTTGAGGAATCGCCATATTGTTTTCCATAATGGTTGAACTAGTTTACAATCCCACCAACAGTGTAAAAGTGTTCCTATTTCTCCACATCCTCTCCAGCACCTGTTGTTTCCTGATTTTTTAATGATTGCCATTCTAACTGGTGTGAGATGGTATCTCATTGTGGTTTTGATTTGCATTTCTCTGATGGCGAGTGATGATGAACATTTTGTCATGTGTCTGTTGGCTATATGAATGTCTTCTTTTGAGAAATGTCTGTTCATATCCTTTTCCCACTTTTTGATGGGGTTGTTTGTTTTTTTCTTGTATATTTGTTTGAGTTCTTTGTAGATTCTGGATATTAGCCCTTTGTCAGAAGAGTAGATTGCAGAAATTTTCTCCCATTCTGTAGGTTGCCTGTTCACTCTGATGGTAGTTTCTTTTGCTGTGCAGAAGCTCTTTAGTTTAATTAGATCCCATTTGTCAATTTTGGCTTTTGCTGCCGTTGCTTTTGGTGTTTTAGACATGAAGTTCTTGCCCATGCCTATGTCCTGAATGGTACTACCTAGATTTTCTTCTAGGGGTTTTATGGTATTAGGTCTAACATTCAAGTTTCTAATCCATCTTGAATTAATCTTCATATAAGGAATAAGGAAAGGATCCAGTTTCAGCTTTCTACTTATGGCTAGCCAATTTTCCCAACACCATTTATTAAATAGGGAATCCTTTTCCCATTTCTTCTTTCTCTCAGGTTTGTCAAAGATCAGATGGCTGTAGATGTGTGATATTATTTCTGAGGAATCTGTTCTGTTCCATTGGTCTATAGCTCTGTTTTGGTACAAGTACGATGCTGTTTTGGTTACTGTAGCCTTGTAGTATAGTTTGAAGTCAGGTAGCATGACGCCTCCAGCTTTGTCCTTTTTTTTATTATACATTAAGTTCTAGGGTACATGTGCATAACGTGCAGGTTTGTTACATATGTATACATGTGCCATGTTGGTGTGCTGCACCCATCAACTCGTCAGCACCCATCAATTCATCATTTATATCAGGTATAACTCCCCAATGCAATCGCTCCCCCTTGCCCCCTCCCCATGATAGGCCCCAGTGTGTGATGTTCCCCTTCCCGAGTCCAAGGGATCTCACTGTTCAGTTCCCACCTATGAGTGAGAACATGCGGTGTTTGGTTTTCTCTTCTTGTGATACTTTGCTAAGAAAGATGGTTTCCAGCTGCATCCATGTCCCTACAAAGGACGCAAACTCATCCTTTTTTATGGCTACATAGTATTCCATGGTGTATATGTGCCAGATTTTCTTAATCCAGTCTGTCACTGATGGACACTTGGGTTGATTCCAAGTCTTTGCTATTGTGAATAGTGCCGCAATAAACATACGTGTGCATGTGTCTTTGTAGTAGAATAATTTATAATCCTTTGGGTATATACCCAGTAGTGGGATGGCTGGGTCATATGGTACATCTAGTTCTAGATCCTTGAGGAATTGCCATACTGTTATCCATAATTGCTGAACTAGTTAACAATCCCACCAACAGTGTAAAAGTGTTCCTATTTCTCCACATCCTCTCCAGCACCTATTGTTTCCTGATTTTTTAATGATTGCCATTCTAACTGGTGTGAGATGGTATCTCATTGTGGTTTTGATTTGCATTTCTCTGATGGCGAGTGATGATGAGCATTTTTTCATGTGTCTGTTGGCTGTATGAATGTCTTCTTTTGAGAAATGTCTGTTCATATCCTTTCCCCACTTTCTGATGGGGTTGTTTGTTTTTTTCTTGTATATTTGTTTGAGTTCTTTGTAGATTCTGGATATTAGCCCTTTGTCAGATGAGTAGATTGCAAAAATTTTCTCCCATTCTGTAGGTTGCCTGTTCACTCTGATGGTAGTTTCTTTTGCTGTGCAGAAGCTCTTCAGTTTAGTCATATCCCATTTGTCAATTTTGGCTTTTGCTGCCGTTGCTTTTGGTGTTTTAGACATGAAGTTCTTGCCCATGCCTATGTCCTGAATGGTACTACCTAGATTTTCTTCTAGGGTTTTTATGGTATTAGGTGTAACATTTAAGTCTCTAATCCATCTTGAATTAATCTTCATATAAGGAGTAAGGAAAGGATCCAGTTTCAGCTTTCTACTTATGGCTAGCCAATTTTCCCAGCACCATTTATTAAATAGGGAATCCTTTCCCCATTTCTTGTTTCTCTCAGGTTTGTCAAAGATCAGATGGCTGTAGATGTGTGGTATTATTTCTGAGGACTCTGTTCTGTTCCATTGGTCTATAGCTCTGTTTTGGTACAAGTACCATGCTGTTTTGGTTACTGTAGCCTTGTAGTATAGTTTGAAGTCAGGTAGCGTGATGCCTCCAGCTTTGTCCTTTTGACTTAGGATTGTCTTGTCAATGTGGGCTCTTTTTTGGTTCCATATGAACTTTAAACAAGTTTTTTCCAATTCTGTGAAGAAACTCATTGGTAGCTTGATGGGGATGGCATTGAATCTATAAATAACCTTGGGCAGTATGGCCATTTTCATGATATTGATTCTTCCTATTCATGAGAATGGTATGTTCTTCCATTTGTTTGTGTCCTCTTTTATTTCACTGAGCAATGATTTGTAGTTCTCCTTGAAGAGGTCCTTTGCATCCCTTGTAAGTTGAATTCCTAGGTATTTTATTCTCTTTGAAGCAATTGTGAATGGAAATTCAATCCTGATTTGGCTCTCTGCTTGTCTGTTATTGGTGTATAAGAATGCTTGTAATTTTTGCACATTAATTTTGTATCCTGAGACTTTGCTGAAGTTGCTTATCAGCTTAAGGAGATTTTGGGCTGAGATGATGGGGTTGTCTAAATATACAATCATGTCATCTGCAAACAGGG
>NC_045455.1:50969858-50972841 GCF_002776525.5 Piliocolobus tephrosceles
CCCTGTTTGCAGATGACATGATTGTATATTTAGACAACCCCATCATCTCAGCCCAAAATCTCCTTAAGCTGATAAGCAACTTCAGCAAAGTCTCAGGATACAAAATTAATGTGCAAAAATTACAAGCATTCTTATACACCAATAACAGACAAGCAGAGAGCCAAATCAGGATTGAATTTCCATTCACAATTGCTTCAAAGAGAATAAAATACCTAGGAATTCAACTTACAAGGGATGCAAAGGACCTCTTCAAGGAGAACTACAAATCATTGCTCAGTGAAATAAAAGAGGACACAAACAAATGGAAGAACATACCATTCTCATGAATAGGAAGAATCAATATCATGAAAATGGCCATACTGCCCAAGGTTATTTATAGATTCAATGCCATCCCCATCAAGCTACCAATGAGTTTCTTCACAGAATTGGAAAAAACTTGTTTAAAGTTCATATGGAACCAAAAAAGAGCCCACATTGACAAGACAATCCTAAGTCAAAAGGACAAAGCTGGAGGCATCACGCTACCTGACTTCAAACTATACTACAAGGCTACAGTAACCAAAACAGCATGGTACTTGTACCAAAACAGAGCTATAGACCAATGGAACAGAACAGAGTCCTCAGAAATAATACCACACATCTACAGCCATCTGATCTTTGACAAACCTGAGAGAAACAAGAAATGGGGAAAGGATTCCCTATTTAATAAATGGTGCTGGGAAAATTGGCTAGCCATAAGTAGAAAGCTGAAACTGGATCCTTTCCTTACTCCTTATATGAAGATTAATTCAAGATGGATTAGAGACTTAAATGTTACACCTAATACCATAAAAACCCTAGAAGAAAATCTAGGTAGTACCATTCAGGACATAGGCATGGGCAAGAACTTCATGTCTAAAACACCAAAAGCAACGGCAGCAAAAGCCAAAATTGACAAATGGGATATGACTAAACTGAAGAGCTTCTGCACAGCAAAAGAAACTACCATCAGAGTGAACAGGCAACCTACAGAATGGGAGAAAATTTTTGCAATCTACTCATCTGACAAAGGGCTAATATCCAGAATCTACAAAGAACTCAAACAAATATACAAGAAAAAAACAAACAACCCCATCAGAAAGTGGGGAAAGGATATGAACAGACATTTCTCAAAAGAAGACATTCATACAGCCAACAGACACATGAAAAAATGCTCATCATCACTCGCCATCAGAGAAATGCAAATCAAAACCACAATGAGATACCATCTCACACCAGTTAGAATGGCAATCATTAAAAAATCAGGAAACAATAGGTGCTGGAGAGGATGTGGAGAAATAGGAACACTTTTACACTGTTGGTGGGATTGTTAACTAGTTCAGCAATTATGGATAACAGTATGGCAATTCCTCAAGGATCTAGAACTAGATGTACCATATGACCCAGCCATCCCACTACTGGGTATATACCCAAAGGATTATAAATTATTCTACTACAAAGACACATGCACACGTATGTTTATTGCGGCACTATTCACAATAGCAAAGACTTGGAATCAACCCAAGTGTCCATCAGTGACAGACTGGATTAAGAAAATCTGGCACATATACACCATGGAATACTATGTAGCCATAAAAAAGGATGAGTTTGCGTCCTTTGTAGGGACATGGATGCAGCTGGAAACCATCTTTCTTAGCAAAGTATCACAAGAAGAGAAAACCAAACACCGCATGTTCTCACTCATAGGTGGGAACTGAACAGTGAGATCCCTTGGACTCGGGAAGGGGAACATCACACACTGGGGCCTATCATGGGGAGGGGGCAAGGGGGAGCGATTGCATTGGGGAGTTATACCTGATATAAATGATGAATTGATGGGTGCTGACGAGTTGATGGGTGCAGCACACCAACATGGCACATGTATACATATGTAACAAACCTGCACGTTATGCACATGTACCCTAGAACTTAATGTATAATAAAAAAAAGGACAAAGCTGGAGGCGTCATGCTACCTGACTTCAAACTATACTACAAGGCTACAGTAACCAAAACAGCATCGTACTTGTACCAAAACAGAGCTATAGACCAATGGAACAGAACAGATTCCTCAGAAATAATATCACACATCTACAGCCATCTGATCTTTGACAAACCTGAGAGAAAGAAGAAATGGGAAAAGGATTCCCTATTTAATAAATGGTGTTGGGAAAATTGGCTAGCCATAAGTAGAAAGCTGAAACTGGATCCTTTCCTTATTCCTTATATGAAGATTAATTCAAGATGGATTAGAAACTTGAATGTTAGACCTAATACCATAAAACCCCTAGAAGAAAATCTAGGTAGTACCATTCAGGACATAGGCATGGGCAAGAACTTCATGTCTAAAACACCAAAAGCAACGGCAGCAAAAGCCAAAATTGACAAATGGGATCTAATTAAACTAAAGAGCTTCTGCACAGCAAAAGAAACTACCATCAGAGTGAACAGGCAACCTACAGAATGGGAGAAAATTTCTGCAATCTACTCTTCTGACAAAGGGCTAATATCCAGAATCTACAAAGAACTCAAACAAATATACAAGAAAAAAACAAACAACCCCATCAAAAAGTGGGAAAAGGATATGAACAGACATTTCTCAAAAGAAGACATTCATATAGCCAACAGACACATGACAAAATGTTCATCATCACTCGCCATCAGAGAAATGCAAATCAAAACCACAATGAGATACCATCTCACACCAGTTAGAATGGCAATCATTAAAAAATCAGGAAACAACAGGTGCTGGAGAGGATGTGGAGAAATAGGAACACTTTTACACTGTTGGTGGGATTGTAAACTAGTTCAACCATTATGGAAAACAATATGGCGATTCCTCAAGGATGTAGAACTAGATGTACCATATGACCCAGCCATCCCACTACTGGGTATATACCCAAAGGATTATAAATTATTCTACTACAAAGACACATGCACACGTATGTTTATTGCGGCACTATTCA
>NC_045455.1:50982841-51040033 GCF_002776525.5 Piliocolobus tephrosceles
CCCACAGAAATACAAACTACCATCAGAGAATACTATAAACACCTCTATGCAAATCAACTAGAAAATCTAGAAGAAATGGATAATTTCCTGGACACGTACACTCTCCCAAGACTAAACCAGGAAGAAGTTGAATCCCTGAATAGACCAATAGCAGGCTCTGAAATTGAGGCAACAATTAATAGCCTACCCACCAAAAAAAGCCCAGGACCAGATGGATTCACAGCTGAATTCTACCAGAGGTACAAGGAGGAGCTGGTACCATTCCTTCTGAAACTATTCCAATCAATAGAAAAAGAGGGAATCCTCCCTAACTCATTTTATGAGGCCAATATCATCCTGATATCAAAGCCTGGCAGAGACACAACAAAAAACAGAGAATTTTAGACCAATCTCCCTGATGAACATCGATGCAAAAATCCTCAATAAAATACTGGCAAACCGGATTCAGCAGCACATCAAAAAGCTTATCCACCATGATCAAGTGGGCTTCATCCCTGGGATGCAAGGCTGGTTCAACATTCGCAAATCAATCAACGTAATCCAGCATATCAACAGAACCAAAGACAAGAACCACATGATTATCTCAATAGATGCAGAAAAGGCTTTTGACAAAATTCAACAGCCCTTCATGCTAAAAAACGCTCAACAAATTCGGTATTGATGGAACGTACCTCAAAATAATAAGAGCTATTTATGACAAACCCACAGCTAATATCATACTGAATGGGCAAAAACTGGAAAAATTCCCTTTGAAAACTGGCACAAGACAGGGCTGCCCTCTCTCACCACTCCTATTCCACATAGTGTTGGAAGTTCTGGCTAGGGCAATCAGGCAAGAGAAAGAAATCAAGGGTATTCAGTTAGGAAAAGAAGAAGTCAAATTGTCCCTGTTTGCAGATGACATGATTGTATATTTAGACAACCCCATCATCTCAGCCCAAAATCTCCTTAAGCTGATAAGCAACTTCAGCAAAGTCTCAGGATACAAAATTAATGTGCAAAAATTACAAGCATTCTTATACACCAATAACAGACAAGCAGAGAGCCAAATCAGGATTGAATTTCCATTCACAATTGCTTCAAAGAGAATAAAATACCTAGGAATTCAACTTACAAGGGATGCAAAGGACCTCTTCAAGGAGAACTACAAATCATTGCTCAGTGAAATAAAAGAGGACACAAACAAATGGAAGAACATACCATTCTCATGAATAGGAAGAATCAATATCATGAAAATGGCCATACTGCCCAAGGTTATTTATAGATTCAATGCCATCCCCATCAAGCTACCAATGAGTTTCTTCACAGAATTGGAAAAAACTGCTTTAAAGTTCATATGGAACCAAAAAAGAGCCCACATTGACAAGACAATCCTAAGTCAAAAGGACAAAGCTGGAGGCATCACGCTACCTGACTTCAAACTATACTACAAGGCTACAGTAACCAAAACAGCATGGTACTTGTACCAAAACAGAGCTATAGACCAATGGAACAGAACAGAGTCCTCAGAAATAATACCACACATCTACAGCCATCTGATCTTTGACAAACCTGAGAGAAACAAGAAATGGGGAAAGGATTCCCTATTTAATAAATGGTGCTGGGAAAATTGGCTAGCCATAAGTAGAAAGCTGAAACTGGATCCTTTCCTTACTCCTTATATGAAGATTAATTCAAGATGGATTAGAGACTTAAATGTTACACCTAATACCATAAAAACCCTAGAAGAAAATCTAGGTAGTACCATTCAGGACATAGGCATGGGCAAGAACTTCATGTCTAAAACACCAAAAGCAACGGCAGCAAAAGCCAAAATTGACAAATGGGATATGACTAAACTGAAGAGCTTCTGCACAGCAAAAGAAACTACCATCAGAGTGAACAGGCAACCTACAGAATGGGAGAAAATTTTTGCAATCTACTCATCTGACAAAGGGCTAATATCCAGAATCTACAAAGAACTCAAACAAATATACAAGAAAAAAACAAACAACCCCATCAGAAAGTGGGGAAAGGATATGAACAGACATTTCTCAAAAGAAGACATTCATACAGCCAACAGACACATGAAAAAATGCTCATCATCACTCGCCATCAGAGAAATGCAAATCAAAACCACAATGAGATACCATCTCACACCAGTTAGAATGGCAATCATTAAAAAATCAGGAAACAATAGGTGCTGGAGAGGATGTGGAGAAATAGGAACACTTTTACACTGTTGGTGGGATTGTTAACTAGTTCAGCAATTATGGATAACAGTATGGCAATTCCTCAAGGATCTAGAACTAGATGTACCATATGACCCAGCCATCCCACTACTGGGTATATACCCAAAGGATTATAAATTATTCTACTACAAAGACACATGCACACGTATGTTTATTGCGGCACTATTCACAATAGCAAAGACTTGGAATCAACCCAAGTGTCCATCAGTGACAGACTGGATTAAGAAAATCTGGCACATATACACCATGGAATACTATGTAGCCATAAAAAAGGATGAGTTTGCGTCCTTTGTAGGGACATGGATGCAGCTGGAAACCATCTTTCTTAGCAAAGTATCACAAGAAGAGAAAACCAAACACCGCATGTTCTCACTCATAGGTGGGAACTGAACAGTGAGATCCCTTGGACTCGGGAAGGGGAACATCACACACTGGGGCCTATCATGGGGAGGGGGCAAGGGGGAGCGATTGCATTGGGGAGTTATACCTGATATAAATGATGAATTGATGGGTGCTGACGAGTTGATGGGTGCAGCACACCAACATGGCACATGTATACATATGTAACAAACCTGCACGTTATGCACATGTACCCTAGAACTTAATGTATAATAAAAAAAAGGACAAAGCTGGAGGCGTCATGCTACCTGACTTCAAACTATACTACAAGGCTACAGTAACCAAAACAGCATCGTACTTGTACCAAAACAGAGCTATAGACCAATGGAACAGAACAGATTCCTCAGAAATAATATCACACATCTACAGCCATCTGATCTTTGACAAACCTGAGAGAAAGAAGAAATGGGAAAAGGATTCCCTATTTAATAAATGGTGTTGGGAAAATTGGCTAGCCATAAGTAGAAAGCTGAAACTGGATCCTTTCCTTATTCCTTATATGAAGATTAATTCAAGATGGATTAGAAACTTGAATGTTAGACCTAATACCATAAAACCCCTAGAAGAAAATCTAGGTAGTACCATTCAGGACATAGGCATGGGCAAGAACTTCATGTCTAAAACACCAAAAGCAACGGCAGCAAAAGCCAAAATTGACAAATGGGATCTAATTAAACTAAAGAGCTTCTGCACAGCAAAAGAAACTACCATCAGAGTGAACAGGCAACCTACAGAATGGGAGAAAATTTCTGCAATCTACTCTTCTGACAAAGGGCTAATATCCAGAATCTACAAAGAACTCAAACAAATATACAAGAAAAAAACAAACAACCCCATCAAAAAGTGGGAAAAGGATATGAACAGACATTTCTCAAAAGAAGACATTCATATAGCCAACAGACACATGACAAAATGTTCATCATCACTCGCCATCAGAGAAATGCAAATCAAAACCACAATGAGATACCATCTCACACCAGTTAGAATGGCAATCATTAAAAAATCAGGAAACAACAGGTGCTGGAGAGGATGTGGAGAAATAGGAACACTTTTACACTGTTGGTGGGATTGTAAACTAGTTCAACCATTATGGAAAACAATATGGCGATTCCTCAAGGATGTAGAACTAGATGTACCATATGACCCAGCCATCCCACTACTGGGTATATACCCAAAGGATTATAAATTATTCTACTACAAAGACACATGCACACGTATGTTTATTGCGGCACTATTCACAATAGCAAAGACTTGGAATCAACCCAAATGTCCATCAGTGACAGACTGGATTAAGAAAATGTGGCACATATACACCATGAAATACTATGCAGCCATAAAAAAGGATGAGTTTGTGTCCTTTGTAGGGACATGGATGCAGCTGGAAACCATCATTCTTAGCAAACTATCACAAGAAGAGAAAACCAAACACCACATGTTCTCACTCATAGGTGGGAACTGAACAATGAGATCACTTGGACTCGGGAAGGGGAACATCACACACTGGGGCCTATCATGGGGAGAGGGAGGGGGGGAGGGATTGCATTGGGGAGTTATACCTGATATAAATGATGAATTGATGGGTGAAAAAAAAAATAAAGTGGATACATCTTTTTAAAAAAAAGAAATATATATATATGCAGATGTGAATGTTTAAAAGATTAAATTAAAGATGCTGGACTGAATAAATAAATAAATAAATAAATAAATAAATAAATAAATAAATAAATCAGTATAGTCAAAGGCATTTTAGCTTGATAAGTCTGACTGCCCTTAAATCCAAAATGTGAAATAATCAAATGACTATAACAACAACACTTTAAAAAGACTTTGGGAAATAAAAGCTTTGTGAAACTTCTTAGAGGTATATAAAGTAAATCAACTTTGTATCCAACTTCAGATTAAGGAAGCTCCCTTTCAGATAGTTTCAAAAAATGTCCTTAAATTGATGAAATTGACATGAGAGAGAAGAAACAAAGATATATAATATACCTGGCATTTCTGGTCAGATAACGACATCTGTATGTGGTTGCTTGGTGCACAGAACTTGTGCATCAAGGAATTATATAGGTAAGCAATCTAAAATCCTAGCTCCAGAAAGTTGAGAATTGATAAAACCTTCATAACAGTAATTATCTAACAGAAAACAACATGAAGTCTAAATAGGGCTCAAAGGAAAGCATATTCCCCAACTTCCACTTCAGGTGAAGCCTTTGAGAATTATATATACGGAAGAACAGACTTGACTATGGGGGTAAGGAACATCAAGGAAAGGATCCAAGATTTCCCTCAGAGAGAAGATTGAAGAAACTTGCATCAACTTCCTTAAAACATGCGAATTCTCAAATTTAAAATTTCTTTGGCCTGGAGACAGCGGTATGATGACTTTTCTCTCCACGTCCAAGTCAAAGTGTTTATTGTGTGTTATTTTGTCTTTGATTAGCCATCCTTGCCATTGTCTTCCCGATAATTTAGCAGAGTCCATTGTGAGTAAATAACATACAATTTTGTTTACAGGCCTTGAACAAGAAACTGGAGTAAGACTGTGCACCTACTGGAGATTCTGAGTTTGAGTTGGATGCAAAATCTAATGGAATCTTAAGTCCAAAGACATAAGGGATATTTCTTCAATTATCTGTGTAACAAATTTTATTTATTTTAAAAATTAGTTAAGTTGACAACTCTTGTTTTTGATGTGAGGGAGCAGCTGGGCCCACAGCATCTCTAGATCTCTCTGATCAGTCCTTTCAGAGCCAGGTATCAGCTGGAGGCCAGTTTCTCTTTCAAGTAACCAGCATCTTGAAAGCTGTAGTTTTGGTGATGATTTGAAAAGAACGTGGATTCTACCTTGTTCTCACTTGTTTCATTTCCCCATTGTTCTCCCCAACTTAATACTCATCTTTACTTCTCAACTCACTGATTGGCTGACTTCAGGACAGCAAAAGGCACAGAAAAAATGATCTGCTTTTTAATACTTAAAATAATAATTTAAGTCAAATTCTTATAATAAATGTCATAATCAATATTATTCCTTGTAATACAGTCTTTTGGGTACTAAATGATATATAAACAGGAATATGGCAGAACATGCCAAGTGTTTAAATATACTTTTCCTATTTAGCACACATCTACAGTATATATGTCATGACCCCCTTTGCAGCTGGAGTAATTAAGCATTTGAGCCAATGAAATGTATGGGGAAATCATGTATGCTAGGTACAAACACTCTCCATGTCTTCCTACAGTGGGCTTAACAGAGATAGTTTGTACAAGGTGGAATCAGAAGAATGAAGAGCCTGGGCCCTTGAGTAATTACATTGAGAAACAGTATGACCAGGAACACCCTACTGAAATTTGACCTATGCCTAAAATATTTTTATGTTAAATCTTTGAGATTTCAAGTATCTATTAAAGCAATTATCATTTACTTAATTTGTGGCATATCTACAGTATCTCCCTATCTTATATTTAGTAACTAATGTTAGAGTTATGTTGGGCAAAAGCAATTGGCATACGGGGGTTAAACTACACTCAAATAAAGTAATTACCCTCAGCTTCAAAATATCTGATCTTTTAATATTCCCATCAAATCTAGTGCTGCTCATTTCCACTGTTTCAAATTTTATTATTTTTACTAATATTTCACATTATTCTTGGTTTAAATGGTCAAGACACTGTCTTTTGTCTGTAATCACATTTTATGAGAAAGTATGATAAATATACCCTCCAAATTCTCATAAAAATTACTGAGAACGTGAGGAAAATTCAAGACCAAACCTGGCAACCTCTTTTTTTTCTGCTCAGAATCAGAATACATCTTCACACTGAGATCTGAGATTGAGTGGATCTGACACTTTTTGGATAAAAATTTTAAATTAATTGTTAAGTAGTCAAAAACACTTATTTCCAATTGGACTTTATAATCTTACCTCTACATATGTAAAATAATATATCAAAATCTTATTTTTCAAAAAAATTGTTGAATTTGACTTTTCTTACCAGTTGGCAGTACTTAAAGTGACACATTCTCATGATACTTATAGATTATTTAGTAATGTGGTATACAACTCTGCCAGACAACTTTACTTTGTTTTACTCTCTCTATGATATAGTTTTTTGTTGTTTTTAGTTAGAAAAGTAGAACAAGTATTTGCATCTTATTTTCAACCACTAAATCTTCAAAGGAGCTATTCTTCACTATCCTATCATATACCATGTCCTCACTTCACTCCATCTATGTATATTATTTTTATGTCCTTGTATTGATTATTTGATAGCACCTTTTAAAATATGAAATACATTAAGTATATTTACTCGGGTTCTCTGATCTGAATCTCCATTTACAAATTAAACTTCTAAAAACCTGAGACTCTAGATCTTTTTCTACTACTGCATAATCAGTAACTAGCACATAACATATAGTAAGTACTGATTAATTAAATGAACTGTAGATATTGTTATACAAATTCTTCATCTTTTCCACACGAATTTGGGAGATGATTTTCTTAGTATTAAATAAAGTGAGTTCTATAAGTTTTATTGTCTTCTGGGGCTAATTCAGAAGTTACTAAATATGATGGTTAATAAATATTTTTGAATTAGCATTAAATTATTTTATATATTTTATATATAACTTATTATATATAATAAATAATTTAATGCTTGCATTTTCCCCTAATACAGTCACAATGCAAAAATGAATACACATGATATAAGATAACTTGGGGAAATAATACATCAATATATATGTTTTACAATATTTCACTTTTTAATTCTAGGCTAGTCTTTCTAATTACTTATTTTATTATTAGCTGAAATTAAATTACCTATGTAATTGCACTGCCCAATGTCTAATTTTAAATATTACCTCAGTTACTTTGATAATAAGTAAAGCATGTTAATTATCCCAAACTCAGAAATAACTTTTAAATATTTACCACACATCCATTACTACTACTATTTTATTACATATTACAACCAGTTTTTAAATTACTTATCTATATATTACGAATACAGATTTGTGATAATATGGATTCTTCAAAACTGTTAGTTGTGAAAGCTTAGTATAATCTGTCATTTAATTGTACAGTAATTAATCAAAATATATGTTCTTTTCATTATAATTTTGGTTTGATTTTAAAACTAATTTGACTATACAGTTATGTCGGGATACATTCTGAAAAACTTTGTATATACATTACATATGCATTTATTCAACGTTTTTGTATACCTTCAAAAAGATATATATGTATTTTATATGTACATCTTATTGCATATGTATATAATTTTACATATATCCATTTATAAAGCAATGATGTGTCATAAACATTGATATCATGTATATTATAACATAGTATTGCTTAATTCATTGACCACAAATTATTTTTCTTATACAATTGCCTGGTCTGCCTGAGAATGTTTAATTTTCTATACCAGTAACAGACAAACAGAGAGACAAATCATGAATGAACTTCCATTCACAATTGCTTCAAAGAGAATAAAATACCTAGGAATTCAACTTACAAGGGATGTAAAGGACCTCTTCAAGGAGAACTACAAACCACTGCTCAGTGAAATAAAAGCACACACAAACAAATGGAAGAACACACCATGCTCATGGATAGGAAGAATCAATATCGTGAAAATGGCCATACTGCCCAAAGTTATTTATAGATTCAATGCCATCCCCATCAAGCTACCAATGAGTTTCTTCACAGAATTGGAAAAAAACGGCTTTAAAGTTCATATGGAACCAAAAAAGAGCCCACATTGTCAAGACAATCCTAAGTCAAAAGAACAAAGCTGGAGGCATCACACTACCTGACTTCAAACTATACTACAAGGCTATAGTAACCAAAACAGCATGGTACTGATACCAAAACAGAGATGTAGACCAATGGAACAGAACAGAGTCCTCAGAAATAATAGAAATAATATCACACATCTATAGCCATCTGATCTTTGACAAACCTGAGAAAAACAAGAAATGGGGAAAAGATTCCCTATTTAATAAATGGTGCTGGGAAAATTGGCTAGCCATAAGTAGAAAGATGAAACTGGATCTTTTCCTTACTCGTTATATGAAAATTAATTCAAGATGGATTAAAGACTTAAATGTTAGACCTAATACCATAAAAACCCTAGAAGAAAACCTAGGTAATACCATTCAGGACATAGGCATGGGCAAGGACTTCATGTCTAAAACACCAAAAGCAATGATAACAAAAGCCAAAATTGACAAATGGGATCTAGTTAAACTAAAGAGCTTCTGCACAGCAAAGAAACCATCAGAGTGAACAGGCAACCTACAGAATGGGAGAAAATTTTTGCAATCTACTCATCTGACAAAGGGCTAATATTCAGAACCTACAAGGAATTCAAACAAATTTACACGAAAAAAAGAAACAATCCCATCAAAACATAGGCAAGGGATATGAACAGACATTTCTCAAAAGAAGACATGCATATAGCCAACAGACACATGAAAAAATTCTCATCATCACTCGCCATCAGAGAAATGCAAATCAAAACCACAATGAGATACCATCTCACACCAGTTAGAATGGCAATCATTAAAAAGTCAGAAAACAACAGGTGCTGGAGAGGATATGGAGAAATAGGAACACTTTTACACTGTTGGTGGGATTGTAAACTAGTTCAACCATTATGGAAAGCAGTGTGGCGATTCCTCAAGGATCTAGAACTAGATGTACCATATGACTCAGCCATCCCATTACTGGGTATATACCCAGAGGATTATAAATCATGCTGCTATAAAGACACATGCACATGTATGTTCATTGCGGCGCTATTCACAATAGCAAAGACTTGGAATCAACCCAAATGTCCACCAGTGACAGATTGGATTAAGAAAATGTGGCACATATACACCATGGAATACTATGCAGCCATAAAAAAAGGATGAGTTTGTGTCCTTTGTCGGGACATGGATGCAGCTGGAAACCATCATTCTCAGCAACCTATGGCAAGAAGAGAAAACCAAACACCGCATGTTCTCACTCATAGGTGGGAACTGAACAATGAGATCACTTGGACTCGGGAAGGGGAACATCACACACTGGGGCCTATTATGGGGAAGGGGGTGAAGGGGGAGGGGGGAGGGATTGCATTGAGAGTTATACCTGATGTAAATGACCAGTTGATGGTTGCAGCACAACAACATGGCACAAGTATACATATGTAACAAACCTGCATGTTATGCACATGTACCCTAGAACTTAAAGTAGAATAATAAATAAATAAATAAATAAATAAAAATTTTCTACAATCAAATACAGCTATCTTCTTAATTATAACATCATTTGATTATACCATAATTAATCAAAATATATTATATATATATGTGTGTGTGTGTATAAATATATATATTTATATATATATATATATGTATTTTTTTTTTTTCGGGGGACAGAGTTTCATTCTTATTGTCCAGGCTGGAGTGCAATGGCACAATCTCGGCTCACCACAACCTCTGCCTCCCGGGTTCAAGTGATTCTCCTGGGTCAGCCTCCCGAGTAGCTGTGATTACAGGCATGCACCACCATGCTTGGCTGATTTTCTGCATGTTGGTCAGGCTGGTCTTGAACTTCCGACCTCAGGTGATCCACCCGCCTCAGCCTCCCAGAGTACTGGGATTACAGGCATGAGCCACTGCACCTGGCCATGTTCTTTTCATTATAATGAAAATCTTAATTTACTTCCACTTTTATTTATCTATTTTTAATTGAAATGATGTATATATTTATCCTGCACAACATGATGTTTTGAAATATGTATACATTGTGGAATAGCAAAATTGAGGTATTTAACTCACATCTCATACATCACCATTTTTCGCGGTGAGAATACTTAAGGTCAAAACAGGAATATTGTGTTTTTTCGCTCTATGTTCACTTCTCTGCTGTCAGTGAGCTTGGATTTGCTTTTATATATACTGGCCTCTCTTAAATTCTTCTCTTGCACACTTACATATTATATATTTTGATAATCTTCCAATTATTTGCTAAGGAAATTTAGAGCTAAGCTAAATATATACTAATAAGATTCATGAATATAAATATTTAATACTTACCCTCTATATATAGTTTATTAATTATAGCTGAGAGAGATCTATTCAAAAATACAATAAAACATTTTAAATAAAAACTTTAATAACAATCAATATTAAAATATTTTGGAATTTTTTTCTGTCACACCATTGATGTCAAATCCCTGGTCTAGCTTTTTAGTATTTTAGCATACTAACTTATCTGGTAATCAACCAAGAACATTTTTAGTGGGAAAGGGGGGTAAAATTACATGTGTGACAAAGTATATATAATCATTAAAAACATTAATGTAGAAGATAATGCTAGTTGATAAGTGTAAGTCTTAACATTCAGACATTTTGGTCCAGGAAGCAAAATAAGTTTCAGCTATAAAAGCTGAAATATTAGTTGAGAAATACAGAGAATTAATAGCTCCAGAGTAGTTATTATATTTTACAATCAGATTTAAAAAATGCCTTTCTCTTGTATTAGGCTGTCCTTGCCTTGCTATAAAGAAATACCTGAGACTGGGACACTTATTTTCAAAAAAGGGGTTTAATTGACTTGAGTTCCGCAAGTTTTACAGGAAGCATGCTGCTGGCATATGCTCAGCTTCTGGTGAAGCCTTGGAGAGCTTTCAGTCATGGCGGAAATCAAAGCAGGAGCAGGCACTTCACATGCTGAAAACAGGGGCGAGGGACAGAGAGTGGGATGGTGCCACACACATTTAAATGACTAACATCTCATGACAACTTACTGTTTTGAAGACATCACCAAGTCATGAGGGATCTGCTCATATTTGTTTTCTAAAAGTTAAATATTCAGCCAAGTCAGAGAATAATGTACAATCTCTGTTCATTTTCCTCTTTTTTAGTTGATTTTATCTTACTAGAGTTCATAGAGATCACCTTCTTCAATTATTTAGATCTAAAATTGAGGTTTCAAGAGTAAGGATTAGTTTACACAACAAATTGTTTAAATATAATCATTTTTGAAATATGAAGAAAATTACACCTATTCACATTATAATAAAAAAATCTTAAAACCAAAACTTAGAGAAAAATCTTGAAATATTCAACATAAAAATACGTATTATGCACAGTGGAACAGAACAACACGTTAAGTAAATGCTAACTTTTCTCGAGAAATATATAAATCCAGAAGAAAATAAACAATATATTTAATGTGTAAGGCAAAATAAAACAAATGAGACACCTCAAATATCAACTTTATCTTCAACAACAACAACAATAAAAATCCTAAGAAATAAAGTTGAGACATAGCAGTTATGAGTGTCTGAGTAGTCTCCTCTACAATTGAACTATGCAGATAAAACAAACATAAAACTATAAAAAATAGACAAAATAATAGAAAGCCTACTACATGAAGGGCCTGGAGACTGATCACATATGAGCAGATGCTGAGGGAAATCTTGTAAGTGGATAGTGATTAAAACAGAAGAAAAAATAAAATTAAGCAAATAAAAAATAATCAAAGTCTAACAATATTGTGTTGTGCAAGCCTACGCTACAAAAAATACCTAAAGAAAAAGAACACTACATGGAAATTCAGATCATCAGGGAAGAATGCAAAATAGAAAAATTCAAAATATATTTTTAGATAAAAATTATGATTTTGAGACACTTTGAATTCCCAAAAATAATATTTAATTTAAAATAAAAATTTATAACATTTTCTCACATGGATTATCATGTATATATGTGTAATACATACCTACAGCACAAAAGGTGGAGAGTAATAAGACCTATACAAAGTTTCTATATTTTTATATAAAGTGGTAAAATACTGTCTATTGTAGACTGTGAAAAATGAATTATGTGTAAAGTAATCACTAAAACAAATTCTAATAACATTCAAAACAGTTTACCTAAAAAGAGATTGAGGATAAAATAGTGGTTACTAGTGGTGTGGTGGGGCAGGGAGAAATATATGTCAAATAATACAAGGTTGCAGATATGCAGGATGAGTAAGTCTAGAAATCTTATATACCACCTGATGACTATGCCTAATAACATTGTACTGCATTTGGGACTTTTGCTAAAAGAGTAGATTTTAGGTGTAGATTTACAACCGAAAACGTTAACAATTGAGTATGTTCATTTTCTTGACTATAGCTATTATTTCACTATGTATAACTAGGTCAATATATCATATCTTTATCTATATATACAATGGAAATAATTCAAAGAGTTAATGGAAAATTTATAATTATAGGCCAGGTGTAGTGGCTCACACCTGTAATCCCAGCACTTTGGGAGGCTGAGGCAGGTGGATCACGTAATGTCAGGGGTTTGAGACCAGCCTGGCCAACATGGTGAAAACCCGTCTCTACTAAAAATACAAAAATTAGCCAGGTGTGGTGGTGCATACCTGTAATCCCAGCTACTGGAAAGGCTGAGTGAGGAGAATTGCTTGAACAAGGGAGGCAGAAGTTGCTGAGATGGCACCACTGCACTCTTTTTGAGACTCTGTCTCAAAAAAAAAAAAATATATATATATATATATATATATATATATATACACACACATACATATGTGTATATATATAAAATATAAATTATATATATTTATAAATATATATAATAGATAATATATTTATAAAAGAAATTCAACTAGTATGTCTCCAAAAACATAGGAAAGGAATAGCACAGAAATAAAAATGAGGCACAAATAGAGAATAAAAATAAAATAATAAACCCAACTACATTGATGATTAACTGTTAGCAGACAAGATATAACTAAAAAATATAAATTATTACAATAATCTGAAAGGTAAAATAAATATAGGCAATCTTCAAGTGAAACATTTTAAATATTACAGAAAGTAGTTTGAAAGTAAATTCCTGGCCGGGCGCGGTGGCTCAAGCCTGTAATCCCAGCACTTTGGGAGGCCGAGACGGGTGGATCACGAGGTCAGGAGATCGAGACCATCCTGGCTAACACCGTGAAACCCCGTCTCTACTAAAAATACAAAAAACTAGCCGGGCGAGGTGGCGGGCGCCTGTAGTCCCAGCTACTCCGGAGGCTGAGGCAGGAGAATAGCGGGAACCCGGGAGGCAGAGCTTGCAGTGAGCTGAGATCCGGCCACTGCACTCCAGCCTGGGCGATAGAGCGAGACTCCGTCTCAAAAAAAAAAAAAAAAAAAAAAAAAAAAAAAAAAAAAAAAAAAAGAAAATAAATTCCTGTAAAATAGCATACCTAGCAATTCGTGAATATAGGAAGGCTTATGTTGCTATATTAATATGACATAAAAGAGAATAAGTGTAGGCTCTAGTTGATATGGTGTACAGTAGTTAGAAGACTGTTTCAGAGATAACAAGAAATATGGCAGAAAGATAGAAGTGAAAATTCATCAGGATGAAATGAGAATCATAAATGTATATAAATGTAGTAGACCTTCAAAATATCTGAAGTAAAACTATTACAACCAAAGGATATAAACACATTTTCAATCATATTGTAGAAATAACATCTCTATCTTAGCAATCAATAGGCAATTTTAAAAAATGACATAGATGATTCTAATCATATTAACAAATGAAAAATACTACAGAACAATTTGTATAATTCATATTTATAGACATAATATCCAGCAAATATAGAAAAAATCTACAATATTTTGAAGATATGGGATAAAGTCAATAAGGTGGACACAATTTGAGCTCATGAAATACTCTCAAGTTTTTAAAAATATTGAATAAAAAAGTACATTTTTTACAACAATTGGAATAAAAGTACAATGACACCTTGGAAATTCAATATGTTTGGAAATTAATAAACAATGTAGAAACCAAAGTAAGAAATTTAAATCTTATTTCTTAAAGGTAAAATATACAAACACTAACAATATGAATTACATAATCTGATACCCCCATAATTACCGGATAACTTTTGTCAGACATTTAAAGAAGTGAAAATGCAATATTTCACAGAGTATTTTAAAAAATACAGAAGTAGAAAATACTACCCAACTTATTTTATGAGGCCACAGTGATCTTGATAAGAAAACCAAACAATAAGATTACAATAATAATGATGATACATACTATTATAGACAATATCCCTGTTGTAAGAGGCAATCTTCTATTGGCCCCGAGCATTCATACATGTTTTTACTGCTCATGCCCAAAATGTAAAGCTCTGAACACTCTCTACCAAGACCATCTCTCATTGTTGTTTGCAGGGAATAGCCTCAGAGATGGGTTATATAACACCCAGATCAGATAGCAGACTAGCTTTCATTGATATAAAACAGTGAATACTCCAAACTCCATTTACCTATAATGAACACAACCAAGTGTATGTGCAAACATTGATGCTGACCTCTATGCAGAGGGCATGGAGAACTGATACCAATGAACATAAAACTCTGGCTATGATTAAAAGTACATTATGCTGGGCCTAGGAGTCTTTGCCTTCTGCCAGTATTGATGAAGCTAAGATCAGCTAACTTGTTTGCTTTCAAGTACCTGCGGTGCAAAATCTCAGAACCAGCACAAGTTTTCACAGTCTCTCAAGAACATACAATGATTTGTCGGCAAATCTAATTCAGGAATATATAAATATAAGCAATTGTTATTTATTTTACAAATGCAAAGTTGATTTTACATCCAAGATTATTCAGTATAATGTATATTTTAGTGGAATAAAGGAGAGAATCATTAGGATAATTTAAATAGACCTAGAAACAGTTTACAAGTTCAAATAACCCTTCATGATTAAAACTTGTAGCAAACTAAGATTCAAAAGAAACCACCTTAAACTGATAGAGGACCCATTAAGCATGAAACTTAATAAACTTTGAAATATATTCACCTTAAGAGTAATAAGAAAGCAAGGGTACCTCAATGCCTTGAATATCTTAGAAAAATGAATGAAAGCATAAAAATGGTGAAGGAAAAATGCATTACACATATAGTTGTTTACATAGAAACCATAGGCACCAAATGAAACTACTAAAAGTGATATGTAAAAGATCAGAGGAATCGAATTTAATATAAAAAATTTGTTAATTTTATATAAAACCAGCAAACAATCGGAAAGTAAAAGGTAAAAAAATTATCATAGTGATACTAAACATAAGCTAATTTGAAATAAATAAATGAAAAGTTCTGTCATGTTTCATCTATTGGAAAATCCAAAATATTTAAAGATTTTTAAATTATTTCCAAATTGATCTGTAGATGCTGTGCCATCCCATAATAATCCTAGTAACATTGTTTTTAAGGTAAAAATTGACTATTTGAGTCCACAATTTATAGGTAATTTCAACGAGTAGGACTTGGTGGAAGAGGAATCAGGAAGGGCATGATTAAAAACACTTTCAGTGCAGGACTGAAGACATAAATCTAGTTTGAGTTTGCAAAGTAATAATCAATGATAACTAAGTAAAGATATTAGATACCTATAACTTTATCAGAATTTTACTGGGACATAGTTTGTGGGATGGAAAGATTTTCTTTGTGTATTTGTGCTTTGGATATGTGTTGGTCTGATTTAGTTGGTTTGGGTTGTGTTTCACTTGATTTAACAAAATGGGCAAGAGCATACTCATATGAAAATAATCTAATAGAGTGAAGATAAAGTTGCAGGGAAAAAGGACGAATCTTGTAGATACCACACACTGACGTAAGTGAAAGGTGATGGAATTCAGAAGACAAATTAAGACTCTTCCCTTTAAAAGGGAGAAGTAGAGAAAAGGCCTCTATAAGAAGCAGAGGAAAGGCCATTCTTGCAGTAATTGTATTCACTTGATTATGAAAAAAAAAAAAAAAAAAAAAAAAAAAATCATGGTTTTCTCTTCCAGTTGTTCTTGTGTAAGCTAAGTCTCTTAATGATATTTTTAAAATCAGCAGACTTTCGACTTAGTTTTCTAGAAACCCCAAAGATTCATGTCTACTTAAAAAATAGTGACTTAAAACGTAGATATTGTAAAACATCCCTGCAAAAAGTATTCTATCAATTTTAAGTTCTAAATATGCAGGGGTTTGAAATTCCATTAGTAAAGTCAGTTTTGATTTTGATCTTAACACCAAACAATATTTACATTTATTATCATATTTTTATACCTTCTGTGACATAAAGAAAGAAACCTTGTATCTTGTATTCTACTCCAGTTGTCCGGGTTTGGGGAAGTTCAAGGGCCCAAATCTTGAAAATATTTTTATAATTACTTTCCTGGTTTATCATATTCATCACTTATATTACAGTTAATTTTTTAAATCTTTAATAAGCTGTCTACTAGAATTCCTTCCTCAACACAGTGTATTAACAACTTAAATGTATTAGAGTTATTGAGTTGAATTTTAGATTAGGACAAGGTAGGATATTTGTGAAATAGAAAATTGTCATTTTTCAGTGGTTCAAACCATCTCTAGCCCTGAGATGAATGTCAAAGTCTGAAAATTCTACTTTATTAATCTATATTTAAACAAAAAAGGAAATGGACTATTACCATATTGAATAAGAGTGTTAAATTCATACGGAGACCTATACAGTCTAAACAATCTCTTATTCATGAGATTAGTATCTTTCATATAAAATATAATAGGCTGAAATGTGTTCAATCATAGACTGCTTGCCTGAGAGCAGTCATAAAAATGACCCATTCACAACTTCTAGGAACAAATTTCATGGTGGAGAATGCTTAAACTAAGTCTCTTATTCAATAAGTGATATACAGATAAGATTCAAGTTGACTGAAAGCATTGAGACTGATCCTACAATAGATGCTAAACTTAAATATAACATCAAAGAATCTCATGTGACGAAAGATCACGTTGAGAAGTACAAGATAAGGAATGCCTTTCTGTAAAGAATAAGTTGGGTGGCTGGCAAGATATCTGAATAGGAACAGCACGGTCTGTAGCTGGGACTCAGCAAAATTAACCCAGAAGGTGTATGATTCTGCATTTTCAACTGAGGTACCTGTTTCATCGCACTGGGACTGGTTAGACAGTGGGTTCAGCTCATGGAGGCTGAGCCGAAGCAGAATCGTGTGTCACCTCAACCAGGAAGTGAAGGGTCAGGGAACTCCTTCCCCTAGGTAAAGGAAGCCATGAGGGACTGTGCCATGAGGAATGGTGCATTCCAGCCCAGATACTATGCTTTTCCCATGGTCTTCGCAACCCGCAGAACAGGAGATTCCCTTGGGTGCCTATGCCACCAGGGCCCTGAGTTTCAAGCACAAAACTGGGCTCCTGTTTGGGCAGACACCGAGCTAGCTGCTGGAGTTGTTTTTTTTTTTTTTTTTTTTTCATACACCAGTGGTGCCTGGAATGCCAGCAAGACAGAACCATTCACTCCTCTGGAAAGGGGACCAAAGCCAGGGAGCTAAGTGGTCTGGCTCAGTGGATCCCACCCCCAGGAAGCCCAGCAAGCTAAGATCCACTGGCTTGAAATTCTTGCTGCCAGCACAGCAGTCTGAAGTTGACCTGGGACACTCGAGCTTGATATGGAGAGGGGTGTCCACCATTATTGAGGCTTGAGTAGGTGGTTTTCCCCTCACAGTGTAAACAAAGCCTCTGGGAAGCTCCAACTGGGCAGAGCACACTGCAGCTCAGCAAAGCTGCTGTAGCCAGATTGCCTCTCTAGATTCATCCTCTCTGGGCATGGCATCTCTGAAAGAAAGGCAGCAGCCCTAGTCAGGACCTTATAAATTAAACACCCATCTCCCTAGGACAGAGCACCTAGGGGAAGGGGCATCTGTGGGCGCAGCTTCAACAGACTTAAACATTCCAGCCTGCTGGCTCTGAAGAGAGCAGCGGATCTCCCAGCACAGCGCTGAACCTCTGCTAATGGACAGACTGCCTCCTCAAGTGGGTCCTTGGTGCCAGTGTCTCCTGACTGGAAGACACCTACCAGCAGAGGGTAGTAGACACCTCATACAGGAGAACTCTGGCTGGCATCTGGCAGGTGCCCCTCTGGGACAAAGGTTCCATAGAAAGGACGAGGCAGCAATCTTTGCTGTTCTGCAGCCTCCGCTGGTGATACCTGGGCAAAGAGGGTTTGAAGTGGACCTCCAGCAAACTCCAGCAGACCTGCAGCAGAGGGGCTTGACTGTTAGATGGAAAACTAACAAAGAGAAAGGAATAGCATAAACAAATAGGACATCCACAGAAAAACCCCATCTGAAAGTCACGAACATCAAAGACCAAAGGTAGATAAATCCATGAAGATGAGGAAAATTCAGCACAAAAAGGCTGAAAATTCCAAAAACCAGAATGCCTCTTCTCCTCCAAAGGATCACAACTCCTCTCCAGCAAGGGAACAAAACTGGACACAGAATGAGTTTGATGAATTGACAGAAGTATGCTTCAGAAGTTGGGTAATAAGAAACTCCTCCAAGTTAAAGAAGCATGTTCTAATCCAATGCAAGGAAGCTAAGAACCTTGAAAAAAGTTAGAGGAAAGGCTAACTAGAATAACCAGTTTAGAGAAGAACATAAATGACCTGATGGAGCTGAAAAACACAGCATGAGAACTTCTTGAAGAATATACAAGTATCAATAGTGGAATCCATCAAGCAGAAGAAAAGATATCAGAGATTGAAGATCCACTTAATGAAATAAAGTATGAAGACAATATTAGAGAAAAAAGAATGAAAAGGAACAAACAAAGCCTTCAAGAAATATGGGCCTATGTGAAAAGACCAAACCCTATGTTTGATTGGTGTACCTGAAAGTAATGGGGAAAATGGAATCAAGTTGGAAAACACTCTTCAGGATATTATCCAGGAGAACTTCCCCAACCTAGCAAGACAGGCCAACATTCAAATTCAGGAAATACAGAGAACACATAATAGTCAGATTCACCAATGTTGAAATGAAGGAAAGGCAGCCTGAGAGAAAGGCCGGGTTACCCACAAAGGGAAGACCATCAGACTAACGGTGGATCTGTCTCCAGAAACCTTACAAGCCAGAAGAGAGTGGGGGCCATTATTGAACGTTCTTAAAGAAAATAATTTTCAATGCAGAATTTCTTATCCAGTCAAACTAAGCTTCATAAGTGAATGAGAAATAAATTCCTTTACAGATAAGCAAATGCTGAGAGATTTTTTCACCACCAGTCCTGCTTTGCAAGAGCTCATAAAGAAAGCAGTAAATATGGAAAGGGAAAACTGGTACCAGCCACTGCAAAAACATACCAAATTGTAAAGACCATCAACACTATGAAGAAACTAAGTCAACTAATGGGCAAAATAACCAGCTAGCATCATAATGACAGGATCAAATTCACACAAAACAACACTAACCTTAAATGTAAATGGGCTAAATGCCCCAATTAAAAGATACAGACTGGCAAATTGGATAAAGAGTCAAGACCCATTGGTGAGCTGTATTCTGTAGACCCATCTCATGTGCAAAGACACACATAGGCTAAAAATAAAGGGATGGAGGAGGATTTACCAAGCAAATGAAAAAAAAAAAAAAAAAGGCAGTGTTTGCAATTCTAGTCTCTGATAAAACAGACTTTAAACCAACAGAGATTAAAAAAGACAAAGATGATCGTTACATAATGGTAAAGGGATCAATGCAACAAGAAGAGCTAACTATCCTAAAAATGCATGCATCCAATACAGGAGCACCCAGATTCATAAAGCAAGTTCTTAGAGACCTACAAAGAGACTTAGACCCCCATATAATAATAGTAGGAGACTTTAGCACCCCACTGTCAATATTAGACAGATCAACAAGACAGAAAATTAACAAGAATATCCAGGACTTTAACTCAGCTCTGGACCAGGTGGACCTAACAGACATCTAAAGAACTCTCCACCCCAAATCAAGAGAATATACATTTTTCTCAGCATCACATTGCACTTATTCTCAAATCGACCACATAATTGGAAGTAAAACACTCCTCAGCAAATGAAAAAGAATGGAAATCATAACAAACACTCTGTCAGACCCCAGTGCAATCAAATTAGAGCTCAGGATTAACAAACTCACTCAAAACTGCACAATTATGTAGAAACTGAACAACCTGCTCCTGAATGACTACTGGGTAAATAACAAAATCAAGGCAGAAGTAAATAAGTTATTTGAAACCAATGAGAACAAAGACACAACATACCAGAATCGCTTGGACACAGCTAAAGCAGTGTTTAGAGGGAAATTTATAGTACTAAATGCCCACAGGAGAAAGTGGGAAAGATCTAAAATCAACATCCTAACATCACAATTAAAATAACTAGAGAAACAAGAGCAAACAAATTCAAAAGCAAGCAGAAGACAAGAAATAACTAAGATCAGAGCAGAACTGAAGGAGATAGAGACATGAAAAAAAAAAATTCAAAAAAAATCAATGAATCCAGGAGCTGCTTTTTTGAAAAGATTAACAAAACAGGCAGATCGCTAGCCAGACTATAAAAGAAGAAAAGAGAGAAGAATCAAATACACATAATAAAAACTGATAAAGGGGATATCACCACTGTTCCCACAGAAATACAAACTACCATTAGAAAATACTATAAACACCTCTACACAAATAAATTAGAAAATCCAGAAAAAATGGTTAAATTCCTGGACACATACACCCTCCCAACACTAAACCAGTACAAAGTCGAATCCCTGAATAGACCAATAACAAGTTGTAAAATTGAGGTAGTAATATCCTACCAACCAAAAAAACCCAAGACTAGATAGATTCACAGCCAAATTCTACCATTGGTACAAACAGGAGATGGTACCATTCCTTCTGAAACTATTCCAAACAACAGAAAAAGAGGAACTCCTCCCTAATTCATTTTATAAGTCCAGCATCATCCTGATACCAAAACCTGGCAGAGACACAACAAAAAAAAAAAGAAAATTTCATGCCAATATCCTTGATGAACATTGATGCAAAAATCCTCAATAAAATACTGGCAAACCGAATCCAGTGGCACATCAAAAAGCTTACCCAACATGATCAAGTTGGCTCCATCCCTGGGATGGAAGGCTGGTTCAACATATGCAAATCAATAAATGTAATCCATCACATAAAGAGAACCAATGAAAAAAATCACATGATTATCTAAATAGATGCAGGAAAGGCCTTCAAAAAAATTCAACAGCCTTTCATGCTAAAAATTATCAATAAACTAAGTATTGATGGAATTTTTCTCAAAATAATAAGTGCTATTTATGATAAACCCAGAGCCAATATCATACTGAATGAGCAAAAGTTGAAACCATTCCCTCTGAAAACTAGCATAAGACAAGGAGGCCCTCTCTCACCACTCCTATTCAACATACTATTGGAATTTCTGGCCAGGGCAATAAAGCAAGAGAAAGAAATAAGGGTATTCAAATAGCAAGAAAGGAAGTCAAATTGTTTCTGTGTGCAGATTACATGATTGTATATTTAGAAAACCCCATCATCTCAGCCTAAAATCTCCTTAAGCTGATAAGCAACTTCAGAAAAGTCTCAGGATACAAAAGCAATGTGTAACAATCACAAGCATTCTTATACACCAATAATAGACAAACACAGAGACAAATCATGAGTGAACTCCCATTCATAACTGTTACAAAAAGAATAAAATATGTAGGAAAACAACTTACCAGGGATGTGAAGGACATCTTCAAGGAGAACTACAAACCACTGCTCCAGGAAATAAGAGAGGACACAAACAAATGGAAAAACATTCCATGTTCATGGATAGGAAGAATCAATATTGTGAAAATGGCCATACTGCTCAAAGTAATTTATAGATTCAATGCCATCCCCATCAAGCTACCATTGACTTTCTTCACCGAATTAGAAAAAACGACTTTAAATTTTATATTGAACCAAAAAAGAGCCTATAGAGTCAAGGCAATCCTAAGAAAAAAGAACAAAGCTGGAGGCATCACACTACCTGACTTCAAACTATACTACAAGGCTACCGTAACCAAAACAGCATGGTACTGGTACCAAAACAAACATACAGACCAATGGAACAGAACTGAGGCCTCAGAAATAACGCCACATATCTACAACCATTTGCTCTTTGACAAACCTGATGAAGACAAGCAATAGGGAAAGGACTCCCTATTTAATAAACGCTGTTGGGAAAACTGGCTAGCCATATCCAGAAAACTGAAACTGGACCCCTTCCTTACACTTTATACAAAAATGAAGTCAAGATGGATTAGAGACTTAAATGTAAGACCTAAAAGCATAAAAACTCTAGAAGAAAACCTAGGCAATACCATTCAGGACATAGGCATGGCCCAACACTTCATGACTAAAACACCAAAAGCAATGGCAACAAAAGTCAAAATTGATAAATAGGATCTAATTAAATTAAAGAGCTTCTGCACAGCAAAAGAAACTATCATCAGAGTGAACAGTCAACCTACAGAATGGGAGAAAATTTTTGAAATCTATCCATCTGACAAAGGGCTAATATCCAGAATCTACAAAGAACTTAAAAAAATTTACAAGAAAAAAAAAAAAACATCAAAAAGTGGGTGAAGGATATGAACAGACACTTCTCAAATAAGATATTTATGTGGCCAAGAAACATATGATAAAAAACTCATCATCACTGGTCATTAGAAAAAAGCAAATCAAAACTACAATGAGATACCATCTCACACCAGTTAGAATGGCGATCATTAAAAAGTCAGGAAACAACAGATGCTGGAGAGGATGTGGAGAAACAGAAATGCTTTTACACTGTTGGTGGGAGTGTAAACTAGTTCAACCATTGTGGAAGACAGTGTGGTGATTCCTCAAGGCTCTAGAACCAGAAATACTATTTGACCCAGCAATCCCATTACTGGGTGTATACCCAAAGGATTATAAATCATTGTGCTATAAAGACATATGCACACATGTATTTATTGCAGCATTATTCACAATAGCAAACACTTGGAACCAACACAAATGCCCATCAATGATAGACTGGATGAAGAAAATTTGACACATATACACCATGGAATACTATGCAGCCATAAAAAAGGATTAGTTCACGTCCTTTGCAAGGACATGGATCCAGCTGGAAACCATCATTCTCAGAAAACTAACACAGGAACAGAAAACTAAACAGTGCATGTTCTCACTCATAAGTGGGAGTTGAACAATGAGAACACATGGACACAAGGAGGGGAACATCACACACTGGGGCCTGTTGTGGGGGTGGGGGGCTAGGGGAGGGATAGCATTAGGAGGAATGCCTAATGTAGATGATGGGTTGATGGGTGCAGCAAACCACCATGGCACGTGTATACCTGTGTAACAAACCTGAATGTTTTGCATCTGTATCCCAGAACTTAAAGTATAATAATGAAGAAAAAAAGAATAAGTTAAAAGTATCAACTTAAGGTCACACACTGAGTAAATTGCAGAACTGGAAATAAATTACAGACCTCCTTTTTGGTTCTCTACTTTAAGTAAGAGGCTAAAATCATTTTATAAAAAACCTATTTGTATTTTTGAATCTAGACTATTTCTGCATTTTGCGGTTATTCTACAGCAAGAATAGGTGAATTTACTGTTTTTTTCTATTAATATGTTTTTAGTCAAATTTGAATGTTCTCTTTTCCAACTCTTAACCCAAATTCATTGCTGTAGAATTATCTTAGTGATAGGAAATCAATTTTAATATTGTCTCTATATTTTTTTTTTTGTAGTACTTCTTGGGGTTTTTGAATTTATATGTTTTAAGTATTTTCTACATGCATTTTTAAATGATATTTAAATGACAGCCTAAAATTTTAATGATATTCTTTTAATCATTCAAGCTGAATTAATGCATATTAATTCACTAAAATGACAGGGACTCTGATATACTGGATTATGTAGATTAGTAAGCAAGCAATTAGACAAATAATAAAAAATTAAGGAAAATGAGACATAAATGTATTTTTTTATTTGTTGAGACAACTATGGTTTAAATTATATATGAGATACTTCACATTATGTTAATGACTAGCTGCTAGTATACTGTGAAATAGAATTTTGAGGTTTAAATATGTAACCAAAATCCTGTGTTAATGAATATTTTCTCAGAGTACATTGAGATGCTAGAGTTTTGTGAGAAATTAGCAAAAAACAAATGGTATATAGGTTACCTTCCATAAATAGAATTTGTTTTAAAGTGTGATGTGTCCCTCTGGCACATCTGATTTCTTTAACATTTCTGTGTCCCAGAAAAGTCTAATAAGTCTTTTGAATTGCTATTTGAAATTTTTTACTATATTTCTTTGACAACTTTGTGTGATAGAGATATGTAACGTTATTTTAAAAGTTAATACAGGCCTTACAAATCAAAGTTAAAGAACTGAGATTGTTATCTTAAAATTTATTTTGTAAAAAGAGATATTTAAAAAATAATTCTTAGTATCATAGGATTTCTACATTATTTTAAGCCATTAGTAAGAGTCATACTAATGTTAATTAACTGGTTTTGCAAGAAAATTGGGATGTCAAAATTGACTATTTTTGATTAGTAAACATATGTATATTTCAAAACAAAGTTCTGAAAGTTTCACTAATATGAAATCTAATAAACTAATAATCTGATCAATTATAGAATTAGAAGTGGAAGACATACAAATATTAATTATTTATTTCATTTTTATGTTTTCTTTGCTTATGAAAGTTAGATTGATTTTGACAGTTAATCAAGGGTGCCCACTGAGAATGAAAATATTTATTTATTTATTCACATATAAGGTCTTGTTCTGTTGCCCAGACTGGAGTGCAGCGATGCAATCACTGGTCACTGCAGCCTCAACTTCCCAAGTGATCCTGCCACCTCAGCCTCCAGAGTAGCTGGTACTACAAGCATGTGCCAACACACTCGGCTAATTTTTGTATTTTTTTCTAGAGATGAGATTTTGCCATGTTGCCACGACATATCTGGAACTCCTTGGCTCAAGCAATCCACCTGCTTTGGCCTCCCAAAGTGCTGCAATTACAGATGTGGGCCACTACGCCTCACCAAAGATGTATTAAAATTGAAGTATTTTAGCCAAAAACAGACATGATAATTTATTTTATTTGGCACTAAAATCTCCCTTTCCAAAACCATTAATCTCCTTGCTCAAATAATGAACATGTACACATACAATTGCCCTAAAACACAAAATAAAGCAGAAAATAAAGTAAAATATTTTAAGTACACAAGATAGTTTTTTTTGGTAATTATTCTTTGAGATCCCATTCAAATCTGAATTTTTTCTGCATTAGATTTTGTTTATGTGGCCCATATAAAAATTATAATTAGAACAGCTATTGTACTGAGAAATAAAGTGCATTGGGTCAGTGTCTTACTCTGTTTGGGCTGCCACAACAAAGTACCATAGACTGTGTGGCCTAAACAACAAAAATTTATTTTTTACAGTTTTAGAAGTTAGAGGTCCAGAATCAGGGTACTGACAGGTTTGGTTACTTCTAAGATTTTTCTTCTTGGTTTACAGATAGATGGCCTTCTTCTTAGGTTGTCCTCTCATAGCTTTTTCCTTTATACAAGCTTATGTTGGTGTAGCCTCTCCATATGTCCAAATGTCCTTCTCTTAGATGGACACCTGTCATATTGGATTAGAGTCCACCTTAAATCCTTCATTTTAACTTAATTACATCTTTAAAGAACTTGTGTCCAAATACAGTCACATTTCAAGTGACTGAGGGTTAGAATTTAAATATGTGAATTTGGGGAGAATGCAATTTGACCTATAGTGATAAATTCAAAAATAATCAGTTATACAAAATAATTTGTAAAGCAAAGAATACTGAAGAAATGTTTTGTTTTGTTTTGCTTTTTCTCCTATTTAAAAATTTACTTGTATTGAATACCTAAGCCCACAGGGGGCACTTGCTCCCTTAAGTCCTTATGCCATGACAACATTGACACATTTACCTTTCCATTTTTTTTCTTTCTATCTCTGTAAATATGGGGAAAAAAAAAAAAAAAAAAAAAAAAACCCTTCAGTGAACCAAGACTGTTTTAGATTCTAGAGATAAAACTGTGAGCAAATTATATACATCCATAGGCTGCAGTGTGCTTACACTTCATGACATGCATGCTGTGACATGTATTCTACAATTAAAAAAATAAAACATATTATTAATATTAAAACAGTAGCAAATGCTAATAAGAAAAATGAAGGTAAAATGCCTAAGTATAAGCTCTGACCTAGTTTAGGTACTAAGGCAATTTTTCCTAAAGAAATAACATTAAAATTGTAATCTGAATGATAAATATGAATAAATGCCATTTTCAAAATGTATAACCTAAAAGGGCTAAGGAACTGAATAAAGCACAGCTACAGTTAAGAATAGTGGGATTGGCCGGGTGCAGTGACTCACACCTTTAATCCCAGCACTTTGGGAGGCCGAAGAAGGCAGATCATGAGGTCAGGAGCTCGAGACCAACCTGATCAACATGGTGAAACCCCATCTCTAATGAAAATACAAAAGTTAGCCAGATGTGGTGGTATGAGCTTGTAATCCCAGCTACTCAGGAGGTTGAGGAAGGAGAATCACTTGAACCCAGGAGGTGGAGGTTGCAGTGAGCCAAGATCGAGCCATTGCACTCCAGCCTGGGCAACAGAGTGAGATTCCGTCTCAAAAAAAAAAAAAAAAAAAAAAAAAAAAAAGTAGTGGGAATTGAGTTAATAATTCCATGATTTAATAAATAATCTGAAAATCAATTAGAAAGTACCATATTAGCATTTTTTACCTTATGGAATAGGATATTTTATCAATATCATTGTAATCAAAGTGATTTTATACTGGTGCATTAACTATCTTTGGTCTCAGGCAGATATTAAATGGAAATTTTTAGACAAAAGAGTGAAAGCAAAAGTTTCTAAACATAGAGTGTAATACAGAAAGCATAATAGAACTAAGAAAGTAACATTCATACTAAGCATATTTAGAAAACAGCACACAAAATTACATTTAGCCATTTTTTCTGATATTAATTATTTATATATCTACTGTCTAATTTCTCAGTACCAAAATTGGCAGTATTGATATATATTGTCTCTTATACCCATTTAAATCTAATAATGGATGAATCAAGTATCATGTTGTGGTTGAAGCAGGTATTATATACAATTTCAACAACTTAAAAGATTGACTGCAGGGCAACCAATAAAATAAGTAGAAAAATCATATTGCTGATATGCTAAGAAAGGAGAAAAAATAGAATCACTTAAAATGCTCAGTTAAAATCACAAAGTATGGAAAAAGAGTGGAAGACAAAAATAGGAAAAAAATTAGGGCAAAAAATAGAAAACAGTTAACAAATATAGTTAATATTAAAACAACTATATCAATAATTACATTGAATATTAGTAGTCTAAATGCACAAGTTAAAAGACAGAGATTGTCAGAGTGATTCACAAAACAAACCTCCTAAATGTCTACAAAGAAACAGCTTTAAATATAAAGACATATAGAGTAAAAGCAAGTAGATGGAGAAAATATACCATGCTAACACTAGTAAAAGCCAAGCACAGGTAGTTAATTCAATTTCAAGCAGAACAGACTTTCAAGCAAGGAGAGTCATCAGGAACACAGAACAATATTATATAAAGATAATGGAGTCAATTCTACAAGAAGACATAACAATCTTTAACATATATACACCTAAAAACAGAGTGTCAAACTATATGAGTCAAAAACTAATAGAAGTGCAAGCAAAAGTATATTAATCCACTTACATAGTTGGAGACTTTAATACCCTTCTCTCAGAATTGGAAATATCCATTAGGCAGAAAAATCAGTAAGGACATAGTTGAGCTCACTAACACCATTAATTAGCTGGATATCATTTAAATCTACATAGACTACTCTATCCAACAAGAAGAAGGTACACTTTTTTTTTTTTTTTTTAACTCACAAACAACATTTACCAAAATAGGCTATGAAACACACCACAACGAAATTAAAGGAACAGAAATATAACATCTGTTATAAAACCACAATGAGATTAAACTAGAAATCAAAATATGCAGAGATTAAACAACATGCTTCTAAATAGCCTATGGGTCAAAGATGAAATCTCAAAATAAATTAAAAATATTTTTAACTGAATGAAAGTGGAAATGAAACATCAATTTTGTAAGATGTAGCCTGTTTTAGTCCATTCTGTGTTGCTACAAAGAAATACCTGAGATTGGGTAATTTGTGAAGAAAAGAGTTTTATTCAATTCGCTATTCTGCATGCTGTACAAAATTCATGGCACCAGCATCTGCTTCTGGTAAGGAATGCAGGAAGCTTCCACTCATGGCAGAAGGGAAAGGGGAGCAAGCATCATATGGTGAGAGGAAGGAAGAAAGAGAGAGTGGTGACAAAGTGCCAGGCTCTTTTTAATAATGTAACATGGGAACTATTAGATCAAGAACTCATTGATGACCACAAGAATGGAACTAAGTAATCCATAAGAGATCCACTTCCATGACCAAAACAGCTCCCACTAGTTCCACCTACAACACTGGGATAAAATATTAACATGAGACTTGGAGGAGACAAATATATCCAAACCATATCATAGTCAAAATAATGCTTAGAGGGAAATTTGTATCAAATGCATATATTAAAAAAGAAGAAAGATCTAAAATAATAATTTGTTTTCACCATAGGATATTTAAAGAGAGGAGCAAATTAAATCCAAACTCCTAAAAGCAAGACTTTAGAAAAATTAAATTTAGTAGGATTTATTTAAGCAAAGAACAATTAGAAATAAGGCAGAATTCAAAGCCAGAAGAGATTTAGAGAGCTCCACACAGGCATTAGACCACAGAGTTTTTATAACTGGAGCACAAAACAAAGTAGAAACATTATCTGACGACAGCAAGCTATCTGCTTTATTTGGGCATGGTGAGATAAGCCATTTGCCTTACTTGAACATAGTGTGATGAGTTGACCCTTTGTGATTGACTGAAATTCAGCTGTTATATTTCTAACTTTAGGTTTTGGTTTGTGTATGTACTAAGTTACACTGTGGTTTGTTACACAGAAACTCAGTGTAAGGACAGCCTCAGGCTAATGGCGTCCAGCTTATTCAATTTAACCAAAGTAAGGAGAAGAACATTCATCATAATTAGACCAGAAATCAATTAAGTTGAGCAAAGAAAATCAAACAGATAATCATTGAAATCAAAACGGTTTTTTTAATACAGATCAATAAATTAGCCTCTAGCCAGACTAAGTAAAACAGAATGAGCACTCAAATCATTCATATTAGTGCTCACTAATATGAATAGTGAGGGAGCATCACCATGGAGCCTATGGACATTAAAAGGATAATAAAGAAATATTAGGAATAACTATGCTCACAAATTTGATACTGAGTATGAAATGAAACAATTGCTTGAAAGGTGCAATTTGCTAAAACTCATGCAAGAAAAAATAAACAACCTAATAAGATTATATGTGTTATAGAAATTGAATCAATAATTTAAAGCTCCAAAATAGAAAGCTTCAGAAACAAATAGTTTCATAGTAAATTCTCAGAAAAACTCAAGAAAAATATTATACTAATAATCTAAAATCTCCTCAGAGAACAGAAGCATAGGAAATACTTCCTAACTTACTCTAGGAGGCTAGCATTCCAAATATCAAAATTAAACAAAAACATTACAAGAAAAGAAAACTACAAACTAATGTCTCTCATGAACATAGATACAACTATCCTCAATAAAACATAGAAAACATTAGAAAATAGAATCCACCAATGAGTAAAAATAATTATACACTACAGCCAAGTGGGATTTATCCCAGGTATGCAGAATTCATTGAACATTCCAAAATCAATTAACATAATACAGCACATCAACTGACTAAAAAACAAAAATCACATGATCACACCAATAGATGTAGTTTGTTTGACAAAACTCAAAACACATTCATGACTCTCTGTATTGAGAAATAGAGGAAAACTTCCTCAACTTGATAAAGAACATCCACAAAATCCCTACAGCTAACATTATTTATAATGGTGAGATATTTTCTAATATTAAAAATAAGGAAAAGATACCACTTCTTACTCCTCCTTTTTAACATCATACTGGTAGTATTAACTAATGCAATAAGACCAAAAAGTAAAATGAAAAGGTGTACAAGTTAGATGGAAATTAATAAAACTGTCTTTCTTTCAACATGTCTAATAATTTATGTAGAAACAACTTCGTTTGAAGATGCCTAATAATCTATGTAGAACACATGAAAGAAAAACTTGAAAGAACAACAAAAAAAAAACCCTTCTGCAACTAAAAAGCATATGACAATGTTGTTGGATGCAAGGTTAATATACCAAAGCTAGTTACTTTCCTATATACCAGAGGTGAAAAGTACCAGCAGTAAGAAAGTACAATTTTTACTTGAAAACAGAAAATATTTTTATTAACACCCTAAAAAGAAATATTTCTGTATGTATTTAACAATGTGTATACAATATTTACAATCAAAGATGATTTAAGAGCTCGTCCGTATTTATGGATTGGATCATTCAATATTGTTAAGATGTCAGTTTTCCCCAATTTGATGTATAGATTCAATACAATCTCAAAATCTCATCAAGTTATTTTGTGGATATCAGTAAACTTATCCTAAAGTTAATAGGGAAAAACAAAATACCAAGAAAAACCAACAGAGTGTTAAAGGAGAACAAGGTTACAGGACCAACTACCTGACTTTAAGACTTACTGTAAAACGACAGGATTAAGGACATTGTGGTAATGAAGGAATGATAGATAAACAGAGGCCCATAAATGTAGTCAACTGCTCTTTCACAAGGGAAAAAGACAATACAATGGAGCAAAAATAATCTTCTCAGCGAAAGATTCTTGCTGAAAAAAAAAGCGCTTGGTGAGACAACTGGACACACACATGCAAAAAATAAATAAATAAATCTCCACAAAGACTTTACATTTTTTACAAAAAAAAATTAATCAAAATGGGTCGTGGACCCAAATGTAAAATAAAACTCTAAAACTCCTGAAAGATAGCATAGGAGAAAACTTAAATGACCATGGATATGGCAAAACTTAAGTAAAACAAAGTCACAATCCATAAGGTAAATAATTGATAGAGTGGACCTTATAAAAATTTTAAAATTCTGCTTTTTGAAAGACAATGTCAATAGAATGAAAGCACAATCCAGAGACTGGGAGAATATTTTTGTAAAACACATATAAAGGACTGTTATCCATAATTTACAAAGAACTTTTAAAACCCAACAGTAGAAAACAAAGAGCATGATTAAACATTGGCCAAAGACCTTAACAGACACCTCACCAAAGAAGATATATAGATGGCAAATAAGCATATAAAAAGATGGTCCACTTCACATGTCAACAGGAAAATGCAAATTACAAAAACAGTGAGCTACTACTATACACCCATTAGAACGTCCAAAATCCAAAACAATGACAACACATGCTTGAAAGGATATAGAAGAGATGAACTCTTATTTATTGTTGATAGAAATATGTTCACTTTGGAAATCTGGCAGTTTCTTATAAAAGTAAACATACTCATACTCATACATGATCCAGCAATTGCATTTCTTGTTATTTACCTAAAGGGGTTGAAAACATGTCCATACAAAAACCAGAACATGGATGTTTATAGTAGCTTTGTTCATAATTGCCAAAACATGGACGCAACTACAATGTCATTTACTAGGTGAATTCATTAGTAAACTGCGGTGCATTCAGACAATGAAATATTATTAAGTACTAAAAGTAAATGAGCTATCAAACCATGAAAAGACATGGAGGAATCTTAAATGCACATTACTAAGTGAAAGAAGTCAATCTGCAATGGCTGCATACTGTATGATGCCAACTACATGATGTTCTGGAATAGTAAAAACTATGCAGACATTTAAAAGGGCATGGTTTTCTGTTCCTATATTATTGTGCTAAGGATAACGGTCTCCAGCTCCATTCATGTCCCTGCAAAGGACATGATCTCATTCTTTTTTATGGCTGCATAGTATTCCATGGTGTAGATGTATTGTGATACATTTTCTTTATCCAGTCTAGCATTGACCAGCATTTAGGTTGATTCCATATCTTTGCTGTAGTGAATAGTGCTGCAATGAACATATGCATGCATGTGTCATTATAACAGAAAGATTTATATACCTTTGGGTATATATCCAGTAATGGGATTGCTGAGATTAATGGTATTTCTGTCTTTAAGTCTCGGAAGAATCACCACACTGTCTTCCACAATGGTTAAACTAATATACGCTCTGACCAGCAGTGGATAAGCATTCCTTTTTCCCCACAACCTGCATCTGTTATTTTGACTTTTTACTAATAGCCATTCTCACTGGTGTGATATGGTATCTCATTGTTGCTCTGATTTGTATTTCTCGAATGATCAGTGATGTTGAGCTTTTATTTATATTATTGTTGGCCACATGTTGTCTTCTTTTAAGAAGTGTCTGTTCATGTCCTTTGCCCACTTTTAAATGGGGGTTTCTGTTTTGGTTTTCAAATTTAAATTCCTTATAGATGCTGGATATTAGACCTTTGTCAAATGCATTATATTCAAATGGTAGAAATATTTTCTACCATTCTGTAGGATGTCTGCTCATTCTGTTGATAGTTTTCTTTGCTGTGCAGAAGCTCTTTAGTTTAATGAGATCTCATTTGTCAGTTTTTGCTTTTGTTGCAATTGCTTCTGTCATCCTTGTCATGATTTCTTTCCCATTTCTATTTCCAGAATGGTATTTCCTAGGTTGTTTTCCAGAGTGACTTTTTAATTTTGGGTTTTACATTTAAACCTTTAATTCATTTTGAGTTAATTTTTGTATATGATGTAACAAAGGTGTCCAGTTTCAATCTTCTGCATATGGCTAGCCAGTTATCCCAGCACCATATATTGAATAGAGAAACGTTTCCTTACTGCTTGATTTTGTCAGGTTTGTCAAAGATCAGATAGTTATAGATATGTAGTTTTATTTCTGGGTTCTCTATTCTGTTCCATTGGTATATGTGTCTATTTTTGCAAACAGCAGTACCATGCTGTTTAGGTTACTATAGCCATGTAGTATAAAGTCGGGAAGCATGATGCCTCTAGCTTTGTTCTTTTAGCTTAGGATTGGCTTGGCTATTTGGGCTCATTTTTTGTTCCATAAAAACTTTAAAATAGTTTTCTCTTGTTTAGTGAAGAATGGTTTAATAGGAATAACATTAAATCTATAAATGTTAATAATATCTGGACACTAAGGCCATTTTAATAATATTGATTCCTCCTTTTTTCCATTTGTTTGTGTCATCCCTGATTTTGTTGAGCAGTAGTTTGTAGTACTCCTTGCAGAGGTCTTTTATCTCCCAAGTTAGTTGTGTTCCCAGGTACTTTATTCTTTTTGTGGCCATTGTACATGGGAGTGTGTTCCTGATTTGACTCTTGGCTTGACTGTTGTTGGTGTATAGGAATGTTAGTGACTTTTGCACATTGATTTTGTATCCCAAGACTTTGCTGAAGTTGTTTATCAGCCTAAGGAGCTTTTAAGCTGAGACTACGGGCTTTTCTAGATATAGAATCACGTCTTCCGGAAATTGGGATAGTTTAACTTCTTCTCTTCCTCTCTGGATACTCTTTCTTTCTTTCTCTTGCCTGATTGTCCTGGCCAGGACTCCAGTTCTATGGTGAATACAAGTGGTGAGAGAGGGTATTCTTGCCTTGGGCCGGTTTTCCTGTTTCTCACAAATAGACCTGTGATCTACAGATTTATGACGCACATTTCTACAGCAAATGTTATGTAACTAGTCAATTTTCTGGGTTGAAAATGAGAGGTCTTATTAAATAAATTTTCCTGCTGTCTGAGTTGATTCAGGATCTCATTAAAAACTTTGCTTACTGTTCCTTCCCAGAGAACACATGTCCAGTACAGGAAGGAAGGAGACATCTGAGATGTGCCAGACCTCTCTTCTTTTCCTGTGTTTATTTGTTTTTTGAAATCTTGAAATTAATAATCAAATTTTACTTTGGTGAAATTGTTCATTTGTGTGGATTTGATTTGTCAAACTAGTCTTTTAACTGGTTTTAGCTCGACATACATAAACACAAGAAAACACATTTATATAGTTGTGAATTCTATATCCAGTCTATGTAAATATGAAGTCTTAAATTTGCTCTTGAATTTGTTTCATATTTAATAAATTTTTTTTGAGATTTAACTTATGCATGCTGTGATCTTAAATTCAGCTTGATGAATTTTGACAAACATATACAGTGTAGAGTAAGATATAAAAAATTCTACTACCACAGAAATTTATCTTCTTTTTTTTACAGTCAAACATTATCTCTTCCAAACCAATGGCAAGTGCTGTTCTCATTTTAATTCTACCACACATTAATTAATTTTGCCTGTTCTTACACGAAAGAATGTTGAATTTTGTCCTGACAGATAAATTACTAGAGGATTACCTTGACATAGTGGAGACTTGGCTTTTGGTTTTATAAAGAAAACTTGTGGAGACTAGTCTTTTGTGCTACAGTAAAACCTTTGGTTTAGAGATCACTCCTAGAATATGTAATCTTTGCTTTTAACAGGGAAACCAGCGATTTTGTAACAAACCCTTCCTTTGGCTGGGATTTGAACTTCAAATTATTTTTTCTCTGCACAGGTTATGTCTAAAAAGTTGTATCTCAGCTGCTATTCCTTCTAGATTCCTTAGATTTTTTTTCACTTGCATGAATAGTTAAAGAGTATAAAATAGAGTTGAGAAAAATTTATGTATATACTCTTTGTGACTCTCTTCTGTCTTGAGAGAAGAAAGAGGTGGAGAATTGGGAATCTTCCCTCAATTTACATCACTTCTGACAACCTTAAAAATTGACCTAATATTATTCCTATGTCTTAATACAAGTATTATTTTCTATTTTTCCTTATACCCCAATAGTAAGGCCTATAATCTGGAAAGTGTTCTCAGGAGAGGATAGCTATATACGACACATCAGAGTTTGCTTATCTTCCTTCAATGTTGTTATCCTTGTAGTTCCTTCCTGTAGAGTCTCCTTAAATAGTTACGTTTTATGTTTTATCCAGAGTTGGTTATTGTTATCAGCTCAATACATATTCAATACAAGCATCTCTGCCATGATCAAAACTCCTAAATTATGTTTCTTAACTTAGAGTTCAAAGAAAATGTGTACGCAAAATATAAAATAACACATGTGTTTAAAATAGATCTGCCAAATAAATATTTTAGATTTGCAAATTTCAGGGTAATTCATTAGCTTTCTCATTTTCTTCTCTAATGAAAAAAAATGTGAGATGTATATTTTATCCCCAAAGTCTTTACAATTTGCTTACCGTGTATGATATGCATACATACCTATGTGGAAGAATTAAATAACAATAATCATAATCATGAAACAATTGTGATTACATGAAACATGAAAGCTGTTTCATGAAATTTGGAAGTGACACTATTGCCTAAATGAGGAGTCAAGGTATCGAGGGTTATTTGGGGATTATGAAGTTTAAAAATTTTACCTCTAGACTCTTCAGTAAAATAACTTTTTGCTCATAGCAGGTTGAGTATGTATACTTTTTTTTTTAAATTCTCATTTTTATTAGTTGTTATGTTTGCCTTTATTTTCTCAGGATTGATAATATTAATGTAAACACTAAGAGCATTTGTAGACAATTATTTGATTTTTCATGAAATAATTTATATAATTTACTTTCTCTTTGCATGTTTCAAAAGGCAAATCCTGATAATTTTAGGATGTTTTCATTAATGAGAGCTGACAAAGACTTAATCCTCAGGAAAATGCTGTTGTAAGAACTGAACACTAGATAAATAAATGTTAAATAAATATATTGAAATGATTATGGGTGGCATTATATTTGCAGTTTTTAAAAAACCTGAAAAAAAATAAGAGTTATACTGAATAATTTCCAGCTTCTTAAAAATAAGGAGAAATAGGGGAGGCACATGGAACAGAGTACAGGGAGAACGTAGCTGCAGAGACCTCTACATTCCTGTACCAGGTTTCTGGACTTTTAAACTGGGCTTCTTTTAGCATGCGAATATGAGGATTCCACCAAGGACAGGGAAAGAACAATCTGAAAGGACTACGGGGAACACTTCCCAGATCCCACCAGGGATGGAATTATTTGGTATTTTCAGTAGCCAGTCTAGAAAAATCTCATAATTTATGGGTCATCCAGTAGAGAAATCAGGATTTTCCCACAACAGTGATTCAACATTTGCCTTAGTCAGTGCTTCTAGGATTTCACTCAAGTATAATCTTAAATGCAAAACCCAAAAAGATTAAACTGTTTCCAAAGAATTCAACTGCATCCCAGAACAAAGCATATGTATATTTATAGGAACATTAAGATATCTAATTACCAACAAGGCAAAATTGGCAATGTATGGAATACTATCAACAATTACTGGACTTGGATTGAAGCAGGAAAAGTATCAATCAGTGGAAACTGAAACAGGAATGAAACACATGATAGAATAAGTGAACAACTACATTCAACCAATTTGAACTATGTTCTTTATGGTCAAGAAGCTTAAGGAAAGCTTGACCATGTTAGGCAGAGTCATGAAAGACATAAGACACAAGTATTCTAAAAACCAAAATACAAGGACATAGATAAAAATACACAGTATGGAACTGATAATTTTGATGTCATGCTGGTAAAGATTAGTGAATTTGAAAAGATTGTATTAGAATATATATTACATATATTCTCTTATATATATATGTTATATATAATATAATACTATGTTCTTATATATAGAAATGTAGGTGTCTTAGGGACCACTGAGGATTTTGGATATTTGCAGTTTTGCAGGTATAATCATAGATATCTTCCAAGAATATTGTTATGCAATATTGTCTAAATAAAAAGAGGCAGATGATGATATCTGAAGAGTATACACATTTTATATGACATAATGTTACAAATATATTTAAGTAATAAATATTATATATATTCAAAGTAAATGATGGGACGATATATATTTTATAAATATATTAGTTTACTAAAACTTAGGAATCACAGCTTAGGCCTTCTAGATAACAATAGCAGAAAGATGCAAAAAAAAAGGCCCAGGAGTTGGTAGAATCTTTCGATACACTATCATCTATGCAAACGGAGAAACATTACTTCAGTTTTACTTTAAACTGAGTTTTGCATATTGATAGAGGATTATACTTAGCTCTCACTAGCATTAAATAGTAAATAAATTTTACTGTTCACCATTTTCATACCTAGAGTTTTGCCAGCAAGTACGAATTACTTTTTAGATTTCCTGTATTGATACAATTTTATGAAAGATACTAGAATAAAATACATTCACAATTATAATTTTAAACAACATAAGCAATGCAAATTCCCAGAGTATATTCTGGATCCATTAGTGTTTCTGACAATTTCGCATTACTGTTTACCACTAAAGAGCAGTATAGTAAGCACTGAGTTTAAATAACAGACCAATTATTACAAGGCATGCAATCATCAGATAATTACAAATATTATGTGTTGTAAGTCTCTTTTGTAAATTCATTTTAAGATTTAGAGTATTGCATTTCAGGAATGTTGCTGATAATAAATGCATTATAAAAATGGATTTTGGATTCGTTTCAATTAAGATGGCATAGTTAATAATCAACATTGGCAAATCTAAATCAAAAATTGTATTATATGAGTCCCTTATTCCTGACTGATGTCAGTTAGAATCATAGAATGTTGGGTTTCTTACAAAGTTCAAAGTAAGTTTAATGAAATACTAAATAACAATTTTGTGTTCATTGTGAAATGTCTCTGTTGAATGTTTTCAATAAAAAAGTATTCAGCAGAGAATATACGTACAAATACACACACTAAATATATATTCATACATATATACACACACATTCTCACATATACATATATGAAATATGGTTATATCATGAAAAACAAAAACTCCTACTTATTTAGTAAGTTAATTAGAAAAACCTTTTAAATCTTGACACTGTGAGAACACTCATTTTTGGACATGCCACATCATGTGATATTTTTTAATTAGTCCCCATTATTATTTTTGGAATATTTCCATTAAAATATAGGTCCTTAACCCATGTTATTGAGGCCACCACATATGGGAATATCTAAATTTTCTTTTACATTCTACAAAAACAACAAAATAATAGTTCCAAAGCACAGTATTCATAAAATGTTTGCATTATGTAGACGAATTCTGTTACAACAAACACTTTCTGCATGATCAAGAAGAGTAGTCATTACCAGAATGTCATCCGATTTAGGAAATACATTACAGAAATTAATAAATGCTATAAAATGATCTAATTTATATTTATCAATTTATTTAATTTATTAATTTTTATAAATGTATTGATAACTTTTAATTCATGCTGCCTATATATAGGCATATGATTATTTAAGTGCATAATTTTCAATTTTGTTTATTAAGAAGGGACCCAGAAATCTTGATAATTCTTGGATCTAATAAATAAAAATAAATAAGACATTCCATAATAAATTACCTATTGTATCTACACCAAATTTTAAAGGGACAAACTATAAAATGGACTAGATATGAGAAAGTATATTGAGAAAACTTGAGTTTAGTTAAACTCCTAACAATTAGCACATAATTCTTGAAAAGTAGAAAACTATGAATATTTGTCATATAAAATAAATATCTATATTTTGGGAAATGTGTTTCTATAGTGTCACTAAAAGAAACACTGCTGAGTTGAAGCTTCAAAAATTTAGCAGAATTGAATGAGTCAGATTGTTGTTCTTTAATACTGTCTTATTTTCAATAGAGGAGAGTTAAAAATTAATATAAAGAAATATAGAAAAAAAGAAAAAATAAAGTGGTAGAAATAACTATGGAATATAACAATTTTAGAAGAAAAACACATGGATGAAAACAGCATATCAAATTAAAGTCAAACATTTGAAGACCTCTAGGTTTTTATGAATACTATTCACTTTTTTTTATTATATTTTAAGTTCGTTCTAGAGTACATGTGCACAATGTGCAGGTTTGTTACATATGTATACATGTGCCATGTTGGTGTGCTGCACCCATTAACTTGTCATTTACATTAGATATATCTCCTAATGCTCTCCCTTCCCCCTCCCCCACCCCATGACAGGCCCTGTTGTGTGATGTTCCCCACCCGGTGTCCAAGTATCCTCATTGTTCAATTCCCACCTATGAGTGAGAACATGCGATGTTTGGTTTTCTGTCCTTGCAATAGATTGCTCAGAATGGTTTATCGTGTTTCGCTTAGTAATATTATTTTCATTTGCCAATATTAATTATTGTAAATATTTTAAATAAAGTTAACAACCAATAGCTAAATTTCTTTATTTTATTTTTATTCTATACATTATAGAGTGGTATACTGGAACTAGTTGTTATTGCCTTCCAAAACCTGATTGTTAAATGTTCAGGTATTGTGGAAGGTGAGTAACAATGGCCATAAAAATTGGCTTGGAAATTGAAAAATCATGCAAATTGTTTTGGAGCTCCCCTGCCCCAAGAGCTGTTTATTTACTATTACGTAACAGCTCACTGCTGATTGCATGTATTTTAAAATAATTTTTCTGAGAGATATAGATAGATAGATATGTGCATGCATGTATATTTCATAGCATGTTTCTTTAGAAATAAGAACACATCAGTTCATGTATATTGACAGAGTAATCAGATTATTTATTCATTTTATTTATTCATTTAATATTTGAACTTCAATCTTTGTAGATCAAGTTAAGCAGGCCAAACATAGATCTTATACAGAATTATCTACTGTTTCTTAAATAATATTTGAAATTAAATTTATGTTTTAAATGCATTCAAAAACAAATTAAGAAATCAGGGCTTAGAACAAGAAACTCAGTCATCATATAAATTTATCCATCTATTAAAATTACTCTAATTTTTTTTTTTTTTTTTTGCTTAAGTGGTTTGAAATTTATGTCAGTTTTTAACGTACTGTACAATTATTTTCTTTCTAACTCACCTGCATATTTTACTCTGCAAAATGCATGGATTGCTTTTTATTAAAGATATTCTGTTTTTATATTCCTATTATAAATGTTAAGGGCATACCTATTTCATTTTGTATCTTTCAAACAATAAGTACTTACATTTTTGCTATCATTGTATGAATAGTCTTTACTGAGAATTTGTGCAAAGTTAAAGTCTTGTAGAAGAGTATACTCCAAATTAGTGACTAAATAATCTGTCTTATTTATCAAAAGAATACTGTAGATTTTTTCTAAAGCAATTAATGTATTTGGTGTTCTCAGTTTCTTAGAAATGGGTGCTAACACTGCATATTTTTAGAAAGTGTATAAATAAAATTATTTGATCTTTAAAAACCAAATGTCTGAATCTGTACAGATTGTAGCCAGTACTAATCATATAGTTAATATTTAAAATGCATTACCTACAAAATGTATTTCTATTAGAAGTAAATTTATTATAAGTAAATGGAGTATTCTTCCACTTAAATCCTTGTCAGTTAAAATTTATACGTCTCACCTTTTTTTCAGCAAGTATGTATACCGTTTTCATTAGTAACATTTGTTCCTTCCAATTTAGAGGTTGCTCTGAAGATGTATGCAAACAAAAACTTACACAAATTTTTTTGTTATTATACTGAGAGCAAGAAACTCAGTCATCATATAAATGATAAGTTTAATAGATTAATCATATAAATCTATTAAATTGTAAATTCATAGATCCATTGCACTTACTGAAATAAACCAAAAATAATTGATTCAGATGTGGGTCAAGTAGTACATCAACTTATGTTGATCAAATATCCAAAATCTGTAAGTTCTGGGATCTAATATATAGCAAGGTAACTAGAGGTAACAATACTATGTTGTATACTTAAAATGTATTAAGAGAATAGATTCTAAGTTATCTCATCACACACATAAAATACGTATTTATCTTAGGTAATAGAAATGTTAGTTATATTGATTGTGATGGTTATTTCACAATGAAGAGGTATAGCAAATCGTCAAGTTGTACACCTTAAATGTCTACAATGATTTGATATATCTTATTATTATTTATCTTTGCATCAGATATTTTTTTTTTTAGTAAGAAAATAAAATCCGTATACTTAATCAAATACTTACATAAGTGTCTACATAGACTGGCTATCATATATAATAAAAGAAGAAGCAAATATCCTTGCCTAGTGCCTAGTGTGTTAGTTCTTTTTTTTTTTTTTTTTTTTTTTTTTTTTTTTTTTTTTTTTTTTTTTTGAGACAGAGCCTTGCTTTGTCGCCCAGGCTGGAGTGCAGTGGCCGGATCTCAGCTCACTGCAAGCTAAGTCTCCCGGGTTTACACCATTCTCCTGCCTCAGCCTCCCTTGTAGCTGGGACTACAGGCACCCGCCACCTCGCCCGGCTAGTTTTTTGTATTTTTTAGTAGAGACGGGGTTTCACCAGATTAGCCAGGATGGTCTCGATCTCCTGAACTCGTGATCTGCCCGTCTCGGCCTCCCAAAGTGCTGGGATTACAGGCTTGAGTCACCGCGCCGGGCCGTTTGTTAGTTCATTTTAACGCTGCTGAAAAAGACATACCCAAAACTGGGAACAAAAAGAGGTTTAATTAGACTTACAGTTCCACATGGCTTGGGGGGGCCTCAGAATCATGGCGAGAGACCATGAGAGTACGTCTTACTTGGTGGCAGTAAAAGAAAAATGAGAAAGAAGCGAAAGCGGAAACCCCTGATAAACCCATCAGTTCTTGTGAGACTTGTTCACTATGGTAAGAATAGCATGGGAAAGACTAGCCCCCATGACTTAATTACCTCCCCCTGGTTTCCTCCCACAACACATGGGAATTCTGGGAGATAGAATTCAAGTTGCAATGTCAGTGGGCACACAGTCAAACTATATTATCTGGTCATCTTTTTTTTTTTTTTTTTCTTTGTATATATTTGCATTTTTAATTTCCCCTGGGAAAGAAAGTAAAGTATATATGCCTACTTTCTTGCAAATAACTCAGTCTCGGATATATAAAATGTAGAGAGTCATGTAGTTAGCAGAATTTCTGATCCTGGTAAAACCAGGTTTCATTTCTCAAACTTGTATCAGTTTTACAGATGTGCAAGACTAGTTCAGTGTCCTCTAATAGATTCACCAACAGGTCCCAAATTCACAGATATTTAGTTTCATGTTTAAATAATTTCTCCCTTGTAATTTATTCCAATTTTCACTAGCTTCAATGTTCTCAATTTCATAGATTTTGCACATTCATTTTTAACTTCTACCTTTTAAATGACATATTTTCAGCATTTAATAGCTTTGTCAATCATCCTTGACTCTTTAATTGATGCTTTTAATAGTGAAGGACTCTCATTCTGCCCAGGTGATTTTCTGTTTAACACAACAATTAGCTTCCATTGGATTTCAAAATAGCAATAGATGTTACTCACAATTACAAAGAATTTTATCTTTCTAGATAAAAGGTGAAAATATCTTTTACATGACAAATTATTCATTCACTTATTGTGCTGTAATAAAGTTTGCCCTTAGTGGTTGGTGCATGCTTAGAAAACTGATAAACTAAATCCTCGGTGTTTATAACATAGGTTTGACAGGTAGGTTCTTACCTGTAGAATCTGTATGCATTTTAAAAATTAATCTGTTCTTGCAAATGTTTAATAAAGTCTTTTTCATACCTCAGCTTCTAAAGTTGATGCAACTCACCTCTGACCTAGTGCTTTGCCTCTATGAACATCACAATGATTGTTAATTGTGTGGCACAGGCAGGAAAGGAAGAAAAGCAAACATAGCAGTTGTATTTTAGAATTATTAAAATCTAAAAAAAAAAAAAAAAACCCTCATCTTATATGTTCATTCTACTGCACACTTAAGGCTTATTTAGTATAATTTAATAAATTTATTATATGCAGATTTACTTATATTTGGGAAAGCATTGTTATATGTATTTAGGGGGAAAAAAAGAAGAAAGGGAGAAATAAAAGAGAGAGAGAGACACGGAAAGAGACTGAGACAGACAGAGACAGAAAGAATTCAAGATACAAATTCTTTCCTCCATTGTCCTTGCAGTTTTCATTCAGGATGCTCTAATGACAAAAACCTGTGCCAAGCCACATCTCAACAAGGCAATGTTTGGAGAGTCTCACTCAAGGATCATAAGGCAAGGTAAAAAAGAAAGAATTTGATGAGATGCAATAAATAGATAATTGCCACAGCACGTGGGAATTTTACATCACCTAGTGGCACAATGGCCAATATGTAGTATAGATTTAACAAATAACAGGCCAACTATTTCTGGATTGACATTGTTCTCAAACTACTATATCTGTGAAAGTAAGAAATGTATCAATATTGATTTAGTTAATATTTATTTAAAGCTTACCATATGCTAGGCAGGATGTTATGTGATAAGCATACAAAGTACCTGTCCTCAAGTAACTTTCATCTCATTGGAAAAACAAGAAAAAAAAAAAAATAAGCTAGAGAGATAATGACAATAGTTTCATAGGAAAATGTGTCACAGAGAAAGGAAGAGGCGTCTATGTTTTTGTAATAGATGATTGATGCATTAAGTCAAACTGGATGAGTGAAAATTAGTTGTGCTAAAAAAAAATGAGGAAAGAAAATTTCAGGCAAAGAAAAAATATGTTCTTTCTTTTCAAAAAGCCCCAGTTCCCTAATAAGTCATTGCAACATATATTTCATCTTGATTTTTTGATAATTCTATGCTTACTATTTTTGTGCATTGACAGTTAAGACCATCTGGGTGAATATTGCTGTTGTATGTGCCTTTATGCATTTTGTTTCAAAGGTAACATTATAAATCAGCATAATTTATACTTTCTACCTTCTACCAAATTGCAAATGCTTCTCTGACAAGAATTTCAAATATTAAACAGCAGGTGTATATATAAGACTGAACAGGCTATTCATTGTATTTTGATATACTTGGCTGTATTGACAAAGATAACTGCTATATGATCTCAAATTTGAAGGTTACTCAGAACTGTGAAGGATAATGTCAACTTACATGCAGCTAACATTTATTCTTATAGATTATAACTGATTTATATATGTATATTTCACCTAGATGTACCGTTTTAAATTCTCGTTCAAAAATGTTTTCAGGAGTATTTAATCTTGGAATAATGTGATCTGCTCTGATAATGTTTAGGGTAAGGTATTTTTGAGTTACTGGATTAGAAATAAATATACAGTTCAGTGACAAATTTATCATGGAGAATGTTTCAGATTTCTTTATTAAAAGATACCAGGAGTAAATTTAACCTTCTAATGACTGGCATTAAAAATATATGAGCCAATAAGCAATATTCTCCAATTCTAATACAGTAGTAACTTTGAAAGCATCATACTGGTAAATATTGGCCTGGTCTTTTGTGAAGGGATTCTGTGTAAAATATTTTAAATATTTGTGCTTTGCATGCACTTGGCCTGCTGATGTTGGCTTCTCAGGGCTTTCTCATCTACTTGACACTTTGAAAACAAATACCCTAGGTATTTTATTCTCTTTGAAGCAATTGTGAATGGAAGGTCATTCCTGATTTGGCTCTCTGCTTGTCTGTTACTGGTGTACAAGAATGCTTGTGATTTTTGCACATTAATTTTGTATCCTGATACTTTGCTTAAGTTGCTTATCAGCTTAAGGAGATTTTGGGCTGAGATGATGGGGTTTTCTAAATATACAATCATGTCATCTGCAAACAGGGACAATTTGATTTCTTCTTTTCTTAACTGAATACGCTTTATTTCTTTCTCTTGCCTGATTGCCCTAGCCAGAACTTCCAACACTATGTTGAATAGGAGTGGGGAGAGAGGACATCCCTGTCTTGTGCCAGTTTTCAAAGGGAATGCTTCCAGTTTTTGCCCATTCAGTATGATATTGGCTGTGGGTTTGTCATAAATAGCTCTTATTATTTGGAGATACGTTCCATCAATACCTGGTTTACTGAGAGTTTTTAGCATGAAGGGCTGTTGAATTTTGTTGAAGGCCTTCTCTGCTTCTATTGAGATAATCATGTGGTTCTTGTCTTTGGTTCTGTTTATATGCTAGATTACGGTTATTGATTTGTGTATGTTGAATCAGCCTTGCATCCCAGGGATGGAGCCCACTTGATCCGGGTGGATAAGCTTTTTGATGTGCTGCTGGATTCGGTTTGCCAGTATTTTATTGAGGATTTTTGCATCAATGTTCATCAGGGATATTGGTCTAAAATTCTCTTTTTTTTGTTGTGTCTCTGCCAGGCTTTGGTATAAGGATAATGCTGGCCTCATAAAATGAGTTATGGAGGATTCCCTCTTTTTCTATTGATTGGAATAGTTTCAGAAGGAATGGTACCAGCTCCTCCTTGTACCTCTGGTAGAATTCAGCTGTGAATCCATCTGGTCCTGCACTTTTTTTGGTTGGTAGGCTATTAATTATTGCCTCAATTTCAGAGCCTGCTATTGATCTATTCAGGGATTCAATGTCTTCCTAGTTTAGTCTTGGGAGAGTGTAAGTGTCCAGGAAATTATCCATTTCTTCTAGATTTTCTAGTTTATTTGCGTAGGGTATTTTGTATTTCTGTGGGGTCGGTGGTGATATCCCCTTTATCATTTTTTACTGCGTCTATTTGATTCTTCTCTCTTTTCTTCTTTGTTAATCTTGCTAGAGGTTTATCAATTTTGTTTATCTTTTCAAAAAACCAACTCCTGAATTCATTGATTTTTTGGAGGGTTTTTTGTGTCTCTATCTCCTTCAATTCTGCCCTGATCTTAGTTATTTATTGCCTTCTGCTAGCTTTTGAACTACAGCCATCAGATCTTTTTTTTTTTTTTTTTTGAGACGGAGTCTTGCTCTGTCGCCCGAGCTGGAGTGCAGTGGCCAGATCTCAGCTCACTGCAAGCTCCGCCTCCCGGGTTTACGCCATTCTCCTGCCTCAGCCTCCGGAGTAGCTGGGACTACAGGCGCCCGCCACCTCGCCCGGCTAGTTTTTTGTATTTTTAGTAGAGACGGGGTTTCACCGTGTTAGCCAGGATGGTCTCGATCTCCTGACCTCGTGATCCGCCCGTCTCGGCCTCCCAAAGTGCTGGGATTACAGGCTTGAGCCACCGAGCCATCAGATCTTTGACAAACCTGAGAAAAACAAGAAATGGGGAAAGGATTCCCTATTTAATAAATGGTGCTGGGAAAATTGGCTAGCCATAAGTAAAAAGATGAAACTGGATCCTTTCCTTACTACTTATACGAAGATTAATTCAACATGGATTAGAGACTTAAATGTTAGACCTAATACCATAACAACCCTAGAAGAAAACTTAGTTAATACCATTCAGGACATAGACATGGGCAAGGACTTCATGCCTAAAACACCAAAAGCAACGGGAGCAAAAGCCAAAATTGACAAATGCGATCTACCGTCAGAGTGAACAGGCAACCTACAGAACGGAAAAAAATTTTTGCAATCTACTCATCTGACAAAAGGCTAATATCCAGAACCTATGAAGAACTCAAACAAATTTACAAGAAAAAACCAAACAACCCCATCAAAAAGTGGGGAAAGGATATGAACAGACATTTCTCAAAAGAAGACATGCATACAGCCAACAGACACATGAAAAAAATGCTCGTCATCACTGGCCATCAGAGAAATGCAAATCAAAACCACAATGAGATACCATCTCTCACTAGTTAGAATAGCAATCATTAAAAAGTCAGGAAATAACAGATGCTGGAGAGGATGTGGAGAAATAGGAACACTTTTACACTGTTGGTGGGATTGTAAACTAGTTCAACCATTATGGAAAACAGTATGGCAATTCCTCAAGGATCTAGAACTAGAAGTACCATATGACTCAGCCATCCCATTACTGGGTATATACCCAGAGGATTATAAATCATGCTGCTATAAAGACACATGCACACGTATGTTCATTGTGGCACTATTCACAATAGCAAAGACTTGGAATCAACCCAAATGTCCACCAGTGACAGATTGGATTAAGAAAATGTGGCACATATACACCATGGAATACTATGCAGCCATAAAAAAGGATGAATTTGTGTCCTTTGTAGGGACATGGATGCAGCTGGAAACCATAATTCTCAGCAACCTATCGTAAGAACAGAAAACCAAACACCGCATGTTCTCACTCATAGGTGGGAACTGAACAATGAGATCACTTGGACTCGGGAAGGGGAACATCACATACTAGGGCCTATTATGGGGAGGGGGGAGGGATTGCATTGGGAGTTATACCTGATGTAAATGACGAGTTGATGGGTGCTGATGAGTTGATGGGTGCAGCACACCAACATGGGACAAGTATACATGTGTAACAAACCTACACATTATGCACACGTACCCTAGAACTTAAAGTATAATAATAACCAAAAAAAGAAAAAAAAGAAATAAAACAAATATCCTCTGCTCCTCCTCTCATTTGAATGAGCCTAGACCTAGTAGCGCCAAACTGTGAATCACCAGGAACCAATAAACTGACAGCAATAGTTGGTCCTAATAGCACACTCGTTCTCATCATATTTTCTCCTTTGAGGAAAAGAGATGGATACAGAGGACTGATATTTATTTATTTATTTATTTATTTATTTATTTATTTATTTATTTATCTATCTACTGCGTCCCAAATTATATTCTGTATCTTGAAGAGCATAGGTGTTATGTGTGCCCTTTTAAAATTGTTCTCAAAAAAGAGTGAAAGAAAGAAAGAATCTGACTTATTCCCAGTGCTGAAAAGGGAAGAGCCTGTTCAAAGATGAGCACCCAGTTTACAAAAAAATGCCATGGAATAACGTTCCAGGGAAGTCAAGACTCAGTCATACGTCCCTATCAGATTAGATCCCCATCACTGGATATTGGGAGACTGTCAGTGCATATATATCACTAATTGGGGTTTCAATATTTATTAAAAAACCTATTTATGTATTGTTGTTGTTTTTTCATTTCTAGTTGTTTGGGCTATATTATGTAGATTTTGATTAACATTTGATTCATTTTGAGCCACAGAAGCCAGAACTGCAAAGGTGCAGATTATTAGTTGATGTGATAGACAATGCTTGATTCAATGGTATTTTATTAATAATGACTAAGATTCATCCCAAAAAACTCCAGGAAATTCTAATAGTCTGTGAAATAAAATGAATGTATTGACTCATAACTCTCAGGTTCAAGGGTGCCGATGATTCCCTTTCTCTTTCCCTCCTTCTCTCTCTCCCTCTCTCACTTTCATTCTCTTGCTTTTATTCTCACTCTTGCTCTTGTGTTTTTCTCTATCTTTACCTTATTTCTACTTAGGCATCTTTATTCCTTACTGTGTGGAGGATTTCTTTACTCTGGAGGTAATTTGATCTTTGGAAAAAAACTGTCTATAATTTTCAGATATGTGGCCCAGTAGGAAAATCTTTTTTCAACTGCTTCCATATTTTAAAAATCCAGAGAAGAAATATGACTGCCTTAACCTCCTGTTGGTCTAAACACTACTGTCAGAAGATGATTGCATGTGAATAATTTACTCAGAATGTCAGCAAAGTTGATAGAAAATTATAGCTATTATGCCTATTGAATCATATGGTTGAGTGTGGATAAGCAGATCTCCAAAAGAAGTGAAGATACTGTACAGTGCAGACCAAAAAATAATATAATACAAATACCGTAAATCTGCAGCCACCCAGTACATCCATATACACTCATTCTCATAATGTGATCTAGAAAAATGCAAAAATACCATGCAACTATCCACTGACAACCAAAGTTTTTAGTCCCATGCCCTTCTCTTATGCAACTAAAGTCCCAAAACGTTTGGATGTTAGTAAATATTCTCCCTCCACACTGCTGTTTTTATTTTGAATTGACAATTTATAATTCTATAAGTTTATAGGACAACAAGTAATGGTATTATTTATGAATGCAATGTAACATAATTAAATCAAGATATTTAACATATCCATTATCTCAAATATGTAACATTTTTGGTGGTAAGAATATTTGAAATTTACTGTCCTAACAATTTTTAAATGTACAATCCTCTATTATTATTTGTATTTTGTTGTTGTTGTTGTTGTTGTTGTTGTTTTTGAGATGGAGTCTTGCTCTGCTGCCCAGGTTGGAGTACAGTGACATGATCTTGGCTCACTGCAACTCCGTCGCCTCCCAGGTTAAAATGATTCTCCTGCCTCAGTCTCCCAAGTAGCTGGCTACTTTTTGTATTTTTAGTAGAGATGGGGTTTCACTATATTGGTCAGTCTGGTCTCGAGCTCCTGACCTCAGATAATCCACCCACATCGGCCTCCCAAAGTGCTGAGTTTACAGGCTTGAGCCATGACACCCGGCCCTTTTTTATTAATTATATTCACTGTGTTGTGGAAAAGACCAAAAATAATATTCCTCCTCTCTGAGATTTTGTACTCTTTTGCCATCATCTTCCCATTTCCCCTGCCCTCAGGTTCTGTAACCACCATTCTACTCTGCTTCTATGTGATTATTTTAGATTTCACATATAAGTAAGACCATGTGGTATTTGTCTTTCTGTGCCTGGCTTATTTCACTTAGAATAATGCTTTCCAATTTCATTAATGTTGTTGCAAATGACATTTTTTTATTTGAAGCTAAATAGTATTCCATTGTGTTTTTGTGTGTGTTTGTGTGTGTGTGTGTGTGTGTGTGTGTGTGTATGCATACACATACACGACATTTTCTTTATCTATTCATCTGTTGATGGCATTTATGTTGATTCTATGATGGCCATTGTGAACAATGCTGCAATAAATATGGAAGCACAGGCATCTCTTCTAAAAATTAATTTCATAACTTTTGGATAACTACCTAGAAGTGGGACTCCTAAATCATATGGTAATTCTATATTTTTTTCAGAAACCTACACACAATTTTTCATATGGCTGCATTAATTCACATTGCCACCAAAGGCATACAAGTGTTCCCTTTCTCCTTATTGTTGTTGGCACTTGTTATCATTAGTCTTTTTGATAATAGTCATTCTAACAACTATGAGATATCTCATTGTGATTTTGATGTTCATTTCCCTAATGATTGTCAATGTCAAGCATTTTTTTCACATTTCCTTTGGGCATCTGTATGTCATCTTTTGAGAAATATCTATTCAGGTTATTTGCTCATTTTTAATAGTTTTTTTTTTTTTAAATTTTATTGCTATTGAGTTGTTAGAGCTCCTAATATGTTGTTAATATTAATCCCTAATTCGATGTATAGTTGCAAACACTTTTTCCCAATGTGTGAGTTGTCTCTGCACACCGTTAATTGTTTTTATGTAGAAACATTTTGTTCTATGTAAAACCGTTTATCTAATTTTGATTTTATTGCCTGCACTTTGGAGTCAAATTCAAAAAATCATTGACCAAACCAATGTACTGTAGTTTTACTCCTGTATTTTCTTCTAGTAGTTTTACAGATTTAGTGTTAAGTTTGTTTTTAATGCATTTTGAGTTGATTCTACATATGGTATGCAATAAGGGTCCAATTGTATTCTTCTGCATGTGGATATACAGGTTTTCCAACACCATTTATTAAGTGACTATCCTTTTTCCATTAGGTATTGTTGGCGCCTTTATTGAAAATCAATTAACCATATATGTGTGGATTTATTTATAGGTTCTATATTGTTTTCATTTGGTTGTTTTTGTTTGCTTGTTTGTTTTTAATTTGTACCGTGCTGTTCTAATAACTGCATGATTTGTGAGTAGATTCAGTTAGCATTCCTCAACATAAGAATTAACAGTATGGCAGCCAGACGCGGTGGCTCCAGCCTGTAATCCCAGCACTTTGGGAGGCCGAGGCGGGTGGATCACAAGATCAAGAGATCGATAACATCCTGGCTAACACAGTGAAACCCCATCTCTACTAAAAATACAAGAAAAATTATCCGGGCATGGTGGTGGGGGCCTGTAGTACCAGCTACACGGGAGACTGAGACAGGAGAATGGCGTGAACCCGGGAAGTGGAGCTTGCAGGGAGCTGAGATCACACCACTGCACTCCAGCCTGGGCGACAGAGCGAGCCTCCGTCTCAAAAACAAAAATAAAAAATAATAAAAAATAAACAGCATGGCTACATGACAAATTTGCAACTCCAGCACACTGAACATAGAGTAAAAATGAAAAATTGTTTAGAGATGTTTAAGATAAGGAAATAAGAGGCAATACATCTTAAGTTAAGAACAACAACAAGAAAAAAAATTCCGTTTTATCAGATAGTAGGTCATAGTGAATGACAGCAGGTCATTTATTTTCTTCACAATCAAATGTAATATTTCATCAAACTGAGTATTTATGTCTCATTTCTTAACTTCATTAAACATTATTTTTGAATTGAAAGATAAAATTGTGTATGTTTACTGTGTACAGCATGATGTTTTCAAGTATCTATACATTGTGGAATGGCTAAAACTAGTGAATTCACTTATAAATTAGCTCACACAGTTTTTTTATGGGAACAACTTAACATTGTATTATTTTCAAGAGCACAATATATTGTTATAACTATAGGCACTATGTTTTACAATTGATCTCTTGAACCGAAGAGATTAATGCTTCCATGTTTATTAATACATTATTCCCAATAGTCAAAATTTCGAATGAATCTAAGTGTCCATCAGTGAATGAATGGATAAAGAAAATGTGATATGTATATACAATGGAGTACTTATTATTCAGCCTTTAAAAAATAAGGCAATTCTCTTGAGACAACATGGATGAAACTGTAGGACATTATGTTAGGTGAAATAAATCAGGCACAGAAAGATAAATACTGCATGACCTCACCTATATATGGAATCTGAAAAAAAAAAAAAAAAGTTGATCGTATGGAACTAGTGAGTGGAATGGTGATTACTAGGGGAGAGGGGAGTTAGGGGGTGGAGTGGGAATTGTTTTCCCTCATTTCTGGACAACTGAGAGATCCTCTGTGTTTATCATACTTCCTGTATGTCTCTAAGACGGAAGTCCTTTTTTAGTGTTTATGAAGAACTGGGTAAGTTATTGGTGTAAAAAGTAATCATAGACTAGACTACCAGACTTGAGATTTTCTTCCATAATATCCCCCATAAAACACAATAAACTTCAATTTGATTTGGTTTCTAGGTTCCATCTTTGATAGTAGAAATGCCATAAATTTTGTCAAGGCTTTCGAATATGAAGATTATTCCTGTTATTTTTGTCTCTGCTTTCTTGCAACACCCATTTTCATAGCTTCTCTCTTGTATGGTGTTTCATATAAATATAAACCAATAATATGGTGGGCAGGATTTATATTTCTTGTGTGAAGACTCTGTATTTATAGTTGGCATTTTATAGTAGAAGAAAGTATTGCATGTCTTGGGTCGGGGTATATGGAAAGAAACAATAGGGAGGAACTTGGTGTTTCAGACATTGTCTATTTTTTTGCTTCCTTCAAGGTCGCATTTTTATCTTCATTTGTTAGTTCTATTTCTGTACCTAACACTTCTAGTCTCCATAGAACAGAACCCAAAACAAGCCTTTGAAATGAAATAAAGCCATTGACTGTGGTCGCTGAATGGGTTTGGATCACTAGTCTCAAGCACAGAGTATCTCACTCTACCAACTCAAACTGAGCCTTACCTTTTCTGTAAGACAATGCTGAGGATTGTAAAGTTGCCTAAAGACTCCATATTTTATCATATTTCAACGTGGGTTTTAAATTGCTAGCTGGGTGGACACATTGGCTAAGTCCAGAGACAGAGTAGGTAATGACTTACCTAGAGGCTTCTCTTTTGCACACAAAAATCAACTTCTTAGCCAGAAATATGAGATTCTCACTGCTCTTTCCTCAGGTGCCAGAACAATATTTCTAATCTTTCACTTGAAACAAAAGTTGTAAATGTACCACTTTTCTGTTAGTCAATATTCCTGGAGTAGCAAGTGAAAAGAAAGAGAATTCAAGCTACCTTATGCCGGAAATAGAATATACTGTCCCGTAAATGGTAAGCAGTCCATGACTGGTTTTAGGCATGACAACGTTCAAGGATTCAAGACATGGCATCTGGGTTTGTACATTTTTCTCTCTCAACCTCCTTGCTTGGTTCTTTCTAAGTTTCTGCTTCTCCTCCTGCACCCAGTTTTTCTCCCTGTATTAAGGAAGTTGGCCTTTGATAGTCCTTAACTGGGTAGAGTTTCCAAAATGATGAGATTATTGGACATTCCAAAATATATATTCACTATAAGTACTTAATGGAATGAACTGAAAGACCACGATAAAATTTTCATAATATATATTCTCATATTACACAATGAGTTTCTTCTGTACACCACATTTTTTTCTTTGTATAATAAAGAAATACCTAGAAATCTTTTACATAGCAGATATTTAAAAATAAATTAAATACTTTAAGTGACTGGAGTTTTTTGCTAAGTAGATAATTAGGACATATTTACTAATAAATTACATTTTTGAGCAGTAAATAAATCTCCAAATTATTTTTTCTAAGTTAATAGAATCAAAGTATATAATGGTATTTTAAAATATTTTATATTATAGGTATTTTATAAAATTATATCTTCATTAAATAGGTAATGCATTTTATGCTACAGGCATTCTTTTCAAATACTAGGTATATATATTTTTCAAACTCCCCCAAATTATGACAAGTAAAATTAGGAGGAGAAAAAAGCACTTATGAGTATTTCTTGATAGCAGAACATTCATATAAGTACTTTATGCTTGAAAACAGGCCCTTAAAACTATCTTGAAGATAAACTTATATTAAGAAGTTGCATTAATATTGGCTTTTGGAATGTTATATTTCTGATTTCAGTTAGAATAAACCAAAAATTCACAGTATTTAATGACAGTTTCAACACATACTTACCACATGGAAAAATTACTAAATATTCTCAATAGTCACAAGTTGTTTACAGAAATCATTATTTTCTAAATATGGCAAATGATTTTTCTCAAATGTTAGAGCATTCACATATGACTATAGTCTTAGGAATGACTATCTAGAGAAAGAGCGGTCATTTGGCAAAATGTCCCTACAGAATAGATACCCCAGCATTTACAGCTGAATCTAAATGTTCAACAGATGGCAAGCTGAATATGTTGCAGCTGGAGCTAAACTACACTTTTTAGAGGAAAAATGTATATGTTAGAGAGAAAGGGATAACGCAAAAGAATATTAACAAGATACCTTGAAACAATAGTGAGAAAAGGTCAGTCTAAGTCATATTATTGAAGTTTCATGCTGAGAAAAAATAATGAGACTCTGCTGGACTAATTTCAGCTTTAATTTATGACATGACCTGTGGGCCAAAATATGACATTATAATAAAGATGTGTCTTTACTATAAGCTAGATTTAGTTCTGTAGTAACAGTAACTTATTTTGTAGTAAATCTTTAAGAATATTTTACTTTAATGTATGCATTGATAAAAACCCAAGCCATGAAGACATACTATTTCCATTTGTCTATTCTGTAATACTGCTGCATGTAAAATTAGATTCATATTTTTTGAGAAAAAATGATTTGCTACAAATTTTAAATACTTCAGCAACTCACAAATATTACCAGAGCTTGTGCAAATTATTTGCTGAAGATTAACACTCTATTTCTATATTTATGTCATGACTTTCGTTGCCTACAAGGGATTTCTTGAATATGACTTTTCTATTCTCATTCTCCCAGTGTTCATACTAACATTTTTGTTGTTGAATTTTCCAGGTAATAAACTTATCTCTACTTTATCAAAAGAATAAGTCAGCATCCTTAATATAACTATTACCATGGCAAGTCAAACTTGTAGCACAATTATGATGGCCAACATGATTAGGAGCCAAATGGTAAACTGTGTAAAGTGGTTTCCAAATTTTACCAATCTCTGAGGACTTCATCTCCTTATCTTTACTTTGAATTGTTTATTAATATATGCATACTAACATTGTTAAAATTGTACCTTCAAGTTGAACATAATCAAAGCTAATATAACAATTTTTTGTTAATAGATCATATTAAAGGAAGTCAGGAATAAAATTGATCTATTCATTTCTAGACTCCATTTTCCTGAAAATCCATAGATATGTGTGTAGTGAAGTAAGACAGTTATGGGGTTACAAGGACTGAAGCAAAACTTTATAACAATTGTGATGTTAAGTTACAAGTAAGTGAATAATTGAAGTAAATTTCTTCATTATATTTAGCATGGTACAAACTAGTAACAGTTTTGTTAAGTTGAATTTAATCCATTCAGCCTCCCAATGCCTCAATGTCTTCAGGAGTCACATACCATCATTCAACTGTACTCTAGTGATCACAGAGGCAAACCCTGGCACAGTGTGGAAGAGGACTATACAAAGGTATGAGAAACAAGAGGTGAGACCTCTGGGCCTCTTACCAGGGTGGGAACATTCCTAGTGTTTCTCCTTACTTTCCTTACCTGAATTATTATTATTTTATAGTGTATTCTTTAGTGTAATTACTTGGCCAATGGAAGGATTTATCATTTCACTACCTGTTTAAACATATAATAAATATTGTTAGTTTTAAATAATGTGGTGTTTTATATTTAACATCCTTTATTACAAAAAGTCAAACAGTCTGGAATTTCCATGTTATTTTGTTTTTTGTTTTTGGTGTTTTTTGATTTTTTTTTTTTTTTTTCATTTTAAGCCTTATCCTGCTGCCAACATTCTAACTTACCACTTACCCAAGTATATTGAATTTGAGGGGTATTGTGTGTTGGATGCTGTTGGTGGTAGTGTATTTTTTTTTTTTTTTTTTACTTTTTGTTGTGGTTTGGTTGTTTGTTTTTTCTGAAAAGCAGCCCAGAAAGTACATTAAGGGGTACTATAAAGACATGGACATAAGTGATTTACTGGCTTTTCTGCATTCAAGGAGGTCACTTTTCTTCATTTATTTGACAAAAGCTGGGGTACCAGGAAAGGAATAAAATTGTTTCAACTGCATTTTGATATTGTACATTAGAGTTTTATCCAAGCTTTAAATATAGAATCTGTAAACATTTCTGTAAAAGGCCAGATAGTAAATATTTAGGACTTTGCAGGCCTTGCTGTCTCTATCATAATTATTCAACCCTGCTATGCAGCAAAAATGAGCCACACCAAAACAGTGAGGGTGACTATGTTCTAATACAATTTATTTTTAAAAAGTACAGACAGTGAGAAGAACTTGACCTGTGGGCCATAGTTTGACAACCCTGCTTTGGATGCTAAAAGTTTCACTCATAACTTACTAATTACATCACTGGCCATATTCTTGTTTTAAAACATACTAAATACTTTCATTTCATTTTGTTTTGTTCCTATGAGTAAGGCAAAGAAATATGTGGAAAAACAAAATCATACATTTACTTATTTATTTCTTCTAATATTTACAGAGAGCCTTTAGAGAGAACTAAGCATTGTAGATAGTGGGAGGATTCAAGAGTTAAAATACAGTAGAGAAGAAGTTTCTGCTCTCAAGTATGATTACTTTTCCTTCCTTCCTTCCTTCCTTCCTTCCTTCCTTCCTTCCTTCCTTC